>NC_090282.1:21815981-22138124 GCF_037392515.1 Haliotis asinina | reverse complement strand
AGGTTTAACCAACATACGTGTAGCCACAGTCACATTCAATGTGGTACACTACACCTGCTGGTTCTGGCTTCTGGGATGCTGTGAGCCTGCCTGATGCTTGCAGGAGATTCTGGATGGTGTTGCCTCTTTGGAAGGTGACGTCGATGTTGGCCAGTTGTTTCAGGAGTCTGCGTATGTGGTGGCTGGTTGATCCAATGTACGGGATGCTGATGGTGAAGGGAGCTGATTGTTGTCTGGTGCTCTTGGTGGTTGAATGGAGGGCGCTCTTGGTGGTCTGGTTGACAAAGGAGGGCGGATATTCGTTAAAGGTTGTGAAGGCATATCTGAGGTGGTCCAGCTCGATCTCGAGTAGTTCAGGTGTAGAGGAGATGTTTTGGGCACGACGGGTCAGGGTTGGATGGGATGGCAGGAGGAGAAGTGGATGTATTGGTCGGTGTGGGTCGGCTTGCGGTATACGCTTGTGGTGAGGGTGTGGTTTTCTCTCTGGACCAGTACATCTAGGAAGGGGAGTTTGTTGTCTGTCTCTGTTTCCATGGTGAACTGCATCCGGGGATTTTGGGCATTGAAATGTTGGAGAAGGATGGTGGGGTCGTCAGATGGGGGAGGGATGACAAAGGTGTCGTCAACTTTTCGGTACCAGCAGGTTGGTTGGATGGGGGATGTCAGGAGTGCTGTCTCTTCAAGGTGGGTCATGTTGATTTCAGTGATGAGTGGTGATAGGGGTGAACCCATGGGGAGGCCATGGGTCTGTTGGTAGATCTTGTCTTGCTAGGTGAAATATGTAGAGCTGATGCAGGCGTTTGATGAGGAGAAAGGTGGGTGTCAAGGGTGGAGTGGGCATCTTGTACTCTGGACTTGTTTATGGTGAGGGCTTCTTCATGGGGAACGTTGGTGAATAAATCCACACGTCATAGCTGAGTAGTTGGCCGGGTTCCTGGAGGGTGCTGATCTTCTTGCAGAGTCTGCGATGAAAGATTTGGCTGTCTTTCCTAGTGGGGCAAGCAGGCGGGAGAGGTGCTGGGCGGTGTTGTAGTGGACGGTGTTTCTGGAGCAGACGAGGAGGCGGGAGAGGTGTTGGGCGGTGTTGTAGTGGACGGTGTTTCTGGAGCAGACGAGGAGGCGGGAGAGGTGCTGGACGGTGTTGTAGTGGACGGTGTTTCTGGAGCAGACGAGGAGTCGGGCCTTGATGGGATCTTTGTGAACTTTGATAATTGCTCGGGCATAGGGCGGCTGGGGGTGCTGGGTGAAGAGCTTCTTGTGGAGGGTGGGGGTCTATCTCGTTGTTGTCAAGGAGTTGCTTAAGTAAGGCACGGTGTTGTCTCTGTAGTCGGGCTGGGGCGAGAGTGATTTTAGGGTGAGCTCTGAGTTGCCTCAGGATCTCCCTTTCTGCCTTGTTTAAGTGATCTTTAGCATTGTTTTGATTAACTTGTTTAGCATCGGTTGGTTTATTTTTACCGAGTATGTCCGAAATTTGGTGTCTGAGGTATTCTACCCTGCCACAAGGTGCTCATTGTTGTAGGCCTTTCTCAACTTGGGCAATGAACAAATCATTGTTTTGGCGGAGGGTGGGAATAATTTTGAGGCCTTTGGACAGGGCTGTGAGCTCTTGACTGGTCAGGCTTCTGCTGCTGAGGTTGATTGCCGTTCTCATGATGTAGTCATTTCTAGATGGTTTGCTCTTGGGTTTGGGAGGGGGCATCATCTTGGTAAGTTTGGTGATGTGATTTTTCTTGAGGTTGGTATCCAGTCTTTGATTTGCGGCTGTCTGGAGGTTGCGTAGCTTGTTGAAGGTGTCAGTGGGGAGTGATGACCTGAGCTGTTCTTGGTGATGAGCTATGGAGTTGAGGGTTAGGGCTTTCATGGTACGAGTCGCTCATTCGCTCTGAGTGCAGCAGAGAAGGCTTGACGGTTCTTTGTTACTTGTAGCTGGCATAACGTTCGCTTGTATGGTATGCTGAATTGTTGTGTCTCCCCGGAATACAACATCTATGTTGGCTTGCTTCCTTAGTATCAACGGATATGGTGACTGACTGTATCGATCAACACCAGTGATCAACAGCTTGAACAACGAGTTACGCAACTGGAATACGGTGACATGCATCGTACCGGAGACTGTATTATATGGTCTCCTGTCAAACACAGTTTTATAGATTTATCGATCTACGTAAATGTGTCTCCTATTTCGATGTTATGAAGATTTCAAGAATCCATACAAGTTTTGATTGTAGTAACTGAAATGATTTATCTGATTTATCCGACAACGAAGAAATGTGTTCATTCTTTTAAGAAAACCCAAACATTTCACATATTTCTGGATGGAGGTATAAAACATCTTTCCACTTTTAAAACAAACTGATTAGTATAAAACTGTCAAGAATAATTTCCTTCAAATGAAGATTATTATGTGATTTCATGACTTAGAACATTGTTCTCAGACAAATAAATCGTCGCGCGAATGCATTTCAATAAAAGATGGTCCGCAGTGAGAAAATATATCTCGAAAACCGTTTTGGTCACATGCTAACATTGTAACAATTGGAATTGCGTCAGTAAAATACTCCTCGATTTCTGAGATACGTTCGCTCGTGTTACCGGACGTGTTCATTCTGCCCGTGATAGTAATGCATCTGCCGTCATAATACTTGCATGTTTTCATGTTTTTGTGGTGGAACAAATATTATTGACTAACACATGGTTTAAGAAAAATGATGGCATGTTTTCATCGAAGCTGGTACAGTTTGGAGGAATAATGGGCGTAAAATAGGTAAGAAACGTGGTATTTTTAGTCTAAAGACGAAAGCGCAGAGGCACCGTTATTGTAAAATGAAACTGTAACAGGTGCTCGGTTTTCGTGCGACTAGCATTAGCTTGTTAATCTCTCACTTATCTGTGGCATAAGTATTGTTTTATGATGTAAAAGTATTAATTGCCTTATTTCACAATGCCATGTTTCAATAGACGAAAAGAATCTACGTTTTCCGCATTGATAACATAGACGTTTGTTAGAACAGGTATTTATCAGTTTATTAATGTGAATATATGTGAAATTAGTTAAGTTTGGGATACGGTTGAATGAGGTGATAGGTAAGAGTTCCACCCGTAACCCCTGCCTGAAATGTATTCTATTTATTATCATTATTTTATAGAGGTTAGGGTTTAGGCGTATGGTTTAGATTTAACATAATGTTGGGTTTAGGGTTAGGATTAGGTCAAGCTTTTTATAAAAATCATCTATTTCTAGACATAGGATGATTTTACCTTCGAGGGTACATGAGCCCATGGACACCCAGGAACCAGTGAACAACATATTTATCTTACCGGACACCTGAATTTTAATTTTGAACTGCTTAAGCACTTCGGTTAAATATGAGGCAAATCGCCATTTTGCAGATGACACAAGGTAAACAGATTTAGAGTTATCTCCCTTCTATCGATTTTCAATTGCAAAACATTGGTAATTTCCATGCTTGATGCGTGATTCAATGTCATTCGAGGCAAAGAAGAAGTAACATGAAGCACAAGATGAGTTCAGAATTCCCAGTGGTGTACATTGAAAATAATACATCGCCTGTAAGCGAGGTACATTGAAAAGAATAGAATAACGCTTAGCCAATCGGAAAGAGACATTCATGTGTGAGGTAAGATAATGATTAAAGTAATACATGTGACCAATTGCTTAGTTAAATAGGCACAGAGGCATGTAACACTAGAAACTGCCATCAAGGTATGTGCTGTCACTAACAGGGTCTTAGCACTTTTCAGTGGTTTCACATTACTTTTCAACTCGATTTGCTCATGCGCAGAGCGTGTGAAAATAGAGATTGGCAAATTTCCAGTTTGGTCATCGATGCTATAAATACACTACACTAAACAAAAGCTTTTATATACATCATTTATGAATGGAGCAATTCATGGCTGAGTACGTACATCCAGTTGCCCATGCTTTTCAATGATCGATGTCCAATTGCATAACAAATATAGTGTTGTTTAGTGTTGAGAAGGAAATGTGCAGGAAGGACTGTGGTGGTGAGCTGTGTTCATTCAAAAGCTTGTTCACATAAATTTAGCTAATTATTTAACTAATCCAGTCATGTTTCAGAAATGAATCGAGATCATTGGCATTCAACATAAAAAAATGTATTTGTTTTGATATTTGTTTTCGTTAGTGCATGTTTACACTACTGGTAAAGCATATGACCAAATTGGAAATATTTTTACATGCCCTGCGTATGCATACTGGGAGTAAAAAATTAATGTGAAACCAACCAATATAAAATGACTTACATATAGTGCTAAGGCTCCGATAGTGACAGTACTTGCAGTTTTCAGTGTAACAAACCCCAGTACAAATACCAATACTTCTCAGAAGTATTGTGATACATATGAGGACAAATTAGCAATTTGTAGTAGGCAACTAAATGTTTGGGATGTTCAGGCTAAGTGATTTGGCTGACAGTGTGTCACCTCACCTCAGTGGTTTTTGGGGTCCAGACTCGATTACTTACACTGTCATGGTATTACTTGTATGACATCAGATCATCATTATATATTCAGTCATTCAGAAAACAACATAAAATGTTATGAAAGCAGAACATAAGATATCCCATTTATCTGCATCACTGAGATCAAGTGTGTTCTTCTAAATCATTTTCATCAGTATCAAGGTAAAAAATTTCCAATTTCCAGTTAATTAGTTAAATTTGACATGCTGAAGACCTTAATAAAGGGACCATATTTTCCTATGTATGTCCAAACGAGAATAATTATGGACTTTCATCTGGAGAGTGAACTATGTTATTATGGTATACACTGTGAAGCATACATAGTGAGAAATTGCATTGTTTCATTTCAGGCCTAAATAAAAAATTTGTCTTTCCAGTTACCTGACCCATGAATTCTGGAGCCAACCCGATTTTTTTATGCAGTATGAATAAAATAACTATTTAGAAACCATTGTTTTTTCCCCAACACTGACAGACATCGGTAATTCTGATAAAGTTGACTTGATTGCCGCAAGCTTGATTGAATAAACAATTACACATTGATAAATGTGTTATTAGTTTGTACTTTACTTCTTAAAAAACTGTAAACAAAATTCAAAATACCTATCTACATACCTACCCTAAATTTTAAAGATCTGTGATCAGAACCATATCATTTTTTTTATTTGACCTTAACTCAGGTAAACATGCTAAACTCAAGTAGACATGGTAAATACAAATGCTGTGATGAAAGATACTGACTACAGTAGAACCCTGTTTACTCGGACCCCACATATCTGGAAACCCTGCCTTTCGGACGATTTTTATGTGAAACGAAACTTACGTTCATTGATTGTACTCGGTTAACCGGACCCCGCGCTTCCGGACCCCAACAGCGAATTTTCAAACCATTCCCATAGATTTCCATTGATAAATGATCCTGTTATCCGGACTGAGAGATGTGTGCAACGTGCATGTGTATGTGTCACATCAATACCGTTTGCCGCACGACTATGTGATTTCATTCTTAATCTATTGGAAGGCATTTGGTGTGAAATGATTAATTAGCCATCAAAACACTAGTGACACGTGTGAGAACATCTCATCAGGAACGAAAACACATGTTTAGGATTGAGGTAAGGGGGATTAAGGTAAACTACACTGTAATTGTACTGTATTATAAATCAACCCCTGCTATCTGTCGTGATGCAAATTAAAAATAATTGATAATTAAATGATATAAGTCATGTGGTCCCGTCCGGAAGTTTACTTTCTGCAGACAGCATAACTTTGACGCGATGTCATATGTTTTTAGGGCATTTGAAATTTAAAAAAAACATACAGTTGGCAAAATAGAAACTTTTTGAAACTTACATCTGAAGCTCCACACGCTACATGATTACATCCCAGACAACCTGACAAATGGTAACCTGCATTCCGTCTTGCATGTGTTATCGGTGCACTTATATGTTATGATGATTCACTGTTATTACTATTGACTGTTGATTTATTGATATACGTACGTGAAAATTTTTTTACTTTCACTTAATTTTCACATTTTGCTTGTTTGATCCAGTTAACTGGACGTCTCGCTATCCGGACGATTTTCGACTGAAACCAAAACGTCCGGATAAATGGGTTTCGACTGTATTCACAATTTTTGTTGCATTGTCTATTGCACTAAATGTATCATATGTGTAGAGATCTATAGAAAAATTCTGTTATGTGTAATTTGTTCAGAGATATTAGTTACCTGCACATGACTGAGTGAATATAGACAATAATAAAACAATAAATTTGAATGCAGTTGTTGGAAGATCTTAATTTGGAAACTACCATTGTGTCTAGAAAAAAAATAGCTTGCAGACTTAATTAGTTGTATCCCAGCTGTGTAGATCTTTGCTAATAATGTCAGTCAACCATATTGTCTGGTCCAGACACAATAACTTTCATACTCCCTTATAATACCAGTAACACAACAAAGTGTTGAGTTATATGAACAAGATAGATATGTATGTATCTGGTGTGAGGTTGCATTGATGGATCTAGAGGTGAGGTGCGCACCCCTCTTTTTGTCCTGAAATTTTGTTAAATGACCATTGAAACTCGCTTTCTCAAAAAGCTGTAACCGCCCCTGGGTTGTACCTTTAGTTATATCTTTAATACTGAAAAAACAGCAACACATAACAAAGTGTTTGTCACGTCAAATGAAATAACGAAATCTTCCAACATAACAGACATCTGGAATTGAAGGCTCTTATAACCCCTTATGTTACTATTTTATATACTGCTTGTACAGTGTTTATTAAGGACCACACTGTAGTGGTGTAGTCTGGTTTGCTTGGCATGCCGAAGACCCAGATGCGATTCTCCACATGGATACGATGTGTGAATCCCATTTGTTTTGTGATATTGCTGGAGCATTTCTAAATGGGTCGTAAAAGTAAACTTACTCACTGAAAGAACACAAACAATGATAATACTGCATGAATGAGCTGTCATACTGTGAGTAGCAATTGTTAAAATGGCAATATTCATGCAACTTGTCTAATCTTGCCATGTCATATGATCTCATTCTACACGTTAGTTTGTTACCTTACAACGGTTCTCACAATTGGTTTTCAGGCAAAATTCAAGGACTGCATAGACACCAAAGGCAATGATTTGATTACACAGGCACACCATATGGTTGAATAACTTACTATTGTTTAGTATTTTGTTAATTCTGATTTCAACCCCTACAATCACATATCAGTAAATTTAACCAAATGTTTCTTTCATGAGAACTGATGTTTAAATTCAAATATTATACATTAACCTCTGTAACAAAGCTCTGTTTCCCTGTACGTGCTATTAGTTTTGAACTCACAAGGCAACACATCTAATTTTCTTTTGCTTAAGTCAGGCTGTATCAAACTTTCATTGAAATTGAAAACACTTTAAAGGCATATTTGAAACTGATGACTGCAGTTTTCATTGTCACTAGAATACCTGTACATGTTTCTTTTCTGGCTAATGGCATGTTTCTGCTTGGCTCGTCAGGAGTAGGTCATTAAGACATGCTGGTTTCCTGGTGGGAATGGTTTAGAAAGTACTTTTTTCTGATCATGATAGCAAGCTTTAGGCAAATGGGCCCGCAGCTAGAAAGATTTCCTTCTCAGCGGTGGACAGTGACCTTGGACTGACATCTTGGTGTTCACAGCTGAAGTGACATCTCAGAGTTGTAGCTGCGACTTCTGTAATGAGTATTACTGACTGCTTAAAACATGTAGAACATGGATGAGAATTCTTTTAAGGTAGTAGTACTAGTAATATATTTTGTTTGTGATTTGATATTTGTAGATTTTACTATTTGGAGGTCATTATCTTTTGTGGTGAGGGTTTATAAGTCACCAGCATGATATGTGTGTTAACAATGAAGTCCCTATGAACATTCTTGATCATGAAATATCTAATAATTGTATTGCTGTATTGACATCCAGGTCAGTAAGTTCTTACTGTACAAGCTTTACTATTCTCAGTGGTAGACTTACACTTGGTCCCTGAATATTAGGGCTTCAGTGATTCAGTTCAGTTCATAGAAAAACATATTTGACACCCCAGTATCGATTTTCGATAGCTATTGTCACGATTTTGATTCAATGTTTGAATACCTATTTAAATTATTTCCACACAGCCAGAACCTAATTTTGACTCCAAACTCAGGCAGTTTCAATCGCTGAAATAGGGTGAAATGTGATTCTTGGATGGCAAGTTATTTACAATTGTCTGCAATTGTTGTTAGTAGACATTGCCCATTTGATGATGGTTTTCATGCTGAAAAGACTGACTCTGAGAGTTGAATGAAGTTGGATGTTTTACTTATATGAAGACTTGAAAGAGAAGTGATGGAATTGACAGTTTGATGTCTGTATTGATGTGATATAATTAATATAGGTGAATTGTCCACTAGCAGAACTACCAGTACTTGGGTGCAAATGACACCACATTGAATCAGATATCAACAATATTTGGTAACTAATACAAATATTTTCCACCAATGCCATAACAAGTCAGCAGTTGATGTATTAATTATGATGCATATTCATTGAAGCATAACAAAGTGCATTGTTTTGACATGTTTAGACAAATTGTTAAGTTGTCATGGTAATGACTACATTACATTGTAAACAAAGCAAAAGTGTTGACTAGTATTATCCTGCCAAGCTCAGACATACTCCGTTTGGCATGTCTCAACTCACTATGATATATAACAAACAATTTCAAGAATAGACACTGTCTTCTAGTGATTTCAAATAACAACAACAAACCAAATTCATGAAGAAATATGGTTTAATTCTCCAAATAAGCAAGTGAATCATAACTGCCTTAGTGTATAGTATGATGGATACTAGAGATATGTTCTAGAAATTATGTCCCTTTTATCATTCTGCCTTAAAAGAGATCCTTCAAACTTTGTTTTTATAAATGGACAAAGGTGGGCAGTGTGTGGTCAGGCATTGTTCACAATAAGGACAGCTGCAGGCCTGTGACAGAATGATCATGTATCTGGCCCACACTAGTTGAATTGTCATCTTCTACGTTTATGGCCCACGAAGGTCAGTGGTTTAAATATTGATCTTCAGTAACCCATAACAGGGGTTAGATGGCATAACAGGCATCTAATGAGATTGGTTGGTCAGGCTTGCTGACTTAGTTTACATATGTCATTGGTTCCCAATTTCACAGATCGATGCTCATGCTGTTGATCACTGGATTGTCTGGTTCAGACTCGATTATAAATGGAAAGCTGTCATATAGCTGGAATATTGCTGAGTTCTAAACTAAACTCACTCACTCTTCTACATAACATTCATTAAATCAAAAATAAGAATTCAAAACAATGCTTTCTTGTGTATCGTGAGTCAACGTAATTACTTGACATAAATAAGCAAAGCTATGTATTCACATCTGCTGTTCCTGTACTAGACATTGTCTTGTGTATGAACAGTGTCTCGCGTGTGTTATAAGATCATTTGACAAGAATGCCAAAAGTGAAGACATTGTTATGCTCAGTTGGTGTCTGTCATAACTACTTGATTAACTTGTGTAATCCAACTGACCACTCAGGACATTGGACTTTGTGAGAAGCCATAAGACTAGCACTCAATTATATTAATAATTTAGAGTTCTGTTATGTAAGTGTTTGCCAGCTTATGCTGTGAACTGGATAGAACATTATCTTCCAATATGGAAATGTGTGACTTTGGGATACTCACATTTTTAAAAATTATTCACATGCAGATATTTGGGGTGGTGGGATAGCCAAGGGGTTAAAGCATTGGCTTGTCATGCCGAAGACCTAGGTTTCATTCCCAACATGAGTAGAATATGGTATCCCTTACCATGATGTTTCTGGAATATTGCCAAAAGACTCACTCACTCACTCACTCACTCACTCACTCACTCACTCACTCACTCACTCACTCCAGTGTCACAGTCAGTCAGAACAGATGATTAATACAGTCAAACTCTGTTGTTGTGCCTGTCAAGCATGTATGGAGCCTTAGCATGAATGCAGTGACACATGCCAATAGTACTATCACTTATGTACGCATGACCCATCATACATTTCAGGTGGTAGAAGCCATATGGCAGTGGTGAGATGAGCGTGACCTAATTACCTGGTCCGTCATCGGAGTCGGCTGCTGCTGTTGCTGCTGCTGCCACATTCCAGCCTCCCTCACCTGTCCCATGGAGAGCATCCCCCATGCCGGCTCGCTGCTCACATCTATCGGTAGGTATCACCCTCCTCACGTAGCCTGTCTCACTTCACTGCAACTACTGGCTTTTTATGTTCTGTTTAGCCAAAATATAGTTGTTCACTTTTGATTATATTTACCTTAAGTTTGATTGCTCACCAGGTCTCTGCAGAGTCACTGTTTATATGATGTATCCTTTATGCTGCTCACATAAAGTTAAAGAAACACCCTTCTTATTTTACTATAGAAAAAAAACTGTCAAGCCCTTAAATTGTTTAGGATGGTATGTAATATGACTGTTTGTGTGGTCTAATATAGAGGGTTGGCTCATAGAAGGGCGGGCCATGTGTTAGAGCCATTGCTCTGTCATAGTGGTGAGTCTTGTTAAACCTGCATGGCACTTGGGATTAAAAGGATTAAGGGGATAAGACAAGCTCCAAGTCAGTATTGTGTGAGTGGGGTCACCATGATTTATAAGCCACCAACCAGATTGGCTGGTGAGACTCAGTGACCTGATTGATGATGCATTATCATATCCTGACAGCCTAGGCCATTGTTCATCATATCAGTCCCTGGATTGTCTGGTCCAGACGTAGTTACTTACAGGTACCTGTCTTTAACTGCCATGTGGCTGGGTGCAGCATTACATATATATATGTATATATTTGTGGGTGGGTGTGTGTGTGGGTGGGTGTGTGTGTGGGTGGGTGGATGGGTGTGTGTGTGTGGGTGTTATATTGGTCTTTTATTTTTGTGGGAAGGGGGGTTTATGTTGTGATTTTTTGTTTTGGGTTTGTTTTTTTTCTGTTTCCATCATTCTGACTCGGATGTAAATGAATACATCCAGCAGGATGCCATGGCCAGAAGTCCACTGACAATAGACTATTAGAGATTCCAATATCTAGATGTGTTCCATTAGCAACCGATCCAAAATGAGCTCTGACACATTGTCTTAACTTTGGTATATAGCCTTTGCAAGATATGTAATGGAATCAGCCACTTGTTCTTTCAAAACAGAGAGTAAGCCCCATGTCTCCCGGCTAGTGAAGAATTCCCACATTGTCAGAGCTTTCGACCCGTACTTGTCTTAAAGTACACAATAAATTTGTTCTTCGGAAAATATATGGTTATGGGTGTAAATTGTCTCAGATGAAGGATAGCTTTAATGTAAAGAGGGACATGTCTGCCTGAGGCTGGGAGCTTCCATTGCTGTATGGCATGTTCAGTATGTGAGCTCCACATGTTCTGGTAGGTAAGCTTTTCATGTAGGACATACTTACTTTATTTATATCAGTTATGATAAGAATAGAATCTTTACATTTTTGCATAAGTGTTGTGAATGGCATTTTTTGGCTTAAATATGTTTTTGCAGTCCAACCCTCAGAGTCAAACACATGTTGAAAGGTAGTATTACATGAAAGGTTTTATGTAATCAGCCCAGTGCCCAGAAAAGTTATATCTACACTAATACACCTTGGTTGTATGATGTCCTCATACTCACTGAAGTGTTGCTGAACAAACAAATGTGTTTCAGTTTTGGTGTCATAACAAGCATGCTCCATTATTCGGGGAAATTATCAATACAGACAAAGGGTCAAGGTCATTCTGAAGGTTAAGAAGCTTTAAATGTATGTCAGGGATACTGAAGTAAAAGTCACCTTTAGTAGAACTTAACAACCTGGGGCTTCCGTAACAAGGCAACCTTCACTAAGGTTAACCTTAACTCCCATTCTTTAACACTGCACTAAGATTACCTTAGTGACTTACGATCACCTTAGTGACTTACGATCACCTTAGTGCTTTGTGCAAGGAGGCCCTACTGACTGACGGTGAGGGAGTGAGTATGGGTTTACATGGCTTTTGACAATATTCCAGCAAAATCATAGCAGGGGACATCACAAATGGGCTTCACACATTGTACCCACATGGGAAATCAAATCCGTGTCTTTGTCATGATGGGCAAATGCTTTGTTCACAAGGCTGTCTCACAACCCCCAACTGAGGGTCAGTCGTAAAGTATGGGTATTGTGGACTGCCGTTTCCTGCAGCTTTTTTTAGTTTTTATGCATATTGTGACTTCACATATGGCTTTAATACTTGTATGAAAAGTGAGTTTTGCCTCTGTTCATCCAGCTTAAACTGGGTACCTGGTGGGATAAGTCATGTGTCTATGCAGCTTTTGTTATCCAGGGTAGTAATGAACTGTGACTTGTATGTGCTTAGAACCTGTCTATCTGTGATAAGGATGGAGCTATTAAACTACTCTGGTGACCTTTGAATGTGCATTATGGTATATTTTATGATAGAATGATATATACCTTTTGTTGTGAACATGACTTTTATTGAAGTACGTCATGTTTTGGTTTTGTGCTTTATGACCACCCTGAATGCCTTAAAATACATAAGAGGTTAGATGCCCTAGATGATATTTTGTACGTATCCTAAGGGAAGGGCATTAAAGTTGAATCTTCACCGTCAAGTCATTCTACGACTTTGTGTTGTGAATGATCCTTGAGGCAGAATGGTCTGAGGGAGCTAGCAATTGTATTTATGACTAGAATTAATTCAGTTTGTGTTTAGGTTAATTTGTGGTCGAGGTCATTTCAAATTGAGAACTTGTGAACTTTTTAGCAATAGACTTCCTTTTTCAAGGTCCAAGTAAACAGAGACAGTTGTAAATTATTGTCTTTTCTCACACCACAAGATGCCATTAGCACCAAATATCATCTTTAAGATTACAAGTAGATATGAAAACTCTTATCAGCAAACTGAAAGTTATATTTTGTATTTTAAAATTTTGTCTGTTTCCATAAAAGGAGTACCCATGGTTGTGACAGTGTTAATAATACTGATAGCCTTTCCAAGCAATTTTAGTTCGAAATACTCCAGAACATGAGGCTTCATTTTGAGCATTTTATCTTTAAATGTTAATCATATACTGTTAAAAAAAGTAAGGGAATGTACTTTCAGTGTAAGATTGTCGAAATTGGGAGATGTATAGGATTGAATCCCTGCTTAGAAGCCAATATTCAGGCCTTGAAATTACAGTAAACTTTGACAGATAGGATGTAAAAATTTCCTTACTTGTGTAAATATAGATGTGCCATCTTGACCTGTATATCACTGATAATTGGTTAATTGAAACATAGGCTTTAATGTAAATTTATACAGTTCCATTGAAGGAAAGCAATGTGAAAATATAATGTTGAAAAAGGAAAATAATGAAAATAAGAAGTTTTAAATGTAAACTTTGATCCAAATAACATCAGTGTTGAACAAAAAAGTTCATGAAGAAAGTTCATGTCAAATGAAGAAAGTCTCATGACTCCTTTTCATTATATTCTATTTTTCTAATGAACTCTTTTATTTTTTGTTTTTTTCCTGCGAAATATGTACATTTTAGAGACTAGTTGTTAGGATGCTATGATCCTTAAGTTTGTTTGTGTGGTATGTTACTCAAACTGGCAATTTTACCTAGTTTGGAATGGCAGATGAAGCCCTGATAGATATGGGTTGGCAAACAATGCTCATTAAGTTTACAAGCACAGTATGAAGGAGTAGGTCAGTAATGTGCATGAGGAATGCATCAGTCAGACATGGGTAGCCTGGCCCTGCCTGGTCCTGTCTGCCCATGTGGACATGATAAACAGGAATCCAGCTCTGTGGTCCTCTAATGAGAAGGAAGATATACGGACATGTTATCCAGCAGAGGCAAAACTCTGTGACGAATTGGAAGGCTGAGGAGACGAAGATAACCCTGCATTGTTGTGGGTGATAAATGTCTAACAGGCGTGGTGTAAACACAGGTGGGTGTGGCCTGACTTCCTCTTCATCCTCACTAAGCAGAATAAATCAATGCATGTGAATCACTGCCTCATTGTTTTTACACATGAAATATGCTGAGGATTGTAGCATCAATGGGGCTTCAACAATGCTGACAGTGTATTTCAAAGTGAAGTCAAAGCTAAATGAAGAAAAGGTAGGATCAGTAATCAAGTGGTCAAGTAAATTGTAATTTGGAATTGGACTTTGAGAATGTTGTTTTCTTAGCTGTGTTAATAAATGAGTAGAATTTCCAACCATTTGAGGTACTGGTTTGTGAAGTGGTTTCGGAATGAGACACATTAATGTTACTTGGAAGGTGAGAACAACCACATCTCTGGTTCTCTCAACTTTCACAGGCACAGCAGACTGGACCTGACAAAGTCTGTATGCATGCCTGGTATATTCTGTATACATACCCAGCAGATTCTGTATGCATGCATGACAGATTCTGTATGCATGACAGGCAGATTTTATATACATGCCAGCAGATCTGTATGCATGCTTGACAGATTCTGTATACATGCCTGGCAGATTCTGTATGCATGCCTGGCAGATTCTGTCTGCATGTCTGGCATATTCTGTATACATGCCTGAGCTTTCTGCAGTATCTCCACTAAGACAGGACCTGACACATTAGCCTTCAGCTTGAGGTCAAGATGTCAGTCCTTAACGAAGTTCTGAGTTATCTGTAGCAGGACAAACCTTGTCACACACCTCCGCTGTCAGCTTTAGTGTATCTCAATGGTTGTAAACGACCCACGCTTCAGTGCCTCTGTAGCAATGACACCACTCACAGAAGGCTACCCTTTCTCTCTCCAGTCTTGTGTTTCGTGTGGGCAGAGGACATATCTATATTCTTACTCATCCTCTTACACACCAATGTTAGGGCTCGCGGTGCAAATGTGAACAATATTGTTGCAATAGTGATAAGAAAAGTGGTTTTTAATGTAACTACTTGACATTAAACAATACAGTGAACTCAAGGATGATGGCCTGTGTGGGGGAACAGAATGGCAAGGCTAAGAAGACAGATGAATGGATCTCAGCAGGATATTATTAGGTGGTATTGAGTTAAGTCACTGTCCTTCGAGCTTGGAGGAGTGTCAGTGAGAGTGTCACACAATGATGTGGAGTGTTACGACACTGTTGTGTATGCAGCGTCTGTGTTTGCCTAGCATGATTATGCACGCAGGTGGGTTTCTGTTGGAGTTATTTTTTTTCAAATATTTGAATTTCAGAGTGCTGTGGTGATATGTACCTTATGTGAATTTGGTGCAGCGAGTTTGATCCTATTGTACTTCCCATGTGATATGTATTGTGTCTTGTAAATACAGCCATGGAACTGCTTAGATGGAATAGACGCCAAAAGGGTTGTTTATGTACGTATCACAAGTATCACAGATTCTCACTGTCTCTGTTTTGACTGTTGAAGTATAAAATGTGAGGTTTTATTAGTATAATTTGAAAAGGATGCTATAAAGGCATCCGTAAACATTATGAGACATGTTTAAATTTTTTTTCTATGTTATTTACGAGGCAGTCATGTTGTTGTCAAGTTGATTTGTCAGTTACCTAATTAGTCCATGTACTGACAGTTAATCCCAACTGACTTGTAGTTTACCTCGGTGAAAGGTGCATCATCATCATCATCATCATCATCATCATCATCATGTATTGTTATTGTTAGTATTACATTTATTACTCCCTTCTGTGCATGTATGTGGTGGAAGTTTACGAGGCATCTCAGTTTGTCGTGCAGAGAAGCAATAACTTTGAGAATCCATGTAGGTTTCAGCTGTTTCTTGGGTTGAATCTGACATTCTGAGGTGACCCAGATTTTGAACTGTGGCTCTCAACCAACACTTGTTTCCATAGGTTTCATTAGAGTAAATACTATATACAATCTCTGTCAGTGAAATACCCTTTATCATACTTTCTCATATACTCAATGAGAAACACTTGGTAATTCAATTTAAACTTGTAAGAGATAATCTTAGGCCAGTATTTGATGTTACAATTCACAAATTAGAGGTAGGTGTTATTGCAGTGAAAAGTACTGTTATTGCTTAACAGGGTCACCTGGATAATAAAAACTGCTGGTTTAAATGCTTAGTTTTATGTTATTGTACTGAACGCAGTGTTTGCATAACAGTGAATTTAAGAAAATAAGTAGTACAGGGTGTGTTAAACATATCTTTAAATGACTTTATTCATATCTTTACCAATGGCATTTAGTTGTTATTACTGATAAAATACCCTATTGTGTGTGTGTTAGGGTACTAATCCTTGTACTTGTAACCCCATCAAATTGCTATGAGATGGTGGTATGATCTGGACATGACAAGTGCTTGTTATATATGAACAGATTTCTCCTTGTATATTCTGTATCCTGAAACTTAGTGTATACAGTCAGCTCACTTATCTTCAAGTTTCAGATTCATGTTGCTTTAGACAGTTGATTATATTTGAGGTAACAGAGGTCAGTTTCCTTGTGAATCTGTTTTATCAAGATTTTGTTATGAGTGAAGATGGTTCAAACTAGTTTAAATATTTCCTCATCAGAGACCTCATGTGGTGTAGTGGATAGAGTGCCTGCTTGGAGTCAAGAAGGTTGGTCTTTGGATCCTTGCTTAATCATTTCAAGATGATGCTTGTTTGTCTGCCTATCACTTCATTTGAAGGGCAAAAAGTTAGGAATGGGTGGCTCAATGCTGCTGTACTACAATATAACTTATACTGTGTCTCGAGAGAGGTAATATGCAGCAAGGTACCTGGACAAGGACTACCAAACCAGGCTTGTCAGACTCACACACAGACATAGAGACGTGTGCACTATGTTAGTGCACTATTCGTGAATTTCATTTCACGTCACCTTATCTGGCTAGACTGTCTGATGAAATGTCAGGTATGTCGATGTTCATCAGCATGGGTGATGATAATGATGTACATGGGTGGCTTTGGTCGTAGTTGTAAGGTAATATGTGCTTTGAGATGCATTCTTTAGAAAATATCTGTTGGTTTAACTCCAGGATTTGTGTTTTTTTGGCTTGTAGGCACTATACTCTGTTGTCTAGTATAGTAAGTGTCCTCTCCCTACTAACTGCTCCTTTGCTCCCACTTTTAGCGTATCTGATTCTCAAAATTACTGCAGTTGATCTTCCATAACCTGACATAATAAGTAAAGTATGTGAATACATAGGCTGTTTAATTTCTTTGGAGTAGTTTACTAGTGAAATGCTGAATACTGTGAAGATCTGGTACAGAACTTATCTCCAGCAGCTTATGCTTGTCATAAGAAGCAAGCATCAGAATCCCTTGTGCCCAGCCCTTTCTGCAATCCTGAAGATCCGAGTTTGAATTGATCTTCATTGTTGGAAGAAATGACAGCAAAATACTAAAGCAGCAATAACCCACTCACTAAATCACTCTTGTCTCACTGTTTCAGGTACCGTGGTGTGTGTGGTGACATTGTTGACACTATGTCTCCCTGCCCATGTCATCGCCACTGTATCCACAACAAACACGCCCCTTTCGGACACACCCCACTCCACATCTATACAGCCCAGTTTCAGCTCCAGCCTCCCCCAAGGATCAAGCATCACACTAACAATTCCATCTAGCAGGCTTCAAACACATAGCTTGGCAGACATCACAGACCTGCTCCACGTATCATTTTCAAGTGACACATACATATCAGAGCCTGTGACAGGTGAAACTTTTAGTGAGCCATTTCAGACTTTTAGTGAGCCATTCTGGACCACATTTTCAAGTTTGTCAGTTGCACTTGATATCCACCATGTCAGCAGCTCGTCAGACAGTCAATATGACTCAATCAGTGCAATCTCAACCACCAGTTTGGTGTTGCAACCAGCCCGTCCCACCCCGTTGTCATCAGTGGTAGAATCCACAACAGTACCTGGATCGTCTTATTCTCCAGAAGTAGGGGGTATGAACAAATCAACAACTACAGTTACTACAGTGAGTTCACAGAGGACTACAGTTGTGAGTAATGACTCAGTTACGAAAACAACATTGGATGGTATTGGAGGTGGGACAACAACAACGACGTCCCCAATTTTTGGTAATGGTAGTTGTTCAGGCAACAACACTGGATGCCCAGAGTATAATGGCCGCATCAATATGGAACTGTCCACACCAGCTATCATTGGCATTGCTGTAGGTGCTGCAGTTTTTGTTATTGTTGTAGGTAAGTAGTATCAAGAAAGTTATATTGTGATTGTTGTAGGTAAGTAGTATCAAGAAAGTTATGGATCGATGAAATGAAAATAGTTATTTTTTCAGCCAGTTACTTCTTGGAGCAGCATATTTGGAAGTTAGTGAATCCTGTAAGGACAAACTTCTTGGGTGAACAACTTCTTTATTCAGGTGATGCGACACTTCAATACAGATTTTTATATTGTTGTCAAGGAAGACTCTTTTACCATTGCCTCACCTGAATAAAGAAATTGTTTGTCCATGTACACCCGTGAAGGGTCGGAGTAGAATAGGCTTTCAGCAACCCATGCTTGCCACAAATGGCAACTCCGCTCGTCATAAGAGGCGACTAATGGGATCAGGTGGTCAGGCTCGCTGACTTGGTTGACACACGCCATTGATTCCAAAATGTGCAGATCGATGCTCATGCTGTTGATCACTGGTCTTGTCTGGTCAAGATTCGATTGTTTACAGACCCCCACCATATAGCTGGAAAATTGCTGAATGCAGCATAAAACTAAACTCACTCACTCACACCTTATCCTTATCAGCCAGTTGCTGCTCATACAGTGTAAAAAGAAATATATTGTCAGAGATTTATTTTTAGATTAATCTTTGGTTAACAAGGATCGTTCTTTGTGCCATCACAAATATTCTATATGATTTCAAATCACAATTAAAACTTCAGAAAATAATTTCCTGATGGTAGTTATTTTGGAATGGTCTGAGCAGTTGTCGTTTCCCATAATACACATTATATCCTGGGAATAAGACCCCATTATCCATCAAAAAAGAGTGTATTACAAATCTTATTTACTACATAGGTATTGAGTGTAGGTCCTTCTTCATATCCAGCAGTGACATTATCATTTGTATCACATTTCTATTGATATTTGCATCTAAAGTGACAAAGTCTGAGTGTAAACAGTGACAGATTTTGCATATAGTTGTTAAAGGTAAACACCCAATTTTGCTTAATGTACAAACTGAACTTGACCAATGTTGGTTGTCCCATTATCTTTTACAGTTTTTTAGAATGGAGCTAAGATAAATACTTGATTTGATTGTGATGAATATAACATCTAAAACCATGTTGAGTCAGTTTCCACATTAGTATTAGGTTAAACAGTTTCACCTTGGAAAGTCAATTTGTGTATCTCATAGTCATAATTCACTCACTCAGGTGGGTCATATGAGGCATGCAATGCTCAGTAAAGGACTTGGTTAACCCCAGTTGTATTTCTGGGTTTGTCAGCTTTGGCTTTGCTTTGGTTTTGAGTGGTTAACATTTAAAACATATATCACCTTAGAATTTACTCATACATGAGACCCCTCTGTTCTATCTCCGCCGTATCATAGCAAAAGACATCAATATATGGTATTGGGGCATGGTATGTCAGTGAGCTAGCACTGTAAGACCAGCTTAAATCTGGGCTAATAAATGCAGCCACATATACACACATATCACATCATCATTTGAGTGAAATATTTTTATGTACAATGTTAAACCCCATTTCCCCTTACCTTTTTTACATGACGCTGGTAAGCCGTTGTTTTACTGAAATACTGTTCTCACTCACTCACTCATGACCTCACTCATGACATCATGAACTCACTTGTGACCTCATGAACTCATGAAAACTGTCCTCATTTCAGCATGTATGGTGATCTTCTTGTGTCGACGTCGACGGACATTATCAGGGTCAAAGGCTGATCTCTCCACCTACTGGGATGACAATGTCACCCTCAGTTACATCAATGGTCATCTGGATTATCCCAAGGTCAGTCTTCATTAGTGTCAGTCTGACTTTTATGTTCATTTTATCTATGTATACTATAACAAGGACATTTAGAGTTACAGACAGATACAGACATTACTGTCTTTCAATATTTCTGTCAAAAAGATTTGTGTACCCTTGAAATTTGGGTTTCTGAAATTTAAGATATACTTCTTGTTATTTTCTTTGTCACATGTACAATTATAAAACATCTCATCAAAGATAATCTATTCTGAACGCAATCATTTACAATTTTTTGTATGATGTGATACCTCTTGTTAAGGCTGAAGCAAGCACTGCTGTCTGAAAACTATGCTGGATCAGATGGTCAGACTGGTAACTTGTTTCATTATTAGCAATGTTTCAGATACAGTAATTAACACTCTAGAAGGCTCTTAATTATCCTCAGCAATCACTGACCAAATGATTTATTTCAATTCAATTCAAAGTGTTACAACAAGTGTCTGATGATGGTGAAATTTTATTGTTTCATTTTATTGTTTCAGGATCTGAGTGATGAGATGGTTTCATTAGACAATGATTCCTTCCTGAACAGCCTAGACAGCATGTCCTTCTCCAATGTGTGGGCTGGGGAGAATGCCAAACACACTAACTTCTGACACACACAGAGTAGGCCTATCCCAGCATGTAGGCCATCAAATACCCCACATGCTATTACTTCTGGTACATGCAAAATAGCTCGGTAGACCAACCAGATCACCAAACACCACGCACTATTTCTATGGTTTTAGCCTTTGGAATCGGACATTTGAGATCTGTGTTTGGCATGAATGAAATGAACGTTCATGGTGTCTTAATACAAGGTGTTGGTATGTCCTTGGTAAATAGTGTTCAGTTTTCTGTAGAAGAATGTCTGGAGGACATCTGGATTTGTGCAACATTTGTTAACAGATGACATTTAGGAGATTGCTAACAAGGTCTTGGAAAGTGTTAAGTAAAGTTTCACTTTGCTCTGAGGGATGTTCTTTCATGCAGATTTGTGGATGTGTAAGTCATTGGTATCCTTTTCAATGCATTTTGGCCAAAGTTCTTTGAAAGTCTTGGAACAAAACCTTGAACAGTGGAACAAGATCTTTGAAGAACAATGGAACAAGAGCTTTGAAGAACAGTGGAACAAGAGCTTTGAAGAACCATGGAACAAGACTTTTGAAGAACCATGGAACAAGAGTTTTGAAGAACAGCGGAACAAGAACTTGAATATTCTTGGAACAGGTTCATTTGAGCAGGTACTTTGATGAACCTTGGGGAAGATCTTTGGAGAACAGTTGAACAAGTACTTGATTAATATTGGAACAAACACGTGAGGGACTTTTGAGGAAGTACTGAAAGAACATTATGATAAGAACTTCAAAATCAGAAACTTGTGATCCCAGTTTGGAGAAGTCTTCACTGAAACATCACAGATGATACAAATGTTCTTGGAGACATGATGCCAACAGAAATTCACACTGTGGTCTTGAAAGCAGTGAAACAAGAACCAATGTGTGCCCTGAGATGATGACCACATTATGCAGTATGTCCAAAATATGCTAGTCTATGTGATTGATCAGGGCTGTTGCATGAAACAGAACAGCCCTAACTATGGATATGTCCTATTCCGATGGTGCTGATGTTTACAGATATGAATGAAGGAGGTCACACTGACCTATGTGAGAGATGTGTTGTTTTTGTTGTTTAGGGCAGAAATTAAGGCAACTTCGTGGGTAACTGTTGTTTTACAGCAAGTGTAATCACACTGAGATGTCAGAATCTCAAAAAAACATATCATATATATATATCCTATCAAAACAATGTCAGAGCAATCATTACTATTAATATGTGCCGGTAGAACAAGCAGTCTTCCAAATCCAAGGTACAAAGTCAACTTTGACCAATTTGAAAATGTTAAGAAAACAAAAATATGCAGAAAGCAGATAAACTGCATTTCCCAAACCAGAGAAATCTGTTAAGTTTACATGTAAAAAGATAAGCTTTAGGGGGGTTAAGTTCAGCAACATGTGATGCTTTGTTGATTTGGTTTCGTTCCCTGGATTTTGCTCAGCTGACATATGTCAAATTTGAGGCAAAACGTACCATACAGATCAGAAATTGTTCGTTTGATAATTGTATGTGCCAAGATTTAACACTTCATGAAATCAACCTTGAGAAGTGTTGGGTTTCTTTTCAAATGTGTAGAGTGTGAAAATCAGTATGAATTATACGTTTATGTATATTCAGAATATGCTAAGCATTATTGATAGCAATGTGAGAAGTGTTACTATGACAACAGTAGATAAGTAGGCCAGTCTGAGCAGGACTTGTTTACAGAGTGTTTTTGTATACTTTCTGTTAGTTTTCTCCTGTTTTCAAGAATAAGATTATTACTGGTTGTAGGTGTTTTATTGTTTCAAGTGATTAGTGCTGTTTTGCAATCCTACAATGGTCAGCTTGCATAAATCTGACATTGTCAGCATGCTTTTGTTTGTGCTTTTTATTTGGATGTTGAGTTATTTTACCAATTCCAGCAAAATTGATGTTTTCTTTAAACCTATATTTCTTAAACCAAATTTCAACCACTTTGCAAAAAAGAATTTTTCAGAAAAAGTGCAATAAGCATGAAAGGTGTGTGTTGACTCTCATTTGAATAGGGGTTAACTCTAATAGGCCAGCTAGTGCAAACATGTGAGCCTCATGTCAGGAGACAGATGTTGTAATGCAAACATGTTTGAAAAAGTATAGTCATGTCAAAGGATTGAAATAATTTTGTTAATGTGTTGAACCCAGTGGCTGTACATCTTTTGATGTTTTTGATTCAGAAAACCATCATGGTTACACTGCCTATTTTAAATCAGTTTTTCTACTGTGTGTAGTTTCAGGCTGATACAAAGGGGATTTTGATTTAATGCAAATTGTGCAATAGGTATTATATCAATAACATCATGATTACCATTTTATTCAATTTTTGGCAATGTGTGTTTGACAGTTTACATTTGAAGCATTTAAGGATTATGTACAAGGGTGCATGTAAGGAAGATTGGTGTTTGAGGATAAATGTGTAGCCAGTGATTCACATAGTCAGTCCATCGCCCACTTGTTACACATATATGCAGCACTGTATTTTTATAGAAGTGAACCCTGTATTATGTATGTGTCCCACAGATCCTATTCCATGTTCATTGTCATCTACTCATGTCATATGTATCATCATTCTTCGAACAAAATGGACATTGATACTTTGAAGTTTTTATTTGAATACCGGAGGTATTTTTCCTTTTTCTCAAAGTATGATGCAAGAGTTTTGTAGGCATTTAGTTTAGAAGTGGCAGAACATAAATGCAAGAAATGATTTGGGGATAATGGTGTCCTCATTATTTGTTGATGTGTTTCAGGGTTCTTGATCTTTCATCAAGGTAATGAATCAGGGCTCACTTCAGGTTAATGACAGTTTCTGCTGTCTTTTCATAGACTTAGTATCAGCTGTCCACATAGCCTGTGCCAAAATTGTTTTAAGTCTATCAGCCGAAATTTGCCTTTCGGCATTTCAGTATTTTGGATTAGTTCCTTACTAAATTTTGATGAAATAATTATATGGACCAGCCTATTGACAATATTTAAGGATTTATTTGAAGTTAAATTAAGAAATACGCTTTTGAAATTACATCTGTATTAAAAATGCAAAGGAGATATTGTTCTTAAAAAAGCTTATAACAAAAATGATTATATGTTTAACTTTTAAAGAGAAGTAAAGAACATTCTTGGGTGGTCTTAGTATACGCATCAGTAGTATTTACATCAGACAAGGGCAACTAACTCAATCTGTAGCCTGTGAAAATTAAATAGATTGTAACAATTTTCCTTGATATTTGTAAAGTGCCCTTTTTGTGTTGGTGTCATTATCATAATGGTTTTATCCAGAGTTTGCATATCATTTGGATTGATTCGGAGTAGTTGTGCAATACAATTAGTGTAGTATGAGGCAAGTTTTGTTTCTCCAACTAGCGATTTTTTTTGTTAAACAAGTGACCATGTTATTAAAGTTTAAGTCACCAGTTCTCATTGAGTTTGGTCTCAAATGTGCCATATTTCAGAAATCAAACATTTTATTCAATGTTATTGTAATAGTCAAATAACTTGGGACATGTTTGTTTGACATCCGTGATGAATATTTCTGCCATTCATTTGTATGAGTGTGTAGAGTCAAAGATCAATCTAAGTAGCAAATATAGGCAATGGCAGGTGACCACCCACTGAGTATAATATGTCACCAATATTCACAGAGGCATAACATTTGTGATGAGCAGTTTGAAGAATTTAGGATGAATGATGTCAGTATTTTCCGAAGTCATAATTTCATCCCACTATCTGTATATAATGTGAAATATTACTCATATCCAATCATCCATCAGGTCATATCATCCAGTAAACTCATTCCTTAAGACCAGAGAATATGATGCAAGAAGATCATATGAGGTATAGCTGAGACCACACAGGATCCACTCAGTCCCTCTGAGCTGTAGCCCTGATCACTAGGGAACTGAGGACAAGATGTTCGATGATACTTGTCATGATAGGCTGGCAGGCTGTTTCAGTCTCAAAGGCATTACTTGTAAGGGGGAATCTGTTAACGCAATGGACATTGTGGGATGTTTCAGGAGTACTACTTTCATTCGATTAAAAGGCGATATACCAATAGATATCACTACACTGGAAACAGCATGGTGCTGTGAAGTAGCATAGTAGTTAAGCACCTATGGACCAGGTTGGATCCCCCACATGGGTACAATGTGAGAATCCCATTTCTGGTTACTCCTCCTATGATATTGCTAAAAGCAATCTTAAACCATACTTATTCAAGTAGGTCTAAAAGATTTGTTTCTCCTTTTATCACTAACCTCATGCAATATCATGTTTGCTGTTGTCCACAAATTATTCTACAAGGGTTGTGATTCTATATCTTGAAAATATATAACATAAATAATGTTTTGAATATTTTTAGATAACTTTATTATTGAACATCTTGTTCCTTCTCCATTTGATGATCAGGTTTAATGCCATAGAAACGAAAAGCCAGACCAGATTATTTTGTTTATTTTAAATATATTATTATTAATAATAATAATAGTCAGTGTGCCAGTATGTTCTCACAGGGTTGATGTAAGGTAGTTGCTTGTCTTCCTATCCAGGAGCATGTTCAAATCTGAGTCTTCATTTTGATTTCATGATAATATGTTTATGTCAGAAGGATTTGAATTTCAATTTCCATTTTGTCAAGCCTGTTTTAGAAATGTGCATTATTTATATCCTTAGGCTCAGAATTTCTATTTCAACTTTGTCAAATCTGTATTAGAAATGTGCATGTTTATTCTACACTAATATTTTCTTTATGAAAATATCATAAATTAGTGTGGCCCAAGGCTCATTTGACTAATCTTGTGGCCAGAAATGCAAGTTTGTAAGAATATTCCATCATTCTCAGTGTTTCTCCAGTGTACATATATTCCTTGTATTTACCAAAGACTGGACCTGTAACCAGATGCATATCACATTACACATGCAATATACTGTGTATACATGTTTGTCCGTGTCAACTATGTGTCCATCCCATTGTTTCCATGGTTATCATTTGTCTTGTTGTCTTCCTGTGGCATAATATGGCACTTTGTTTAAGGCCTTGTTGTTGATTTTTATTTTATCAGATTATATATATATCTATATATCTATCTTTTTATGCTTCCAGTTTTTATTCCAACTCTGACAAGCATAAGTTTTCCTAAGCACTGCATTTTCATTCCAAACCTTCTCTTCGCAATTTGTGTCTAGCTTTATGAGATATTAAGATATGAAATGATGGCTCCCAAATTGTGGAATCTGAATAATGGTTTATTTGAGTATCGTTAGTAATGGTTAAGTAAATATGTGTGTATATATACTGAGGGAAACAAAAAAGGGAGCACTACTTCATGACAATGTATCTTTACAAGATTTTCGCCCTCAGTGTAATACAAGGCTTGCAAAGAAACATGGACAAAATAGTGGAACACTTGTATTTTCATGTGTTCCCCTGTTTGTTACCCTCAGTATAGTTACTGATCAACATCATACAAACAGTACAAAACCTGCAGAGTGGGGAGGCAACACTACAGGGATAGAAAGTTTTTGAATTTAGCAGAAATATTTTGAAACATTTTATTTCAGGTTACATGTTTTACTTTGGTGAAGCTTTATCAGGAAATATCACTTAATAGAATATTTATACCAGTAGTTTGAAAGTAGGATTCCTTTAGTGTAAAGAAAACTGGTACTGTGTTTTGGTGACATATTTGGTGTGTGCTCTGATGGTGTCTGCTAGCTAAAGCCCTGTAGCTTTAGGCTTGATATATTCTATTTTCCGTCTCTCTCCTGAATCAGCACAGAATTTTGTTAAGATTCTTTGAAGCTAACTGTCTTAGATATGTGTATGTGTAAGATCTGTGAGTGTGTGCATATGAGATGACAGTAAATCTTATTCAGTAAAACGTCCCATGTATTCATTAATCTTGATAGCGTGAGTTGTGGTTTTGCAACCTGATCTTCTAGCTTTTAGGATTGACAAAATAGGTGTTTCTTGCATTATGACAGACAGACAGAGACAGACAGATCTTTATTAGTATATATGGCCATGAGACCAACAGTACAAGTGTACATTATAAGCAGTATTTGTAACCTGGAGATACATTTATAACATCAAAATAATAGATACGTTTTAACAATTTACATTTTCCTTAACTTGAAAATATGGTATATAGCGACGGCTAACTTAAACAGGAGATCACTATTTTTAGTACCAAGAAGTATGTAGAACTTCTGTCTTGACGGTTGGTAGGTATAGGTGTAGGGCAGATATTTTTGTCTTATTTCTGAGTATTTAGGGCATATAAAAAGTACGTGGTATTCATCTTCAGGAGAAAGATTACAAACAGGGCAAGAGACATCTTGTTGGGTTGGAGATTTGGTGAAACGTGCCGCTTGAATCTTGAAGTTATGTGCATTACATCTAAACTTAGTTAGTGCGCGCTTAAGTTGTATCAATTTAAGCTTCGAAAGATAAGTTTCTGTTTCAATACAATATTTAAATTCAGAATAAAAATTAACACTGTCTGACGATCGTACTTCATTATACCAATCTTGTTGATAAATGTCTTTACATCTTTGCTTAAATATATGCATAAAATAATTTGCGTCATTTACATTTTGCTCGAGCCAGACATGTCCAAAACCATGACTAAATAGGAGTGTTCTAACAAAGGAAACCCAATTTGTATCATGTGAACAGTCATCTAGTCTTTTGAGCATGTCATAGCTACCTCTGGAGTACCGTGTAGATGGTTGCCTCATCAGTCTGAGCCAGTAAGAAATTACTCGACAGCGCGTATTGATAAATAGTGGGAAACGTCCACATTCCGCCAGAATAATCTTATTCGCACTTCTATAGTTTCTTGCATTATGTGTTCTTGTAAAGTGAAAGTACAGAGGCACAGAGTTGTGTTACAATCTACAGTTTTATGATTGTTATTTACTTGTTCACATGTTGTTTTGGTTTTTCATTCCATTATTGCAGGTTTTTTCCATTTTGCTACTGTTTGGGTTGTGATTGTTTTAACAATGAGTGTGTTTACATCCACTTGTATTCCAAGTGGTTGTGGTCCTGGTGGATATAGTTCTCAGCTGAAACAAGAGTTCATCTGAATTTGGTTTCCCCGTGACTTGTGAGTCAGAAGAAATATGCATTTATAATTAAATATGCACTGTTCCTTCTCCTTATGTGAAAATGATACCTTTAGAGAATGTTGGAGCATTAAGTTTCAAATTAAAAGTTCTTTTGATAGCAAACAGAATTTTGTGAAATTAGTGAATTTGTAAATCTCAGCTATTGTTATTCCACAGAATTATTATAATTTACATAAAAGGTGACTATGCTTGTTGTAAGAGGCGACTAACAGTTCCCAATTGCGCAGATAGATGCTCATGCTGTTGATCACTGGATTGTCTGGTCCAGGCTGAGTGATCGTGGTGTAGAACTAAACTTCCTCACTCACTATTACAATTTAGATCTAATTTCTCAGGTTTTGATTGATACATATCTTTTGTGAAAAAACAGTCAAGATCCTTGTGAATGTGATGGAGACTGCACATATTTCATCTTGTTGCATTGTGGCAATGAAGTGACACATCTCTCTGCCATGTTAATTGTTTAGTGATTCAGGAATTAGAATGTTGAGATAAAAGATTTGTTCTGCAGCTTCAGATGATGTTTTTTTCTCTGCCATGTGATGAAATTCCTTGCAGTTCAATGCAAATACTAATATTTGTAACTGTAGACAA
Source organism: Haliotis asinina (assembly GCF_037392515.1). Taxonomy (NCBI): domain Eukaryota; kingdom Metazoa; phylum Mollusca; class Gastropoda; order Lepetellida; family Haliotidae; genus Haliotis; species Haliotis asinina. The sequence continues at coordinate 22,109,723 of NC_090282.1, read as the reverse complement.
GAAGAGGAAGAACATGACCCTCTCTTTGAAATATGCAACATGTCCAGATTAAACTGAGCCTGAGGCCTTTATACTGTCGTTACAGTTTTCATGTATTTTATGCATGAGTTCTGTGTCTGTGTGACATATGCTAAACTATTGTCCTTAGTTTTCTGATGGTTCATTTGTGAAGGATGTGTTGTTCATCAAAACTTGCATAATGTTTAAAATGTCTTATTTGTGTTGTCTTCCAATCCCTTAATTTTGAAAAGTTGCAACTGATGTAAATTCAGTAGTGTTTTAAACATGGTAAAGAATATATATTTTCAGTGTAAGATTATCTGACAAAGCAGATTCCATCTCGCAGACAAAAGCTACAAGCCTTGAGAATTGTATATGGTTCACCGAAAAGCAGTGTTTGCACACAGGTAAAACAAACTATTCTGGTATTTTTAAATCCAACTTAAGTATTGTCTGCAAGTTTCTTGGCAGCTGGTGTCAGAGAATTTTTTTAGTCTTAAATAAATTTATTCACTTGTCTCTGAGTCACTGAGGCACATAGCAAATGATAAATCTTGTTTTATCTGTTTAGTGTTAGATAACTATTTTGGAACATGAGTAGGCCAATCGTCAATGTCTGATTTAGTGTGCAAAGCTCCATCTATAGAGTCTTTATCCTATGAAAGTAGGCTTACATACCAGCTCTATGTAACATTTCAAGATTTGTCAGCACCGAAATGGTGCTGTATGTTTCATCCAAGTGGCACATGTCTGTGCCCTACATCCCTTAGTGCATTCCATACAAATCAGGGGCAGTGAGTTAGTCTAGTGGTTAAAGCATTTGATTGTCAACCCAAAGACACGGGTTCATTTCATCACATGGGTAAAATGTGTGAAGTCCATTTCTGGTGTTCCTGCCATGATGTAGCTGGAATATTGCTAAAAACAGCACAAAATCATACTCACTTGCTCCATGCAAGTAAAGCTATAATGCAGTGATATAGTTGAAAACTGCATCACTTCATGTTTTCCTCGACATCAACCTGACATGCCATGGTATAACTGAAATATTGTTTGACTTGGAGTTAAACTCATTTCACTCACACACTACAGAAATGTTTACCAAAGTCTGGTTAGTGCTGTCTTGTTTGTTTATATTTTAATTTCACATTTTCTTTTCTGTAAATTTTATATTTGTCTTGTCAAAGATCTGTCGATAATGTTGTAGCTACCACATATGGTCACTGAAGTTTTGTGTTTGCGTGTAATTGAAAAAATGTGAATTTATTACATATTGTTCTTAATTCAGACATATCATATGTATTTCTTTGAACTGTTGCCAGGTGTTTTGATGAGAGCCAGCAAGGAATCAGGACAATGCTTTGTGTCATGGCTATGCACTCCAGGAATAGAACTAATTATGAATACGAAGTCAGTTGATTTGTTTTTGTAAAGCGCTTTACTCGGAAGTCATACACCATACATAAATAATTGTTCAACATTTTACAGAATATTTCATTTGATTGTTTGGAATGAAAAGCTATAACTGGACTGATTTACAGTTTAATTTTTTGTTGTCTGAAAAATTGTTTACAAGTTTAATGTAGGCATTTGTAAGACAAGTCATATGTGTTGCATTTTGTCTTGCAGTTTGTTGATAAAGACATGTCCACATAACTTACAATTCTCTTGATACAGTTTGATAGTTTCCCCATCTAATCAACAGAAGGAAAGATACTGGTCATGCAAGCTGACAGCTTGCATGTGGGTTGCAGCCTGACCTGTGGGTTGTAGCTGAACCTCACTCATGTCAGTTGTAGCCTAACCTCTTGAATGTGGGTTGTTGCCTGACCTGATGGTCGTTGCCTGCCCTCCTGCATGTGAGTTGTAGCTTGTCTCCTGTATTCGGATATCCTTTATTTATCATATCATGGGATGAACACATATTTCACATGGTTGAATCCCAGGTCTGTTGTATGTGTTGTAGTTTTTCTGTGTTACTTTGTTTTGTCTGTGAACCCCATACTGATCTGTACACATACGGAATGGCACCCCGGAATCTTTTGTCAAATACATGAAGTACTTACAGTTGTTACATGCCATGATATTTGGAAGAAATAAATCTCAAAGAAATATATATCTATAAATTACATGTTGTTATTTTGTTTGTAACTCATATGGGTGTTCTGGGCATTATGTCAGCTCCCGAATCAGCTGTGTTGAAGTCCATGTCAGGACATTGCACCAGAAACCATTCATATCAGCACTGTACAATCAAAATCAGCACCATCATCCCTTTAAGAGTTATGTCAATATTCTGCTGATCCATGGATTTCCACCAATTTTCTTCAAATTGATCAATTGTGTGAATTGTCAGCAGTGCCACCCTGACCTTCTCCTCCCCCCCCCCCCCCCCCCCCATTTGATGACAAAATATTAGGTTTTCAGGTCACTGTTCATAGGAATATTACACAGGGAACCATTGTTATCGGAGATGTGCAGCCAGAATTATCCTCCCATCTCTATCAGAATATTGCCCCAGAAAGACCATCCATAAGGGTGCAGCTAGAATCAACATTACAATCCTGTTACAGACATTACAGCAGAAAGAAAATCTGCAGTGTTTGGGGGAGTTGATCTGCCAGAACGAGCTCACTCTTGTTGGGGTTTTACCTGCAGAAAGCAGCACCACACCACAAGAAATCAGATCATTTATGTGTGCATAAAAACATAAGGAATGGATCAACCATCAGTGTGTAAGGGTTATGCCATCCCAAACTAGAAGGACAGTTGATGTTGGCACAACAACCAGATGAACCATCCATTTTGGTGACATGACACCAGAAAAAGGTCATCTTTGTACTGGTTTTCCGAAAGAATTATCGCCTGAAAGTGACACTTTTATACATGACAGGCGGTGAGCAATTGTCTGTCAGCCTCATAAGTCATACATAGTGCAAATGACCATTTAGGTCCTTTGTTCTCCCTTTGTATATTGGTGGGTCCCTCTCGTGTACAGCTCGTACACTGTGATATCATATGGCCATCATACAGTAGTTCAACAGGCAATGATTTCCCTGATGGCTTCAGTATAAAATCAAGTCTTACGTGATTAAAAGTTGAAACAGATCATTCGGTTTACAGTTATTTTGCAACAGCAGGTCAGTGAAAATATCACAGGTATTAAAAGCCATGCCCCCATTTCACTCACTCACTCACTCACTCACTCACTCACTCACTCACTCACTCACTCACTCACTCACTCACTCACTCACTCACTCACTCACTCACTCACTCACTCACTCACTCACTCACTCACTCACTCACTCACTCACTCCAGTAATAGCGCTACGTTGGCTTTGAGAAACGGGACCCTGGTCTTAGCTCTACGCTGTCCTATGTAAGGTACTAACATCGCTTTGTGGAAGGACTGGTTTTTCTGTCATCTGCTGCTGACATCACTTATAAGCCTGCGTTCTTCATGCGGTATATTCATAGGTATTTATGAGGGAAAGGTGAAGTTTCGGGATTGGCTACCATAATTTGATAACGCAAAGAAACAACTATGCCATTACTTCTCTTGTGTTGATGATCCCATAGTTTACTCTTTAATCCGTCAGGCCAGATAACACAAGGACCAGTCGGCTCGGGGTATACTGTGTCTCAGTGGTGGAACGATATTAAACAGCGGTTTGGTATATCTCTGGGCTAGCCCTTGGCCTGAGATAAACCCTGATATATATAAGCAGTCACGCATACGCACGCACGCATACTACCATCTCACTTCGCCTCCAGTTATCAGTGGGGATCGATCCCCACTGGTCTGGTCGAAGTAGGATAATATACACTCAAAACTGTGGAATTCAAAATATACAGTTCTATTACTGATGACACGACAAAACAACAACAAAATATCCTTCTTGTATAAGCGACCGCATGCAATACAGAATAAGTTGGTAAGTTTAGTTGCGTGCTCCACTCAGCAGCATTGCAGTTACATGGCGGTGGTCTGCAAATAATGGAGTCTGGACAAGACAATCCAGTGATCAACAGTATGAGCTTCGATCTTCGCCAGTGGGCTACAATGACACGTGTCAGTGAGTTTCACCACTCGGTCCCGTCATTTGCGACAAGCGTGGGTTACAGAAGAGCAACTCTAACGAGGATCTTCATGTGTTTAATTAAGAAAAGAACGATGATTTCTGGACAGTAAAGATTGTGGACTCTGGAAAAGGTTGCCAAATTTGCGGAAGTTCAAAGGTCTGATCGCTCCCCTGATCGCAGCATGAATTATTTCTAAAAAAAACAAATTTCAAGTTATTTCTCTTATTTGTTTAGTATTTTTTAAATTTTGTTATTTTTTTATTTTTTCATTTTAAGTTCGAAAAATATACACATAGATATACAAATATGTATAGGAGAAATGTGTTACACGGTGTTTTTAAGGGAATTCGGGACTGTAAGACCCTTGTAAATTCACTATTGCCTTCAGCGACGACGGAACTTATAAGGATTTTTCGTACACCCTTTGAAAACACCGTGTGTCGAATTCATAACCCTTAAGAACTCTTTACTTAGCTTATCTTTAAAATAACGCATTCAATCTTCGGCAGGATATGGCGCAAAACGTTCCGTCGTGGTTGTTTTTCCTGAAAGACCATAACTTTGACCATTGACCAATTAGAATTCGACAAATCTTTCTTAAGGGTAATAAATTTACGGACATGGATAAGAACCGACGGTTTATCCTCACTGTGCAGGCAGCCTGTAGAGGATTAGGTTTAGGATAAGGTCCCCTATAGTGACACCTTTGTTTTGCTATTTGACATACCTGATTGCTTTAGTAACTATGAAGACCCGTAAAGGTCCGGGATAGAAAGGGTCTTCAGCAACCCAAGCCTGCCATAAAAGGCGACTATGCTTGTCGTAAGGGGCGACTAACAGGATCGGGTGGTCAGCCTCGCTGTCTTGGTTGGCACATGCCATCGGTTCCCAGTTGCGCAGATCGATGTTCGTGTTGTTGATCACTGGATTGCCTGGTCCGGTCTCGATTATTTACAGACACCACAGTAGTCAGACAAGTTAAAACAACAAACCATCTGATTGAGTGCACAGCTAATCCCCTGGGCCTAGATTTTCGAAGCTCTCTTAGCGCTAGGATAGTCGTAAGTTACTGCTAACGTATGGCACTTACGACTATCTTAGCGCAAGACGGTCGGGTGTTAGAGTACCAGGGGCAGAATTAGGCGCTTCATCTGAAATTATCATCGTTAGAATGCTACATGTAAGTTGTATGCATAACGAATGTCCGACAATGTGACTAACACAAGCTCTAAGCGACAATAACAGAAGAATAAGCGTAAAACACCGCCCACAACAACCGAGGACGTCGAAGATCCACCCAACATCAGAAGGAAAATGGTGTCCAAACAAACCATCACAGGACCCCCACACGAGACTCCTACACAGCAACAAGCACTGGGCTCACAGCAGAACCATGTCTACACAAATCAGAGTAACTACAATCCTCTATCCGGTATGGACCAGCCTTATCTTCATTTCCAACCTCAGTACTCATCCGTGCCGAACTTACCCTCTCCATCTCAACAGGATGTAAAAAGTGAAATCAACAGTGTCTGATTTAGATAAAAGTATGACATTCATGAGCAGTAAATTTGAAGAATGGAGAACCGATAGAAATGAGATGGAAGAAAAACCCCGAGGGTGTCAGAGTGAAATAGAACAAGAGTTGGCAAGATTGAGGTTTGAACAGCTGAGATTGAGAGAGAATATTTTGGATCTACAGATGAGGTCTATGGCCCGTAATCTGCTCATCATGGGTGTCCCGGAGCAACTTAACACTGACACTAGTAGCGTCAGAAAACACTTGTGATAAAGTGGCAGATATCTTGTCAAAGTTAGATATGCCAGACATTAGTATTGAAAATCCCACAGATTAGGACCTTCAAGAGGCACTTTAGCCAGACCTCAGCCAATCACAGCCCGGTTCAAAAATGCTCAGCAAGCAGACGACGTGAGACATGCCTTCAACAAGAAACTCAAGGGATGTTGTGATGTGGGCCAAGGTTAAAAGGACTTTATATCATACAGATAAGGACGTTGTTATTGGGTTTGTGTACATTCCTCCGAAAAACACAAAATATGCCAGTGACGAACATTTCTTTGCATTACATAATAAAATATTGCAACATGATTCTAACAATACTGTTATTCTAATGGGGGATTTTAATGCCCATGTTGGAACTGCCGACTTATTGGACTACATGAATCTGACTTAGATATCGATTCACTTTCCTATAACTTAATTCAAAATGGCATGTCACGTCATAGATCCTCTATAGGCCTAGCAAAAAATATGGTAACTTTCTCTTAGACATTGGTAAAGGCACATCATTATTCATACTTAATGGCAGAATGGGCAGTGATAAAGATATTGGATCATTAACTGCCGTGATGCAAGTGTTGATTCGGCATGTCTTTTATCTAACTTTCGCATAAACGAATTCTGTTCCTTATGTAGTGACGTTCACTCGCCTCTATTTCTACAATTACGAATACAGGGAAGACCAAATATTCCAACAGTCCCTTCTCATTTTGATACACAGTGTAGAGACCCTCGGCGATTCGTACCAGACAAAGCTGACCTGTTTGTGCTACATGTCAACAAACACTCATTGACAGATGGTGTAGATTGCATCCGTGAAGCACGTGCAGGACGTGGTGACCGACCGAAGGCCATTGACAAAGCAGTGACTGCTATTGGCGATGTGTTCTATTGTGCCGCAAATGATACGTCTGGTGTTAAATCCAACACAGTTAAAAGAATAACACAAAACTGGAAATGTATTAAGTGGTATGGTAATGAATGGTTATCAATGAAAAGAAAATTTAGAAAAACTAAACGTAAAAACCAGCGTACTAGACATGAAGACGACAAGCGGAGCATGAGAACACAGAATTGTACTTACAAGAAAACTGTAAAAAAACATTATACAGCCCATATCAAGAGGACGCGAGCAGAAGTTGGACTTATGGCCAAATCGAACCAACTGCTTTTTGGAATTACTTAAAATCTCTACCCTCTAAAGATGAAAATCTCTCTTTAGAAAAACTGACTATTTTGGTCACTAAATATAAGCAATGAAAGTGACGATGTTAAGAAATCATTTTACATTGACAACCTTACAGAATCAAACGAGGAACTCGATGGATACATTTCTACAGACGAAATACTTTTGGTTATCAATAATCTGAAGAATGAGAAAACTGTAGGTGCTGACAAAATAGAAAATGAACATATTATTTCCACAAAAGACATCTTCCTTCCTTTTTATTATGAGTTATTTAGCCTGGTCTTAGAAAGTGGATATATCCCGGAAGCCTGGTTAACCGACATTATCAAGCCTATTTACAAAAGGAAAGGCGAATGTAATAACCCGGAAAATTATCGACCAATTGGGAAGTTGTTTACCTCTGTCCTCAATGCAAGACTTACTAAATATGTTGAAGGACTTAGCATTCTCTCTGAAATACAGGCTGGGTTCCTAAAGGGTTACTCGACAGTGGATCATATTTTTGTCCTAAGCAACTTAGTGAATATTCTTAAATCGGTTAAAACAAAATTATATTGTGTCTTTATCGACTTCCAAAAGGCATTCGACATCATTTGGAGGATATGTTTGTGGCAAAAAATTCTGTCTTATGGTATCAATGGAAGGTTTTCAGGCTACGATAATATTAAATCATGTATTAAATACAATAATGATATGTCCGGGTATTTCCGCTGTGGAAAAGGTGTCCTTCAAGGCGAGAATCTATCACCACTTTTGTTTTCTTTGTTTTTAAATGATGTCGAAACACACATGCTTTCTTCACGATCTGAGGTGTCACCATTGAAACAGCTGTTGGTATCATTAAGAGATTGTTGCTATATGAAGTGCTTTGTTATCAGACAGCCCTGAAACTTTACAGCATTGCAAAAATGTAAGCAATTAACGGTACATATTTTTAAAACAAAGGTTATTATTTTTGGAACTGGACCAGCCAAAAAGACTAAGTATTTTTTTGCACTAGATGACAAGTAGCTTGATATTGTTGATAACTATGTATACCTAGGTGTTAAATTCCATGGAAAGGGTAAATTTAACTCTGCAGTTAAAACATTACATGACCAAGCTGTAAAAGCAATGTTCGCTTTATTATCAAAGTCAAGAATCTTCATACATTCACGGATTGTATGTTTAAATGCTTTGATGGCATGGTTTTACCAGTAATATTGTATAGCTGTGAAGTATGGGGTTACACAAATGCCGATACTTTGTCGAAAATGTCCATCGATTATTCCTAAACATTATTTTGAAATTACCCAGAAGCACCCAATGTTATATACTCTATGGTGAAACAGGACGCTTGCATATATATCATTACGCATCAGTTTTCTCACGATATGTTCTTATCGCCATGGACTTTATTTGTCAAATCTATTCTAGATGATTGTGGTCTGTCTTATGTATGGTTTAATACATACAATTTTGAACATCAATGGTTAACTTCCACAGTTTTTAAAAGATTGTCTGATCACTTTATACAGAAATGGCAGGCTGACCGGTCAACTGCAGGTTACCTGTACTGTTGTATAAAACCTACGTTCAGTTTGGAGGAATACTTATTTCTTTCATCAAAATTGTCCCGCCCTCTCATTAATCTCCATACATGTAATCACCATTTGCCTGTGGAAACTGGTAGATGGTCAAATATTCAGTTTGAAAACAGATTGTGTGAACCGTGTCATACACCACACGTCGGCGATGAATTTCATTACCTTCTTCAATGTCAATATTTTAAGAAAGAAAGAGAGTTGTACATGCAACGTTTCTATTATGTTAATCCTAACTTTCATAAGCTTGAATTGTTACTTTGGCAGCTGTCACACCGCCGCATGTCATATATCCAACATTAGCCAAGTTAATAAAATGCATACTCTCCACCTTCATCTAGAAATATTCCTGCTGTCCCCACAAGGCATTGTAAATGTGTACAGCAGCATTATATTTGTAAATATATGTACATCCATGTACCACGGTGAGTGGTTTTTGGAATAAACTTTATTTATTTATTTATTTATTTATGTATTTATTTATTTATTTATTTATTTATTCATTCATTCATTCATTCATTCATTCATTCATTCATTCATTCATTCATTCATTCATTCATTCATTCATTCATTCATTTATTTATTTATTTATTTATTTATTTATTTATTTGATTGATTGATTGATAAAAAATCTACGCCCTGCCTGTTACCTCTTAATAAAACAGGAGTGTCCCATAAAATATATAACAGAACAGAACATAACTTCATTACACTCCAGCCGATACCATCGGGACATGAGGTGCAAATGACAATAAATTATAATACTATAGTGGAATAGTAATTACCCGGAAAATTTTACAATTTGCATGATATATTTACAGATTTACTTAAAAAATATCTTTTTACATGTTTAGAGAGCATTATAGCACTGTTGATTGTATTTTTATATTAGATGGACTAATAAACCTTTCAATTAGTAGGGGGGCTATACTATATTGCGCCTTTGTTGATTATCGTGAGGCGTTCGACTATGTTAACAGACAACCTCTTGGGTCTAAACTACATCTTTGTATCATGTATAGTAATGTTAAATCCTGTGTCAAATTAGCTAATAATAGTTTTTCAGAGTTTTTTCCTCATGAATTGGTTGAACATTTGTCACCAATACTGTTTTCACTGTTCATCAATGATATAGTTGGCTACATCAAGTGCTGGGAGATACAGTATTACACCTTCGTATACTGTTGTTGTTATTTGCTGACGATATGGTGCTCATTAGGGAAACCATAAAAGGGTTACAAAGTGGATTCTTCATTCTTACTGCAAGCAGTGGGGCTTGATAGTTGATCTTGATAAAACTAAATGGTTTGTTTTTAGAAAGGGTGGGAGAATCGTCCAAACAGAAAAATGGTTCCACAATGTAAATAATTACTAGTGATCGTTTGTAATACATTTAAATATTTAGGAATTGTTTTTGTTTGTTTTGTTTTTTTATCGCCGGGCAGTTTTGCAGAAGTACAGGGAACATTATCTGATCAGGGTAATAAAACACTGTATTCTCTCTATCGTATTATCAATAACAACCCACATATATCTCTTGATGTACAATATAATTTGTTCAGATCCCTCATTTCACCAATATTATGTTATAGTTGTGAGGTTTGGTTTTTCATGGAAGCACATGCAATTGAGGAGGTTCACTTAAAGATCATCAAGTATACACTAACAGTTAAAACTTCTACCCCTCCTGCTTTTGTGTATGGTGAAGTTGGTGCTCAACCACTGATTGATACGGATAGTTAAATACTGGCTGAAAATATTGGAGAGCAACGAGGACCGTTATATTAAAGTTGTCTACAATGCCTTACTAAACCTGTCTGTTTCTCATCCTGATAGAGTAAACTGGGTGACTTTACTTAGGGATACCCTGAATAGGTATTGATTTGGGTTTCTATGGAATACCCATGTAGTTGTTAATAAACTAGGATTTCTTAGATCATTTAGTCTCAGAATCAGGGATATATATATTAGCAAATGTGGAGACACAGTTTAGATTCATTAAGTGACGCAAGATTGTACTTACATGTTAAGCAAAATTTATGTTTCGGAAGATACTTGGTAGATATTGATATCGTTAAATAAAGACCTGCATTATGTAGATTCAGATTAAGTTTTCCTAGTCTAATAGTTGATGGTTAACTCCCAGATTACAATTAATGAAAGATTATGTCCATTTTGCTGTAAGGATATTGAAGGTAAATACAGTGTTGTGATGGTTTGTTCTAAGTATAACTCAATAGGAAAAGATATATATGAGGGTCAGTTTACACATATCCAAGTATGGCTAAATTTGTTGAGCCGATGCAAGACGAACGCACTAGAGTTATACTTAATTTGTCCAAGTTTGTGAATAATACACTGAAGGAGAAAACAGTAGTTGATTTTGTCTGAATCCTGTACATCCCAAGGGTCTGCAACCATGGTGGGAGGGGAGCTGGGCGGAGTGGAAAACGGTATACACATGTGTACATGTTACATTATATTTGAATGTAGACCTTTGGTCTAAATAAACATTTTTCGTCATGTAAAGTGAGATTTAAATTTGAACATATTTGGTCTTAATAAAGGAAGCTTTCATGATTGATCTATTTTTCTGAAATATATGCATTTAAGAATATCATTAAACTCATCACCACATCATTCATGCAACGTAATTTACATTTTCTTCCATCTATTGGTACCCTATTCCATCTTCTTTTTAAACTAGTAAATGGTGACATGAATACCTTCATGTTTAAGATAAGATATCCTGCCTACCAAAAGTTTAGACTCACTCACTACGTGGCCGGATCCAGGAATTTTGAAAGGAGGTTCAAACCCCCTGAACACCCAGTGGCTCTGTCAAAGCAAGAAGACGGGGGAATTCAAAACCCCCTGAACCAAACAAGACTGGTTTCTTTAAAATCTACTGTGTTAATACCTCTTTGTATGAGAATATTGTCATTGCTTTTTTTCCTCAACATCCAAGAATTAAATACACTACTCAGTCGACAGTCAGTGTAACCATTGTCTCTGAACAAAACCACGCTCGGCTGACAGTGTAACCATTTTCTCTGAACACAAAAATGCTTGGTTGACAACGTAACCATTTTCTCTGAACACATCCATGCTTAGCTGACAGTGTAACCATTTTCTCTGAACACATCCATGCTTAGCTGACAATGTAACCATTTTCTCTGAACACAACCATGCTTGATTGGCAGGCAGTGTAACCATTTTCTCTGAACGCAACTATGCTTGGTTGACGGGCTTGTAACCTGATTTTGCTGGAATGAAAAAAAAAAAGAAGTTTTTTTCACCAAAGAGATATAGTTGTAATTACATTGATAAGTTTAAAATTGAACTTCTGATTGAAACAAAATACGTTGCTTCAGTAGCTTGTTTACAGAGATTTGATATAGATAATTTGAAAGAAAATTTTCTATTAAAAATAACTAGCATTAAAAATAGTAAGATATTTATACACAATAAAAGTTTTCGTTATTTTCAACTAGCTGGTTGAAACATCCAATTGGGGCATTACCAATTATATGAGTGTTGCCCTAATTAATTCCTAGTCCAGTGTCTGGGAGTAAATCGACTACACGTCCCTATCACCAAGATGAACTAGATAATGGAATTTGCAGGTATCTGGAGGTCAGTGAAGGTACGTGAAGCTTCTACCTGAATATTTCACGTTCTGGTGATTCATCAGACAGTGAGAGGGTTGGTGATCCAATAAATAGGAGGGGGGTAAAACCTGGTTTCATGAAGATAGTACTGAGTACACTTCCAATAAAGAGAAAACATTTGTTCACAAGTCAGAACTGTGGTGAGTGAGTTGAATTAATTTTACCCCGCTTTTAGCAATATTCCAACAATAGCACGGCGAGGGACACCAGGAATTGGCTTCATTCACTGTACTCATGTGTGGAATCGAACCTGTCCTCAGCGTGAAGAGCGAACGCTAGGCTACCCGTGCCCAAACAGTACACATTTCTCTTACAAGTCGCCTATAAGCTGTAAGAACGAAAAACAATCACTTCCAACAGTGATATACACTGCAGCGATATATACACCATCTGGTTGGGGAGGGGCGTAATTTGCTCCATTGTTCCCAGATTATACTGTACTATGCTGACAAGTCAATTATTGTCTCCACTGACGTATCAGACAGTGGCTCATCTACGCATTTTCCAAGAGTACTTAACTACAGTGTATAAAACACCAGCTTCCCTGCAGCCCTCCAGCATGTACAGGTTTAGGACATAAAAACACAAAAACTAGTACCACAAGATAACATGTCTAAACGTTGATCTTTAAAACTTTATTGTGTTACATCAAAGGTAGATAACTGCTGTCCGTGGTAAATACTAAAAACTATTGCACTAACAAGCCACGCAAATGGCACGTAGACTTTTCTCAGAAAACGGAACATGAAGTTTCCAAGCACATGAAAGCAGTGTTGTTTTCTTTCTAGTGCGATATAATACTGTTGGAAGGAAATATGATTTTACAGGTAGCCTTTGTTTCAGCACTCCTGACAGGTGAGTATACCGATGATGGAGCGGGAAAAGGTGCGTGGGGGTGTAATGGGATGGGAGACAGAGGATGTGGAACTGAGATGAGTTTGAAATGTTAAATGGAATGTATGAGTAACACTAGTTCAGTAACTCACCCCGAACCCCTCCCTGCATTCATATTGCCTCCATTATTCAGTATTCCAGCAAAATCACGGCCGGGGTCACCAGAAATGGGCTTCACACATTGTACACATGTGGGGAATTTTGCACATTTTTAGGAGGAATCATCTTACCTACAATCACATAGTTTCTGTTTGATTTTCCGTTGCTAATGTATCAATTGCAACAAATTAAAGTACAGTGCAATGCACTCCTTTAACATAGCGGCATAGGGCATTGTGCATTGAACCATTGAGCTGAAGTAATGTGAACAGAGCACAGAGATGGTTTCACATTTGCTTGGTAAACCTTACAAAGATCCATCCGAAACTCACTTCATGACAAATGTTTGTGCTACACTGAAATAACATGCAAGTCTATGCAAATTTCGTCAGGTATCTGAATATAACTGACACGAGTCACAGCGTGGACACCAAAAATGTTTTTTTTCAGTAGGTTTGAGAGACTAACCGTTTGATATGTCTAACTCTACGTTCAAGTCCGCAGAGTTACGCTAATCTGGGAAACATAGATGACCGAATTATGCTTGATTACATTGGGGTATTGGGTGTTAAGTTGGCGACAGATATGGCTACCTCGTTTCTAGTGACATCTTGCCAGCGGAAAAAGCATGAGAAAACAGGCGGGATTGTACTTCCCAGTGGTGTGCCCGAACACATTATTGGACAATAGGCCACGCACCAAAGTTTGAATACATACCTAATGCTCAGCTTCAGTAGATGATATTCTTATTGTTTGACTTGCGAGGTATTACTCGGGTAGCTAGCTGTGCGGTGGGGATGCTATGTGAAGTTGGATACAGGTTGGGTTCTTTTACACTCCGATGTCATGAGTACAAAACTATCATAAGTACAAGCATATAGAGGAATATGTGTACATAGCAGCTCGTGGTCTCAATAGAGATATACATGTAATACATTAATTACATTGATACTGCATCTCTATCAGTCTGCTATCATTGTAACTGCATCTCTATCTGTCTGCTATCATTTTCCTTCATCCCAGTCAGTCTGCTATCATTGTAACTGCATCTCTATCAGTCTGCTATCATTGTAACTGCATCTCTATCAGTCTGCTATCATTGTAACTGCATCTCTATCAGTCTGCTATCATTGTAACTGCGTCTCTATCAGTCTGATATCATTGCTACTGCATCTCTATCAGTCTGCTATCATTGTATCTGCATCTCTATCAGTCTGCTATCATTGTAACTGCATCTCTATCAGTGTGCTATCATTGTAACTGCATCTCTATCAGTCTGCTATCATTGTTATTGCATCTCTATCAGTCTGCTGTCATTGCTACTGCATCTCTATCAGTCTACTGTCATTGTTACTGCATCTCTATCAGTCTGCTATCATTGTTACTGCATCTCTATCAGTCTGCTATCATTTTGCTTCATCCTGGTCAGCCTGTAATCATTGTTACTGCATCTCTATCAGTCTGCTATCATTGTTACTGCATCTCTATCAGTCTGATATCATTTTGCTTTTCCCAATCAGTCTGTAATCACTGTTGCAGTACCGGCGATATGTTCCACTTGTGGTGACGCATTAGTGGCGACGTCTTCGTGGCAAAGTCTCACCTACCGAGATAACAACTACCCAAGGTCGTGTGAACATAGTCATGTTCCTTAGATAACAATATATCACTTGACTAACTTTTGGTTACCTTACAGTTAAACACATCAACATCGACGTGTGTGCGAGTGTGCGTGCGTGCGTGTGTGCGCGCGAGTGAGTGAGATTGTGGGCGTGACCGTGCGCGCGAAGAGTGTCACGTTCATGTGAACGTGAATGCGGGTGCGTGTGCGGTGAGCGAATGTAAGTGTGTGAATGTCTGTGAGAGTGTGGTTGTGGACGTGAATGTGAGAGCGTGGATGTGGGTGTGGTTGTGGATGTGAATGTAAGTGTGTGAATGTGAGTGTGGTTGCATATGGCTGGGTGGCAGTAGGGTGGAGTGGTGGTATGATGTGATGTGTGGAATGGTAGTAGGGTGGAGTGGTGGTATGATGTGACGTGTGGAATGGCAGTAGGATGGGATGGTGGTATGATGTGATGTGTGGAATGGTAGTAGGGTGGAGTGGTGGTATGATGTGATGTGTAGAATGGCAGTAGGGTGGTGTGGTGGTATGATGTGTCGTTTGGAATGGTAGTAGGATGGGGTGGTGGTATGATGTGATGTGTGGAATGGTAGTAGAGTGGAGTGGTGGTATGATGTGACGTGTGGAATGGTAGTAGAGTGGAGTGGTGGTATGATGTGACATGTGGAATGGCAGTAGGGTGGTGTGGTGGTATGATGTGTCGTTTGGAATGGTAGTAGGATGGGGTGATGGTATGATGTGATGTGTGGAATTGTAGTAGAGTGGAGTGGTGGTATGATGTGACGTGTGGAATGGCAGTAGGGTGGTGTGGTGGTATGATGTGTCGTTTGGAATGGTAGTAGGATGGGGTGATGGTATGATGTGATGTGTGGAATGGTAGTAGGGTGGAGTGGTTGTATGATGTGATGTGTGGAATGGCAGTAGGGTAGAGTGGTGGTATGATGTGACATGTGGAATGGCAGTAGGATGGGGTGATGGCATGATGTGATGTGTGGAATGGTAGTAGAGTGGAGTGGTGGTATGATGTGATGTATGGAATGGCAGTAGGGTAGAGTGGTGGTATGATGTGACATGTGGAATGGCAGTAGGATGGGGTGATGGCATAATGTGATGTGTGGAATGGTAGTAGAGTGGAGTGGTGGTATGATGTGAAGTGTGGAATGGCAGTAGGGTAGAGTGGTGGTATGATGTAATGTGTGGGATGGGATGGTGGTATGATGTGACGTGTGGAATGGCAGTAGGATGGGGTGGTGGGTGGAGCGGCGGTATGATGTGATGTGTGGAATTGTAGAAGGGTGGGGTGGTGGTGTGATGTGACGTGTCGAATGGTAATAGGGTGGAGCGGTGGTATGACGTGATGTATGGAATGGTAGTAGGGTGGGGGGTGGTATGATGTGAAGTATGGAATGGTAGTAGGGTGGGGCGGTGGTATGATGTGATGTGTGAAATGGTAGTAGGGTGGAGTGATGGTATGATGTGATGTGTCGAATGGTAGTAGGGTGGAGAGGCGGTATGATGTGATGTTTGGAATGGCAGTAGGGTGGAGTGGTGGTATGATGTGATGTGTGGAATGGCAGTAGGGTGGAGTGATGGTATGATATGATGTGTGGAATGGTAGTAGAGTGGAGTGGTGGTATGATGTGATGTCTTAAATGGTAGTAGGGTGGAGTGTAGTTGCGGGAGGATGTAGAGTTGATGAAGATGTCGGGTCAGGAATGGGATAAGGGAATCATTTTCCGACTAACGGGATCGGGTGATCAGACTAACTATTCTGGAAACGTTCGAAGACCTACGAACTTCTTAAGCCCATTCTGATCACATTGGCTACGACATTGGTTACGACCAAATTCTTAGGGCCACGAACATTTCGTTAATAACGGCCGGCTGACTTGGTTGACACATGTCATCGGTTCCTAATTACGCAGATCAATGCTCCGGTCCGACTCGATTATTTACAGACCACCGCCATAAAGTTGGAAAATGCTGAGTACTAAACTCACTCACTCACTCCCTTTCAGTAACCAAGCCTGCGTGTGGAACATCGATTCAGGACCCGGCTACATTGAAATACAGAGCATCTATGTCCACATTCAAAGCTCACACGACTGTACCAAAGGCTACCTAAGAGTAACTGAAGATCGCCCATCACTAGGTAACTGTGTCAACATATCTGAGACTCTTTTATTTGCGGATCACCGTCATATTGCTGAGTGAGGCGTAAAACTGAACTCACTCACAACCCATCACTTCCATCCCACACCCTACGAATGATCATTGTACATCAATGATCATTGTACAAAGTGTTGGTAAGGATCGACATGAATAACTATATAGTTGCTTGATACGGCGTTAAAGAATATTCACTCATCATCTTTGTAAGGACCTAACAGTGACTCATACCAGTACTCTTACACTTAAGGTCACATAAGAGTTTGCGGAGATCACAAGTTGGAGTATCATTCCTACAAACAAGGTCAGGATGTCTCCGTACATTTCGTCACTGACGTGATGGGCTCAGGCAAGGGATTCAGTCTCAAGTACAGGACAGTTGACGTCCTCAGTCCAGGTGAGCCCCCTGTTTGGTAAAACTGAAGTCAGAATATGTACATATTAACCATCAAAGGTTTAGACTCACTAGTGTAAATATAGCCCCTTACTTCAGGCAACTGTTTTGCAAATATTTCATACTTTTTAAAGATACTGTTTACACATGAACTGATGTATTATGAAACATATCCGTTACAAAAATGATTGTCATGAGTTAAATAAATGATGAAATGAAAGAAATGGTGAATTATTAACAAAACGTAAAGTCTACGGGACTTAACTTCCCCATTTTCACGAATGTGGGACACCAGCATGTTCAAATGATTGGTTCTCGAAGGCATGGGACGTTTATGGATACTAACCTCTTGTTTGAAATGACATTTCAGCGTCACTTGTCCAGGATGACATGTCTTTTTACCTATGCTGGGAACATGTGTCAAGAATTACAGGCTTTTATACCTATGTTGGGAACATATGTAAAGAATGACATGGTTCTTGATCTATGTAGGGAACATGTGTCAAGAATGACATGCTTGTTGATCCGTGTAGAGAACGTGCGTCCAGAATGACAAGCTTGTTGATCTGTGTTTGGAACATATGTCCAGAATGACATGTTTGTTGGTCTGTATAGGGGACATGTGCCCAGAATGGCGTGTTTGTTGATCCGTGTTTGGAACATGTGTCCAGAATGATATGCTTGTTGATCTGTGTAGGGAACATGTGTCCAGAATGATATGCTTGTTGATCTGTGTAGGGAACATGTGTCCAGAATGACATGCTTGTAGATCCGTGTTTGGAACATGCTCCCAGAATGATATGCTTTTTATCTGTGTAGGGAACATGTGTCCAGAATGGCCTGCTTGTTGATTCGTGTTTGGAACATCAGCGAACTGACAGTGTTTACTGGAATAAGTATTAGAAAAAAGCTGACCACATCAATCACTGAGGTGTCTGGTGCAGACCGCCCTAATATTATGCGTTAAATAACAAATAAATAGTCAGCAGGAAAAAAAATAATTGAAAATGTCATTTAGAAATTCTCGATCTAATGAGATCGCTCTGTTGTCTGTATTCCAGGGCCCACTGTCAACCCTGTCAACCCTGTCAACCCTGTCAACACGTACAATGTCGGCCTGACAGTCGGATTGTCAGCTTTCTTTGTAATCAGAATGGCGGTCCTTGGCTTTTTCATTTTCTGTCTCTACAGACACAGGAAAGGAGAAAACAATTTGATAAACGCACCACTTATTTGTGACAGCAGTGCTACAGGAGGCCGCGACAAGGAAGACGTGTTCCTGCGTGTCGATATCACAGAGGAAAGGAGAGATAATCAACTCAGATCTGGACCAAAGGGAAGCAACTCTCGTTGTCAACATAACGGCCCAAGACCCATGACTGGTCACAACAATGTTGTATTCCAAGCAGATGAACGAAGTGAAAGCGAAGATACACTTTGTCATGACGACATAAGTGTGCTTATTCATGCAACCAACCCAACAGAGGAATTGTATCTCCATGGTGAAAATACACGTCGCATAGATCCTCGTCGCGCTGGACGCATAGATGGGCAACCAAATGTCCAGGAAATGAACCGAGCAAGGGGACGCAAAACCAGGCCTGGCAAGCATGCTGCATGTGACAACCGTGGTTATCATGATGCAGGTAGTCATGGTGATGCACGAGATGCATACACTCAGGGCCAACGTAATGGAAGGGAGAAGAATGCATCTCGGATGGACGTAGAAGTCGAAATAGACAATACTGAGCCTATGATACGGGGAGGTAAACTCTTTTTCACACAGAGCAGCAAGGAAGAGAGCATCATATGATGACCGCATAGAAGATGTATGTGATAATAATCTAAGTGTGAGGACCCTTTATTATGTTTATTGATCCAGGAAACAAATATTGACCGAGGCCATCCTTATTCTCGGGTAAATACAATTTGAAAAATGTCTCTGTCACCAAACAGTTAGACAGTACAGATTAGAAATGATCACAACTTGCTTTACGCTACCACTGATTGTCTTAATGTTGCATTTGATTGCTGCAGGGTTGATCTCAGGTTCCGTGTATCAAAGAAGGTCAATGAATGAGAGCAAAATCTAAAATAGTACTTTGTGTTCGAAATGAATGATGTCGCTCGACCTAAAATCGAGAGCCCCGCCGAAACTTGACTCCATCCTACCTACCTTGTGACTCACAAGCTATCTGTCCACCTGTTCCCGCACAGAAAATCACACCCATTACCCGCGTCATTCCTACTCATCTTACACCCATCCCTAAATCACATAATGTTTCCCATCCTGTTTTACTTGAAACTGTACTCCAGTAGTTACCTGCCTTTTTTGTCAGATGACAACCCATTCCGTACGTACCTTTTGCATCACATGACAACCTATTTTATACGTACCTTTGGCGTCAGATGACAACCTATTTTATACGTACCTTTGGCGTCAGATGACAACCTATTTTATATGTACCTTTGGCGTCAGATGAAAACCTATTTTATACGTACCTCTGGCGTCAGATGACAACCCATTTCCTAGGTATCTTTTGCGTCTAATGACAAACCACTCCGTACATACCTCTTGCGTCACATGACAACCCATTCTGTAGTGTTTTGCGTCTGTCGACAACCCGTTCCGCACTTACCATTTATGTCATAGGACAATCCATTTCATACGTACCATTTGCGTCATATGACAACTCAGTCTGTACGTACCTTTTGTCTCAGATGACAACCCATCCTGTACATACATTTTGTCTCAGATGACAACCCATTCCGGACTTAAACTTTGGCTCAGATAACAACACATTTCGTCAGTACATTTTGCTAGACATGGCAACATATCAACTGCCAACAACCGTCTTCATGACAACCTAATCGTTTGTTCATAGTAACTGTGTCAGGAAATATATTCTCTCAGCTCTGACGTGTTTTGCTCTACATGTATATCACGAAATCATATATAGTATTTTGTTGAAAACTGTGACTGTGATTATTCACCAAAGTATCAGAAAATAAATTTGTACTATACATATTTGTGTGTTTGTAAAAAGCCCTATAACCAAATATAACACTCTTCTTAAACCTACGCACAGTATGTAAAATCAGATTGATGGGCTGGGTACCTGCTTGGGCTGAACTGATAGTTTGAAGTTCATAACAGATTTACGTTACAACGTTAAACAACAACAACCAATAAGCAATAATACAGGAGGTATGAGAGACCAAAGACTATGGCCATAGATACGATACCTTACATGCTATAGTTACAGATGTGATATCTCACATGCAAGGCCTTACATGCTATAGTTACAGATGCGATACCTCTCATGCAAGACCTTACATGCTATAGTTACAGATGTGATACCTCGCATGCAAGACCTTACATGCTATAGTTACAGATGTGATACCTCTCATGCAAGACCTTACATGCTATATAGTTACAGATGTGATACCTCACGTGCAAGACCTTACATGCTATAGTTACAGATGTGATACCTCACGTGCAAGACCTTACATGCTATAGTTACAGATGTGATACCTCTCATGCAAGACCTTACATTCTATAGTTACAGATGTGATACCTCTCATGAAAGATCTTACATGCTATAGTTACAGATGTGATAATTCTTATGCAAGACCTTACATGCTATAGTTACAGATGTGATACCTCTCATGCAAGATCTTACATGCTATAGTTACAGATGTGATACTCCTTATGCAAGACCTTACATGCTATAGTTACAGATGTGATACCTCACGTGCAAGATCTTACATGCTATAGTTACAGATGTGATACCTCTCATGCAAGATCTTACATGCTATAGTTACAGATGTGATACTCCTTATGCAAGACCTTACATGCTATAGTTACAGATGTGATACCTCTCATGCAAGATCTTACATGCTATAGTTACAGATGTGATACTCCTTATGCAAGACCTTACATGCTATAGTTACAGATGTGATACTCCTTATGCTTGGCCTTACATGCTATAGTTACAGATGTGATACCTCTCATGCAAGACCTTACATGCTATAGTTACAGATGTGATACCTCACGTGCAAGATCTTACATGCTATAGTTACAGATGTGATACCTCACGTGCAAGATCTTACATGCTATAGTTACAGATGTGATACCTCTCATGCAAGATCTTACATGCTATAGTTACAGATGTGATACTCCTTATGCAAGACCTTACATGCTATAGTTACAGATGTGATACCTCTCATGCAAGATCTTACATGCTATAGTTACAGATGTGATACTCCTTATGCTTGGCCTTACATGCTATAGTTACAGATGTGATACCTCACATGCAAGATCTTACATGCTATAGTTACATATGTGATACCTCTCATGCAAGACCTTACATGTTATAGTTACAGATGTGATACCTCGCATGCAAGACCTTACATGCTATAGTTACAGATGTGATACCTCACATGCAAGACCTTACATGCTATAGTTACAGATGTGATACCTCACGTGCAAGACCTTACATGCTATAGTTACAGATGTGATACCTCTCATGCAAGACCTTACATGTTATAGTTACAGATGTGATACCTCACATGCAAGACCTTACATGCTATAGTTACAGATGTGATACTCCTTATGCTTGGCCTTACATGCTATAGTTACAGATGTGATACCTCACGTGCAAGACCTTACATTCTATAGTTACAGATGTGATACCTCACATGCAAGACCTTACATGTTATAGTTACAGATGTGATACCTCGCATGCAAGACCTTACATGCTATAGTTACAGATGTGATACTCCTTATGCTTGGCCTTACATGCTATAGTTACAGATGTGATACCTCTCATGCAAGACCTTACATTCTATAGTTACAGATGTGATACCTCACATGCAAGACCTTACATGCTATAGTTACAGATGTGATACCTCTCATGCAAGACCTTACATGCTATAGTTACAGATGTGATACCTCTCATGCAAGACGTTGAAAAGATGGCGCAATCTTTCCACACCAAGAAAATCTTGGAACGGAGACTGGTTCTACTCATGTGTCTTAACCTTCCACAGAGTGTCACAAGTATCGATTGAGTGAGTTTAGTTTTACGCTGCTTCTACAGCTAAACACGTAGAATTGTTCCAGGAGTGATGTATGTGGGAAGTAGAACTTAATCAATCTCTGGAATGTACAAAAATTGCTTAAACGAGTAGCCGCTTTTGGCGATATACCGGCAATTTGGGGATCGAACCCGGGTCTTCGCCGTGACAAGCGAACGCCTACTAGGCTACTCTACCGTCCCTCACACGTATTGAATGGGAGGCAAGTCAGAATATCATTGCTACCACTGATGCTGCAGCATCAGACCATTGTCCAGAAAGGGTGTAAATCTTCCTGTCGTCGTCACCACCACCATCATCATCATCGACAGGGTCGTCACTGACGTCGACATTGTCACCATATAGTTTAGCAATCGACGACACTATTGACAAAGTGGTCAACAGTAGGATGTCATATTTGGGATTACACTTTCTAGGGAAACTACAGCGCATTTTTATTCGAGAGGGTTCGAATCCTGGACGCAACGCAATCAAACGTACTAGAATCTGTAATTTACTGAGACAGTGTAATCTTAAATATACCATATGTCACATCAACGTTTTCCATTTAACCGCCATCGTCTTTCTCACCATCGTAGTCTTATTCTCTGCTTCAGTGTCGTCACAGGGTGAGTTATCATCACAGCAAATGACTCAGTTATCACCATCGTCATCTGAATTTTCATCTGTTCACTTGCTTCTGCTGAAATCACATTTTACATACACGTGTACTCGTCGTGACATCCAGTACTCCCATCCAAGGTTTAGACTCACTTACAACACTCACTACATGTAATGCATGTATATATATGGTTATATCGAAGACTGATTTCTCCAGTAACTTAGGGAAACCAATTGCAAACCTTATGCAGATGAATTGCATGAAGATCATGCATCAAGCTGCAGTGATGACAATAATGTTTTCAACGTTACGAATTGTTTTACAAAACATCAGTTCACGTGTAAAAAAGTGCCTTTAAACAATATGGAATATTTTGCAAATCTAGTTTAGAACAGCTGTATTAAAGGTCACATGCAACGTAAAACACAACTTTGCAGATTCTGGTACCTTTCGGTATGCACTTACCGAAACAAATCATAAAAAGTGCCAATTCAACCTATAAAGTTGGAAAAAAAACGCGATGAAAAAAAACCCGCGAAATCGGAGTTCAAACGTTTCACTAAATTCCCCCCAGCGCTGAGGGGAAAACTGGTTTCAACTGCTGTGCTGCGCTGCGTCCATAACGCATGCGCAGTGAATAGTTTCGCGGAGCATGAAACAGTATGCATGCCCAGCGTCTGAGGTCGTGAGCAGTAGTCTAATCTTGGTTGTGTACACAAACAAGTAATTAATCTACTCGTTACGTAAAACAACTTGTTGATTGTGGTAAGCAGTCTCTGTCACACAGAAAGCTCAATGTCTGGTTTATTGACACCTATATGTCTGTCTGCCTGTCTGCTAAAGACAACATGCAATACACAGCTTCAATCATTGACCACGTGCAATTTGAACTTAACACCTATCAGACTATACGACATAAAGAAAATAAGTTGATTCATGACGCGTGCACCCGAGTCCCGTGTCTGCCACATTATGTAATTAGGCACGTGTGATACACATGACATGTTTTTATATCTGTGGGTTGCAAACAAACTACATTCATTTTTTTCGGATGACTGGATCTGACGGAAACTGGTGCAAACTCTTGTCAGTTTCAAGTCCTGCTTTGTACTTGGACGAATGACAGATTCCAGCCACGCAGTAGTTTACCATCTCTACTGACATGATTTTTTATTGGATCGAGCGCAAATTCAGAGAGCATGTATTTTCCAAAACCAACATCTCTATATACATTCTTCATGGATAACGACTTCTTTTCGTGTATATGATTTTGTTTGACAACCGTATATGAATCCATACTGAAACGACGCATCATGTACACAAAAAGAAGTTGTTATCCATAAAGAATCTTACTTTCTTGTGCCTGGCTATACTTCTAAAATGCCCATCAAACAGATCATCTTTCTGTACACACAATGAACCCTCAGCATATCAGCAAATGAAACAGCCAATCGGAAGCCGTCGTTACACTTGGATGCATAGCCACCCGCTATGACTGGGTTCTGTCTCTCGAGGGCTTCGTTTCGGGGGAAGTAAACCCAAGTACAAAATATTGCACCTTTGAACCGCGATTGTACGCTTATAATTTTGTTTATTTGTTTTTTAAAAGCAGCAATGTATATTATATGTCATGAATAAGTGATAAATGTGTTTTAAGTATGTTTGATTTTTTGGTTGCATGTGACCTTTAAGTAGGTGGTTATATTTACACTAGGGAGTTAAACTTCCGACCGGAAGTATATATGATATATCATGTATTTTGCTGTGTAGTTCGTCATCTGAAACAGATACACTCAGTGTAGCCAATCAATGCAATAGAATTTGTGGCAAGACTAGATTCACAGTTTCCTTTCCCGAAAATTAAGAAAGTCCTGCGCTCCTGTTTTATATTTTATGATTATAAGTTAGAAACTGTTTTTCGTCTGCAAGGTATGTTTATTTCGGAAACTTGATATATGCTATCTCAAAAACAAAAACAAAAGAAAAAAGAAACGGATAGACGAAAAATCTGTTGAGAAAATGTTGTATTTTCAAACATGTATAACTCGTCCACAAAAAGACTTTATTGCATGACATTTTACATCAGTTTAAAAGAAGGTAATGCCTTACAACCAAGTGAATGCTTTTAGATAAGGAAGAGCGCGATGGTGACGACGTAGCACGATCCGGGTTTCCTGGCTCTCAGACCAACCACTATCAACCTGTTCCAAACAGCTTGACCGAGTATCCTCTGAAGTCCAGGCACCCTGGCTGCTGTGCTTTTACTCGTGGCAGTACGATCTCGCAACTGTAGTACCCGGATGTACCGATCTTGGACTGCAGTCGATTATATATATATAATTGAAAGAACGCATGGTGGAGATTTCTGTTGCCAGGCGTCTGGATGTTAGTCTGAGCAAGATATCATGGCTTGCAGCTCGTTGCAACCACACAGGTATAACAAATGACCGTCCCCGTACAGACAGACCTCGACTGCAGCCCAAGATATATATATTCAGAGAAGTGGATATGTGTGTATCAAAATGTGTTTGTGTGTTACTATAAAAAAATATATATATACTTTTATACACACACACACACACACACACACACACACACACACACACACACACACACACACACACACACACACACACACACACACATGTTACATTATATTATATATTATATATTATATATTCCAGATTCACAATTAAGAAAAGAATGCCCAACTTTGATCACATTTTACTGTATTCTCAATACAGTAATTGAGACGGACTAAAGACAATGCTGTTTCTAGTTAAAAGCTTTAATCGGATGTTGGATTCTGGATGTTTTCCGTCCGAATGGGCTAAATCAATTATTGTTCCATTATTTAAGAATAGAAACACAAACAGCCCTAACAATTATCGGGGCATTTCTCTAACAAGCGTTGTTGGTAAAACAGCTGTATCAGTCTGTTATCAATAACAGGCTAACACAGTGGTCGAATATGAGGGACTTAGTTCCAGATTCACAATTTAGAAAAGAATGCTCAACTTTGATCACATTTTACTGTATTCTCAGTACTGTAATTGGGCGATCGTTAGCATTTAGTAAAAACGTATTGTATGTAGCTGTTATTGAATTTAGGAAGGCTTTTGATTCTTTTGATAGAGATAAACTGTGGATATGTCTTCAAAATAGGGGTCTTAAAGGACAGGTTATTATCAGGTTAATGTATTCAAATGTAAAGTTTTGTGTCCGATGTGACAATGCTTTTAGTGACTTTTGATTTTCCTGTTGGTGTACGACAAGGTCGTTTTCTAAGCCCCATACTATTCTCACTCTTTATCAAAGAACTATAATTTGATATTATACAATCTGGCAGACATGGCATCTAGTTATTTCCCGATATTGTTGAAGTTTCTGTTGTACTTTTTGTCGATGATGTCATCCTTATGTCAAGAACTGTCACTGGCCTGCAAAGACAAATTGAAACCCTTTCATCTTATGCAGATAAGTGGCGACTTGGTGTTAATCTGGAAAAGATTTTTCGTGAGGGTGACCCAACCGCAGCTAATGAAAAGTACCACTTTAAAAGTAAACTCATGACTCTTGTCAACGAATATACACTAACTCTGAATAAATCTATTATTAATGTGTCAGTCTGAGAAAAGCTTGGTGTTGATGGCCTTAATATATATTCAAATTGTTTGATTCTCAAATACAGCCTATTCTTCTTGATGGATCTGACATTTGGGGCTACAATGTCAAGTTATTGGTATCTGCCTTTACTTTCATTATACTTCTTAATTTTGGTGCCTCTGTGGAACTGAATACAGTTTCCTTGAACGTGCCCATTATAGGTAAATAACCACACATTATGGTATATTCCACCATACCTGATCTGAAACTGATGACAGTTGCTCTTATGACATTCGATTAATCAACAATTTTAATACTTTCATACAGATATGATATCACATAATTAATTTCGTACTAGTCACTACCCGTGAAAATCCCTGGATTGAATAGGCAACCCATGCTTGCCATAAAAGGCGACTATGCTTGTTGTAAGAGGTGACTTAAGGGATCTGGTGGTTAGGCACGCTGATTTGGTTGACACATGCCGTCCGTTCCCAAACACGCAGATCGATGCTCATGCTATTGGTCTCAGAAATTGTCTGGTCCAGACTCGATTATTTACAGACCGCCGTCATATAGCTGGAATATTGCTGAGTGCGGCGTAAAACTAAACTCACTACTTCGCATACGTCACGCTTTTCATGTTATTTTTTATCAGTAGTAAGAATAAAAATGTTTCCGTAAATTCATATTTTATTTTTTAGTTCGTTACAGACAAAATCTGACACACAGGTTAGAACTTGGAACAAATCAGATAAGATATATAAAGAAATTAAGGAAACACAACCAAAGTTGTCACGGGTTGATAAAACTATTGATATGCATATCAATTCTGTACGGTTCATATTAGCCTAACAACTAGTCTCTGAAATAAACATATATATAATGAAGGAAAAAAATAAGTGATGAGATGAAAGAAGTGTACCTTTATTACTAACCAAGGTATCTTCACATGGTTTGTATAGTGTGACCAGAAATTATTGAGAATTTAAAGATTGTAATTTGATAAAAAAAACCCCTTTTTTTCACTCATTACTCGCGTATTAAAATTATGTGAATGTTAGCAGAACATAACTCCAGATTCAAAGACAGATGATCAGTTAGTATTTTGTCAGGTCACCATGGCCAGCAATGCAGGCTTCAACGCGGCGGGGCATACTACTGGTCATAGAAATTAGAAAGTCGTTTAACGGTTTATTCACTTACTCACTACTTGTCGCTATTACTGCAAGTGTCTTCAAATCACGCTAGCTCACTGTTGTGTACTGCTCACGACCAGTGCGGAATATGTACAGTTTGATTTATTTACAATAACTCTTCACAGAATGAGTGAAACACTGAAATTCAGACAATCTATTTTGTGAGGCCAGATGTTAGAGATGCTGTAATAATTTGATCAATATGGTCCCAACATTTGCATGGCTTGTCAAATACGACTTTATCGTCAATACCCTGACCAGTAAACCACATGACTACAAACATACGTCAGCAATATGTGAAAGTAATGACCGATATGAAAGGACCACATATTCATATTCACATCAAAATAGTATAAGGTATTTATTTATCATACGCTTCCATTGAGAAAAGGTAATATAACGTGTGTGTCGTATGTTGTGCATGCTGTGCATATTATGCATATCTACTTTGTGTATGAGCCTATGGCCTTCATGCAATAAACTGACTTAACCAATAGCTAACACACACTCCTCTCAACCAATCAATTTCACTATAGTGTGTAAGTGTGTGTAGGCTGATACCGATGGTTTGGCCAAGTAGGGGGCGGATGTGGCGAAGATGGGGTTTAACACAACACTAGCGATACCTGAACAGACCAATTACAGGGACGAAACCCACCGAATCGTTACTCTCAGATAGGAACTACAGGTTACACAACACCAAATGTTTTCCCATAGACTTCTATAGTAACCTTATATTTTTAAAAAAAAAATATCCAGGCTATCAACGGCCATTCCATGTACACATGGGCACAGTCTGGCCTCTCAGTTAATAAAACACAAGTTGTGTGACCAACTTGTCCAGCACATTTGCCAAGCACAGGAAGCGGAACACATCAACCCCCAGCTCCCCACCGAATGTCACCTACTTTCAAAATGCATGTACACACATAAGCATAACCCATGGTGATAAAAATGACAGCACTAAATACTTAAAATTGTGGTCAGTTTTAATAACAGGGTGGATGTGCTTTTAATAAACACATACACATCTTACACTATTTCATCCAATCACAGCTGTCACAGGCCTCTGTCCGTTTGAGTTGTTTCCATGTGGTCTTCGCTCGGGCAGCGTGTGATATTGATGTAGTGTAGTGGAAGTCTAATTTTAGCTTTCCGGTTTTTCCAACCCCGTTACTTCACCCGAGGTATGTATATGACTGTATGTGTATGCGTTATTAGTTCTTGTTTAATTATGATATATGTCAGTTTCATGCACGATTCAGTCAAGTCAAAATGCTGATAGTATCGGTATTCGATTCCTGGGTGTTTGTAATTGCTCGAGATGCTGCAGGAGAAGTTGGGACGTCACTTGGTGTACACTCGCTGTACACTCGCTGTCACGTAGATGTATTGAATTGCGTGCCATTACAAACCGTCGTGTAAGCAAGCACCAGATTTGTGTATACTATGGTATACATACTAATGTCTTATTACTATGGCAGCGGAATATGCCTCAGATATGTGTCTAACCCCGCATGGGGAACATATGCATCCGGGTCATTGCGTCATTGCGCGGGAAATTTTGAATGAACCCCGTGGTATCTCTTTCATGTTCCACCATTTTCACCACCTGCAGCCGCCTGTAATGCGCGACATAGACCAGCACCGCACCCGCACCCGCACCCGCACCCGCACCCACCACACAGTCCTCTGCCTCGGCAACAGCACACAGAGCACCACCGCTACCACCATCACTACCATCACTACCATCACCACAATCACTACGTCACCACCATCACTACCATCACCACCATCACTACAGCAACCATAACCACTTGAACAGTATCCCCTGTGATCATCTTATTACGAAACCACACAACTGCTAAACACCGTTTTACTTAAACACAGCCTGTATCACTACAAAATAGCATATATCTCATTCTGCAAATGTATGATTCTCAGGGAAACAGATGGTGAAGATGTTTACAACTGCGGTCAGCGACGTCTTTGATGCAGCAGACATGGAGTCGATATCGTCCCTTGTCAGCGTGGTCCTGTCTGAGCTGCCAGATGCAACTGACGTCCAGAAGACGGAGTTGCTGAATCTCTTCAGTGATCTCATGGACAGTGCAATGAGAGATCTCAAGTCTAGGTTCAAGACCTATGTAGAGGGATGTGCCGACTTCTTCCAACAGGGGGAGTTCAAGAAGAATGCAGACACCTTCAGGACAAGCGTTTTGTGTGTAGAGCGCTTATTGATGCATCATTTTAGAGAAAGATCCAAGTCTTTTGTCGTTGACTCGTTCAAAAATGCCGAAACAGGTAAACATATAGCACAGCGTATTTCTGTTACCCCAGGTTCGACTATGCCAACCCTAAATGTCTGTAAATAATCGAATCTGGACCAGACAATCAAGTGATCAACAGCATGAGCAGCGATCTGCGCATTTGGGAACCGATGACATGTGTCAACCAAGTCAGCGAGCCTGACCACCCGATCTATCGCCTCTTACGACAAGCATAGTCGCCTTTGATGGTAAGCATAGGTTGCTGAAAGCCTATTCTACCCTGACCCTTCACAGGTCGTCTTAGAAAGTGTAATATAACATTTGTTCCAAAGTATTGCAGTATTTTCAGTAGGTCTTTCAGTCGGGGTATTATTTTCTCATTACGTATTCTGTTCAACCAGACGTACTGAGCATCATGCGTGTAACTTAATCCAGAAACTACTGTAGTCTAGCTACTGCCAAGGGGTTGGTTCATATTTTATCTTGCATGAGGTGTAGTGACGTGACGGGTTACAGAGCAGGCCCGCACTGGTACTATCTGTAGCATGAATTATTAGCATGAAGCATATGATTGTTGATTATACTGACCCCGAGGACATATTATTAAGTTACGGGAAAAGATGTAGGCGAATGGTTTAATGGACACTGTTGCCACTGAAGGGATACTATACTATCCAAAAAAGAAACGCACAGACGCGAAATCCTGTAGCGAAAATGTTTTGTGCACGAAATTTTACACCAGTTTAGAAGGTAATATCTGTACAACAAAGTGTATACTTCTTGCTAACGGAGACGTTGAGCGCGATGGTGACGACGTAGCACGACCTCGACTCTGGCTCTCAGACCAATCTCTTTCAACCTGTCCCGTATAGTTTGATCGGATACAGTCTGAAGTCCAGACACTCTAGATGCTGTGCTCTCACCCGTGGCTGTTCGATCACGCAACTGTCGTAACCGGATGAACAAATCTTGGGCTACAGTGATAACTCGAGGTCTGCCTGTACGGGGACGGTCATTTGTTATACATGTGTGGTTGCAACGAGTTGCAAGCCATGATATCTTGCTCAGACTTACATTCAGGCGCCTGGCAACAGAAGACTGGTAATCTTTCAATGGCGTTGTTCCGTGTCGCAGAGTCAAGACGTGACGTAGTGTTTTGACCTTGAAACTCATTCAGAACGAATGCCAAATTCTGAAAGTAATCTTGATTTTTATTGCCAGACAGTGAATGCTCTTTGCTGTACAATTTCGATTGTTTGAACAGAATAGGTACTTAATACATTTATAAATGCAAATCGCCTATGCGTTTCTTTTGGGGATAGTATATATTTCAAAAGGTGAACTTTCTTTCCCTGCCATCGCATCAAAATCAAATGCTCCTTCAGATTATAGTATGGTGCCTCACGTGAACTCTGAACGAACCTCTTAATTTCAATTTTATATAAGTGCATTTTTCAGTTCGTCCAATATCAGTTTCCTAATTCTGTTCAATTCCTTTCCACCCCAGACCAAAGTCTCGATTTAATGAAGCTACAAAAACCAAACCAAACAGAATATAAATGCTATATTTAGTTTCACCTTTACTAGTGTAGATGTGGTAGCGACTGTGCACTTGTCACATATTGTCCATTGTACAATTCTGGCATAACATATATTTGTACATAGCAGTCAAATAGTGAACCAATACTGACATTGCTTTCTAGTGAATTCCAAGAAAAGAAGGCTCTCCCATAACGCACATCAGGTTGCCTTAAAGGAATGTGAGAGTCACATCGTGAAGGAACTGAACATTGAACGCACAACCCTAATGGACGAACTTATCAGCGTCGATCTAATGACTGAAGACGACAGACAAAGCATTCTAGCAAAACCAACCCCAAAAGCAAAGAGCAACGATTTCTTCCGACTCATGCATGGAAAACTGACACTAGAGCAGACGAAAAACATTTTCCTGCCTGCTGTAGGAAAAGATCACCCATGGCTCGCAAAACACATCTCCCTGAAAATGCAAGAGATGGAACACAAAGAGCAAGTGACCACGTGTGTTTGTTGTCGAATGAGGGACATAGTTGAAGTTAAGAGGATTGCTGACTATCTACATGATAGGCAGCTGGTTTCTATGACCCAGCACGCAGATTTAACCAACCCTGCTTTGGCCAATAATGCAAAATGGGCGGAAGTTCTAAAATGCACACAGCCTGATAAGCAGTCAGTGGTGATCTCATCGCTTGAGTCTACCTACCCTGATCTCTATACTGACTTCCAGTTTTTCAGCAAGAAAGACTTTGCTTGCTTCTGTGAAGATTTAGCCGAGCAAACAGACATCAACAACAGTGCAAGTGACGTTGATAATCTCGGTGTTGACGTGGCACGCATGTCCGATGTTATGTCAGTTTCGACGCCTGTGCAAATGGCACCCGCAAGTATGTACGATAGATTAATATAGTGAATTGCCAATCTATATTTTTCAACTTGAACTACATACCCCAAGTGCAGTCCCCAGCCCCACCCCAGCTGCATTGCATGAACGGACCCTAGAAGATGTTAAACTTTCAACGAACATGTTGTTTTCAGTAATATTCTTAAGTTTTAAAAATGTACATGTATGTCAGTTATAGCACCAGCAAATATGTACGATACATTTGTTGCAGGAAAAAACATACACTATTTTCTCTATGCACATCAGGCCAAAACTTCACTGTCAAGATCATACAAACCATAAACAATTGTTATTTTTCAAAAAACATTTTGTTGGTTCTAAAAGGAATGACAACCGCTAACCTTTTCAAACCAATCAATGTTCTATTTCTTTGATTTTGTTGAATCGCTATATTGTAATAGTTTGTTTGGGCGGTGATGTGAAGGTGACTTTTCTTTTGCAGCTTACAGGAATCGTGCAGGAAATAGGAACTTGTGTGTGATAATATGCAACAACAACTACAGGCATCTGACAGGAACCAGCAATGCCGAACTTACCAACATGCATGACAAAGATGTTGCGAATATAAAAGAGGGTTTTGAAAAGTACAATTTTCAGTTTGAAACTCACAAAAACGTAACAGCGGCTCAAGTCGTTTCCATCTGCCAGAAATTGTCATCCAGCGATCAGCTGAAACAAGTCAACATTATTGCAGTCTTTATACTCGCAGTGTTCCAGTCAGAGCGTTTGGTGGGAGTAGATGGTGCGAGTATTCCTTTAGAGAACATCACTGCGCATTTTACGGCAAGTCGCTGTCCAAATATGGCTGGCAAGCCGAAAATGTTTTTCATCCAGACCTCCAGAGGCACAGAGCATGGTAAGTACATGGCCGTTCCCCATGATGTCGATGACCGTCTCAGTCCTTGGTCACTGGTGCCAGACAGGGCTGACTTCTTTGTGGGCTACCCTGCTTCCCCTGGGCTCACCTCGTACGGCATCCCAGGAAAAGGGTCTATGTATATCACAAGTCTGATGAAGGTTCTTCACAAACATGGCTCCAAACACGACTTTCTAACCTGTATGCAGATGGTCAACGACGAGATGTCACAGATGACCTTGGAATTCAATGATACGATAACACAGCAAATTGCTTGTCCAGTCTTTTCACTTAGGAAACGAATCTACCTATGTGGAGATGACACACTGTCGGAGGCATCATAGGATGGCTTCACTTCTGCAGGCTAGATGACACACTGTCGGGGGCATCACAGGAGGGCTTCCTTCCATGCAGACCCTTACATAAATGTGGAAAGTCTAGATTTCCACTGCTTCTGAAAATGAAGAAAGTCTCGAGACTCTTTTTCATGTTATAATGTTTTTGTTTTGTTTCTTTCTGTGAAATACAAGGGAAAAAATGAGGGATCACGTGAAAGCACAAGTGTTCCCGTATCTTTTTCAAGGTTTCCTAACAAGCTATGCGTTATAGTATGACCGGAAATTATTGAGAATTGTAAGAATATGTTTAGTTTGATTTCTAGCGTAAAGAACCTTGACCAGCTAACAAGTGCTTGATTTCATTCAAGGAAGACAACGTTTAACCGTTAAACCGTTTTATTAGTTTGTGAAGAGTTACTGCCCTTTGTTTACTTGCTAGCAGACGACATTTTCAGTGATGCTCAGTATAGATGATTTAGAGAAGAGGACGTTGAAGTTACAGTACTGTGTCAAAAAAGAAACTTCACAAAATGTAATTTAGAAAAAATAATGAATATTTTTTTCTCGGATGATACACGGTGGAACCGTGGAACGGCGGTGTAGCCTAATGGAACTGATTCTGGCACTGTCAGTGTATCGAGTACATCACACAGATCTCAGCAATGAAATATTAACAATTTAACCATCTTAACATCTCTTGTTGTTTTATAGTGCACTGAAAAAAGAATGTGAAGTTCCGTTTTTGACTCAGTATATATCATAACAAGGACATCAGATCAGATAAAGTAACATTATTAGATAGCTATAGCCCTGACCTAAATTCAATAGAAAATATTTGGGGATGTATGAAGGAAAGTGTCAATAAGAAAATATTGCTGAAATGAAAAGGGAGGTCCGATATTGGGACAGCATGGAGCACGACTTTTTAACTGCTTTGATCAGTAGTATGCCCCGCCGCGTTGAAGCCTGCATTGCTGCCCATGGTGACTTGACAAAATACTAACTGATCATCTGTCTTTGAATCTGGAGTTATGTTCTGCTAACATTGACATAATTTTAATACGTGAGTAATGAGTGAAAAATACAGTCTTTAAATTCTCAATAATTTCTGGTCACACTATACAAACCATGTGAAGATACCTTGGTTAGTAATAAAGGAACACTTCTTTCATGTCATCCCTTATTTTTTCCCCTTCAGTATGTACATGTTTATTTCAGTGACTAGTTGTTAGGCTAATATGAACCGTACACAATTGATATGCATATATCAATAGTTTTATCAACTCGTGACAACTTTGCTTGTGTTTCCTTAATTTCTTTATATATCTTACCTGATTTGTTCCAAGTTCTAACCTGTGTGTCAGGTTTTGTCTCTAACGAACTCAAAAATAAAATATGAATTTACGAAAACGTTTTTATTCAAACTACTGATAAAAAAAACATGAAAAGCGTGACGTATACGAAGTAGTGAGTTTAGTTTTACGCCGAACTTAGCAATATTCCAGCTATATGATGGCGGTCTGTAAATAATCGAGTCTGGGCCAGACAGTCCAGTGATCAACAGCATGAGCGGCGATCTGCGCAGTTGGAAACCGATGACATATGTCAACCAAGTCAGCGAGCCTGACCACCCGATCCCGTTAGTCGCTTCTTACGACAAGCATAGTCGCCTTTGATGGCAAGCATGCGTTGCTGAAGGCCTATTTTACCCCGGGACCTTCACGGGTCCGTATACGAAATAGTATTGATGTTTAGTAACTACTATTTTCTCATGCGACAGGCTTATTACGAACACCCATTCAGCTTTTAGTCCCACCCTCCCTGTAACTCTGTACGCGTTGTATTTCGTCGTGATCTCAGATGGGGTTGCCTCGCTGAGATAAGTACAACGTGTGAACCCATTTCAGGGGTCCCCTGCGTTGATATTGCTGGAAAATCGCTAAAAGCGGCTGCTTGTAAACAGTTTGTGTAGATTCTAAAGATAAATCAATTTCTATTTTCATAAATATCACTAAAACACTTCCAGACCAATTCTACGTGTTCACCTGTGAAGATTCAGGTTGAAACTGATATTCGGCAACCCATATCGCTGGAGTAAGACGCCTAGCAAGATAGGTGGACCATATTGCTGGAGTAAGACCCCTAGCAAGGTATGTGGACCATATTGCTGGAGTAAGACGCCTAGCAAGATAGGTGGGCCATATCGCTGGAGTAAGACGCCTAGCAAGATAGGTGGACCATATCGCTGGAGTAAGACGCCTAGCAAGATAGGTGGACCATATCGCTGGAGAAAGACGCCTAGCAAGATAGGTGGGCCATATCGCTGGAGTAAGACGCCTAGCAAGATAGGTGGGCCATATCGCTGGAGTAAGACGCCTAGCAAGATAGGTGGACCATATCTCTGGAGTAAGACGCCTAGCAAGATAGGTGGACCATATCGCTGGAGTAAGACGCCTAGCAAGATAGGTGGGCCATATTGCTGGGGCAAGACGCCTAGCAAGATAGGTGGACCATATCTCTGGAGTAAGACGCCTAGCAAGATAGGTGGGCCATATCTCTGGAGTAAGACGCCTAGCAAGATAGGTGGACCATATTGCTGGGGTACGACGCCTAGCAAGATAGGTGGACCATATCTCTGGAGTAAGACGCCTAGCAAGATAAGTGGACCATATCTCTGGAGTAAGACGCCTAGCAAGATAGGTGGACCATATTGCTGGGGTAAGACGCCTAGCAAGATAGGTGGACCATATCGCTGGAGTAAGACGCCTAGCAAGATAGGTGGGCCATATCTCTGGAGTAAGACGCCTAGCAAGATAGGTGGGCCATATCTCTGGAGTAAGACGCCTAGCAAGATAGGTGGACCATATTGCTGGGGTAAGACGCCTAGCAAGATAGGTGGACCATATCTCTGGAGTAAGACGCCTAGCAAGATAGGTGGGCCATATCGCTGGAGTAAGACGCCTAGCAAGATAGGTGGACCATATCTCTGGAGTAAGACGCCTAGCAAGATAGGTGGGCCATATCTCTGGAGTAAGACGCCTAGCAAGATAGGTGGACCATATTGCTCCAGGTTTTTTTAAGGTAAAACACTAGCATCAAAGGCACACATTGTCTCATTGTGCTTTTATAATGTTAAAGCTCCCTTAGTGACTATATAAGCCCTTATTGTTTGATTTTGAGTTATAGGCACCTGCTTTTATTTGTAAGCAACAATTTTCATTTTGTCGGCGTTCATAGATCGTGTGTCCATCAACAACAAAATATGGTCAAGTGACGATATGGCGACCACGAATTCAGTTGAGTGGATGATAGTTTTCTTAGATTTATTCGGGTTGCAGAGGTGAATGTTGAATGTGACCATCCATATCAGCGGACCATACACCTGATCCATTATCCACGGTGGTATATAGGGCGCGCGGATTCTGACATTTTCTAAGATTGGTGTCGCGATTATATTTAGCACAGATATTTCACATAATTAGACTATGAACTGTGTTATTATCAGTAACGCTATTTCATAACCAAAGCAATTTGTGGTATTTAGACAAGTACATCAAGAAACTTGCTTCATTTAATAACTGCAATAGTTTGGATGTTGAAGGCGAATATGCACACGACACTTTAACGCTATAAATAGATGTTCAGTCATGTGACAGACACGTGACTAGGTTTGCAAAACTGATTAGTGCCAGCAGAAGACTGTACATATCAGCTCCTCTCATTTGGATCTCGCAACATATGTGTAATGTAAAGTCGAGCGTTACGTGTATGCAAATATTCTGCCGCTACATGTGCATTGTATAGTTCTGACATGTATGTAGCTCATGCCGAGATTCTACAACGCAGTTTTAATAATGTATTTTCATTGGAATCAAAATGTTCTCAAGCATAGCGCTATTTAACAGTTATTGTAAATACTTCATACTCTATAACGATTTAATAGTTGATGTAGTTTTGTTCGCGATAGATGCAGTTAGAATTTGAATATACAAACTAAGTATAATGTTTCATTGCCATTGAAAAAGGATATATCCATCGCGTGTTATTATGCCATCAAGACCTCAATTGGTTACTTTCATTGCCTCAAATCTGTAGCCTTAATTGTAAGCAGTATGATTTCATGTTGGACACAGGCTGTTTTCATTCAAAACACTGGTTGTTTAATTTTACATTGTACCCTAAATCGGTTCGAAACGAACTCGAATTGAGTATGTCCAAAAGAGGTCATGGTCGATATAAGGCCCATCCCGTCATCACTCACAATGGCTATACCAGCCGTCGAGAATTCACCCTCTGAAGTGAATGTCCATGTCGGGGAGTGACTGACAATCTAGACCGTTATACCAGCTGACCTCCACTGCTTATGAGAAACAACTGACATATATACAACCCTGTCCCGATGTCACTTTTAACACGTGGTGTCGTTATAAAACTTCATGCTAAAGTTTGGCGCCATATATTCACATTCAGTAGTCAAAAGTACTTAACTATAATATATATAACTGGAATAAATTTATGGTTTACAAATCGGGAATTGTTGTCGAGTTTTAAAACTTAATCACAGCGGATATCGGTGTTGAACCGAACTTATCCCAAACCAAATTGGTGTAGCGCCTTGTTCGTGTTCTATTTATCATCATAAATCCTTACATTTTCTCACACTAGTAATGAGTGGATATATAACGGTACAACATGTCAGCCACTTCTTTATCTTTGCATTAATCCAGAAAGAAATTCATTGTGTGAGTCTAAAACTAGGCGGTAATGCAATCGGTGGGGTTACTTCCGTTCTGTTCATAATTTATGACCAGGAGGGGTTGGGCCACAGGCGCTCGTGTCATTGCGAAGTTTAATTTTGTTAAAAAGAATATGAACAGTTTTAAGTCGGGGGTCATCTCAAAATGTTCATATTTTTAAAAAATCTTTAATGCTCGCAATGACACGAGCGCCTGTGGGTTGGGTTGGGTGTTTGGTGGGGACGCTGATGAATGTAAATGACAACCAGTTTCGGACATGTTTGAACAGGACACAAATTCACTTTGTTAACAAATTAACAAAGTTGGACATAGCTGAAAATAATGTAAAACTTAAATTAACATCTGGTCTCTGAAATGAACATGTGTTACAGAAAATAATCTGCTTGATTAAATGTATTCATAAAATATACTACTAAGGAGCCAGGAAAGTTTCTTCAGTGACTCCGAAACTGTGGTAATCTAGACATGCCACATATTCTAGGCTTAGATGGGCTGTGTTGCGTGAATATATCAGGGTCTGTATGACAGTCTATGCCAAACTGCCACCATCACGTAATAACCCAGAAGTATATAACACCGTGAGCATGTTCAGTGTGATTTATTCGAAGTGGTCTTCAGCCGGGTCAAGGTCGCTGACTTGGTTGACACATGGCATCGTATCCCAGTTGCAAAGATCCATAGTCATGCTGTTGATCACTTGATTGGCTGGTCCAGACTCGATAAGTATTAACATACCATATACCTGGAATGTTGCTGATTGTGGCATTAAACATTAACCAAGCCACATTTCAATGTGATAGATGGATGCACTCTCTATCACAACATTTGGTATATGACTAGTCCAAGAATCCATGAAAACTTACTTTAATCTGATTGTTGAATATCTCGGTGTGTTCACTTCCGAGGAGGACACTGACAGGTAGCGAAACCTTTGTATCCGGCTTTGTCACTTGAACGCAACAAAACTTGACGCAGTCATCAAACATCTGTGACGATGCCACCGGTGATGTTCCAGGTTAGAATGTTGACCTTCAGTAGCCCATGCTTGTCGTAAGAGGCGACTAACGGGATCGGGTTGTCAGGTTCGTCAACTTGGCTGACACATGCCAGCGGTTCCCAATGTCGCGCAAATCGATGCTCATGCGGTTGATCACTGGATTGTCTGGTTCAGATTCGATTATTTACAGACCCCCGCCATATAGGTGGAATATATTGCTGAGTGCAATGTAAAACTAAACACATTGTGAGAAGATTCCCGCTTGAATTGATTCTAGGTAACTAGAGGCGACTAATGGGATCGGGTGGTCAGGTTCCTCACTTCCCATGTGGAAGACTATATTATGCCCCAGTTGGGTAGGTATGTTATTAATGTCAATTACAGTAATGTCTGGTCTGGACACGATTAAATATATATTCGCCATTTCGCTGGAATATTGATAAGTGCGTTGTTTGAGAAAAAAGATAATTTATAAGTAAACGTTATTTCAAATCATATCGTAAAAGCGACACCGTTGGGGAATAATAATACTTGTGATGAAAAGATGATACATAAAGAGGGTCAAGGTCAAAGTAAAGCCCATAGCCTCATCAACCTCATTAGATCCCTTCTCGCGTGATGACTACTAAGTCGGACCTACTGCCCTAATGAGTTCATTGTTGACTCGGTGAACCCGTACACCGGCGGACCTCCAATCGAGAAGGGAGGCAACTGCTTCATATACCGCCACATCCGGATGTTGCTTTCCGACGTGGTGTGGAGTAATTTTATAATGTTACTATTTAAAGTCCTTTTATTGTAAAGAGTATTCCAGTTTAGTAAAACGTCATACGTAAGAACTGAATAACATTGTGGTTGGTAAGCCCTGAATCCTGTGTGTTATTGAAAATATTTCTTTCACACCGAGTTTTCTGTGGTGTTTGGCTACTCTCATATTTTCTCGTATTTTCACTGTTATAACACACCGTGCACAAACAGAAAATCTATAAAATACTGTAGACTGAGCTCGATGATAATATGATAGTTTATGTGAGAATGAATGTGAATAAGTGAATTCAATATTTATGTTGTTTTAAACAATGTGAATGTGCATGATCAGTATAATATGTGAAAAATGGTAGTGACAGGCTACACCTCTGTACAGTGAGACGTGATCTCCTGTAGTGGAGGTTATCTCCCTACGTGGTAGCGATAGGCTACACCTCTGTACAGTGAGACGCGATCTCCTGGAATGTAGGTTATCTCCCTACGTGGTAGCGATAGGCTACACCTCTGTACAGTGAGACGTGATCTCCTGGAATGTAGGTTATCTCCCTACGTGGTAGCGATAGGCTACACCTCTGTACAGTGAGACGTGATCTCCTGTAGTGGAGGTTATCTCCCTACGTGGTAGCGATAGGCTACACCTCTGTACAGTGAGACGTGATCTCCTGTAGTGGAGGTTATCTCCCTATGTGGTAGCGATAGGCTACACCTCTGTACAGTGAGACGTGATCTCCTGTAGTGGAGGTTATCTCCCTACGTGGTAGCGATAGGCTACACCTCTGTACAGTGAGACGTGATCTCCTGGAATGTAGGTTATCTCCCTACGTGGTAGCGATAGGCTACACCTCTGTACAGTGAGACGTGATCTCCTGGAGTGGAGGTTATCTCCCTACGTGGTAGCGATAGGCTACACCTCTGTACAGTGAGACGTGATCTCCTGGAATGTAGGTTATCTCCCTACGTGGTAGCGATAGGCTACACCTCTGTACAGTGAGACGTGATC
This sequence comes from Haliotis asinina, assembly GCF_037392515.1. Classification (NCBI taxonomy): domain Eukaryota; kingdom Metazoa; phylum Mollusca; class Gastropoda; order Lepetellida; family Haliotidae; genus Haliotis; species Haliotis asinina. The sequence continues at coordinate 22,068,287 of NC_090282.1, read as the reverse complement.
TCCTGGAGTGGAGGTTATCTCCCTACGTGGTAGCAATAGGCTACACCTATGTACAGTGAGACGTGATCTCCTGTAGTGGAGGTTATCTCCCTACGTGGTAGCGATAGGCTACACCTCTGTACAGTGAGACGTGATCTCCTGGAGTGGAGGTTATCTCCCTACGTGGTAGGGATAGGCTACACCTCTGTACAGTGAGACGTGATGTCCTTGAGTGGAGGTTATCTCCCTACGTGGTAGGGATAGGCTACACTTCTGTACAGTGAGACGTGATGTCCTCGAGTGGAAGTTATCTCCCTACGTGGCAGTGATAAGCTACACCTCTGTACAGTGAGATGTGATGTCCTGGAGTGGAGGTTATCTCCCTACGTGGCAGTGATAAGCTACACCTCTGTACAGTGAGATGTGAATTCCTGGAGTGGAGGTTATCTCCCTACATGGTAGTGATAGGCTACACCTCTGTACAGTGAGACGTGATCTCCTGGAATGTAGGTTATTTCCCTACATGGCAGTGATAAGCTACACCTCTGTACAGTGAGATGTGATGTCCTGGAGTGGAGGTTATCTCCCTACATGGTAGTGATAGGCTACACCTCTGTACAGTGAGATGTGATGTCCTCGAGTGCAGGTTAACCCCTACATGGTAGTGATAGACTACACCTCTGTAGAGTGAGATGTGAAGTCCTCAAGTGGAGGTTAACCCCCTACATTGCAATGAGAGGCTACACCTCTGTACAGTGAGATGTGATGTCCTTGAGTGGAGGTTATCTCCCTACATGGCAGTGATAGGCTACACCGCTGTACAGTGAGACGTGATCTCCTGGAATGTAGGTTATCTCCCTACGTGGTAGCGATAGGCTACACCTCTGTACAGTGAGACGTGATCTCCTGGAGTGGAGGTTATCTCCCTACGTGGTAGCGATAGGCTACACCTCTGTACAGTGAGACGCGATCTCCTGGAATGTAGGTTATCTCCCTACGTGGTAGCGATAGGCTACACCTCTGTACAGTGAGACGTGATCTCCTGGAGTGGAGGTTATCTCCCTACGTGGTAGCAATAGGCTACACCTATGTACAGTGAGACGTGATCTCCTGTAGTGGAGGTTATCTCCCTACGTGGTAGCGATAGGCTACACCTCTGTACAGTGAGACGTGATCTCCTGGAGTGGAGGTTATCTCCCTACGTGGTAGGGATAGGCTACACCTCTGTACTGTGAGACGTGATGTCCTTGAGTGGAGGTTATCTCCCTACGTGGTAGGGATAGGCTACACTTCTGTACAGTGAGACGTGATGTCCTCGAGTGGAAGTTATCTCCCTACGTGGCAGTGATAAGCTACACCTCTGTACAGTGAGATGTGATGTCCTGGAGTGGAGGTTATCTCCCTACGTGGCAGTGATAAGCTACACCTCTGTACAGTGAGATGTGATGTCCTGGAGTGGAGGTTATCTCCCTACATGGTAGTGATAGGCTACACCTCTGTACAGTGAGACGTGATTTCCTGGAATGTAGGTTATTTCCCTACATGGCAGTGATAAGCTACACCTCTGTACAGTGAGATGTGATGTCCTGGAGTGGAGGTTATCTCCCTACATGGTAGTGATAGGCTACACCTCTGTACAGTGAGATGTGATTTCCTGGAATGTAGGTTATTTCCCTACATGGCAGTGATAAGCTACACCTCTGTACAGTGAGATGTGATGTCCTGGAGTGGAGGTTATCTCCCTACATGGTAGTGATAGGCTACACCTCTGTACAGTGAGATGTGATGTCCTCGAGTGCAGGTTAACCCCTACATGGTAGTGATAGACTACACCTCTGTAGAGTGAGATGTGAAGTCCTCAAGTGGAGGTTAACCCCCTACATTGCAATGAGAGGCTACACCTCTGTACAGTGAGATGTGATGTCCTTGAGTGGAGGTTATCTCCCTACATGGCAGTGATAGGCTACACCGCTGTACAGTGAGACGTGATGTCCTGGAATGGAGGTTAACCCCTACATGGTAGTGATAGGCTACACCTCTGTACCCATATGGGGAATCAAACCTGGGTCTTTGGCATGATGAGCAGACACTTTACCAACTAGGCTACCACATAGTGGTACAATGAGACAAGACGTCCTAGAGTGCGTGGATGCTAACCTACTGTACAATTCAGAACACTATTCAGAGTAAATCATGTCTGTTAAATTGTCCTGTGAGAAATAGGGAACAAGCACACAGAACCCAAAGTGACTTTTACTGACATGAGGATTTTATTCAGATTCTGATGAATTCACACATCTAAAAACCATAAATGACCTAATACAATGTCATGTGTTTACTTAAACCTGCACAAGCAAATCCTGCTGTTGACATGCAAAAACACTGATGCACAATGGGAAGTCAGAGGAGGTAATCCTTGTCTTGCCAGATGTAGTGCTACAAATCACTCCTATTTTGATATGAGAACAATCACAATCATGGATCTGTCCTACACAGCTACCAGTATAATTATGTTCAATAAAAGTTCAGTTGTACTAAATCAATATGCAGAAAAACACTTTGAGAAGAAAAAACATCCTTTATCATGAAAGTATAGGTCAATAACAAATGTATGTTGACATCTGTGTCAAACACATCAGTATAAGTATATTCAAATTAACTGAAACAGATACTCGTGACATTACAAAAAGTGTAACTTGTCATCAGCATAAGCTTAGGTATAGCAGGTGCTTGTAATCAGATGCTAACAGAACCATAACTGGATGGATATCTCATCTAATCTGACATACTGCACACCTTAGCAGAACCTTCCAAAGAGCATGCAGTAGTTTTCTTGTAACATTGAAAGTTTCAAGAGTCTGACAAAGTCATAAATCCATGAAATACTATGAAGAAGTCTTGTTTCGTCTTCACTCGACAGAGGTATTGAGAAATTGTAAATGACTGTTTGAAACAGTGACAACACTGACAAGACGACAAAATGCTGATAGTTAAAACTGTGTAATGAGAACAATGGATAAATAAATACAAACAAATGTGTATCATTTGACAAATCACCCAGGGACGATATAATGAGGACATCTTGCACCATCTTGCACCAAATCAAGTCATAATCTACAATTGCATGTACATTCCTACACAAACAGCTGCACTAGTATCATTTATTCAAGAAGACTAGAAGAAAGGTGGCACTGAGAAATTACAAACCTATTATAAATTTTAAATTTCCTTAAAGCTTAAAGCACCTTAATATGTCAGATTTTCACCAGGTTAACAGAGTAAACAGATTGATAAACCACGTTTCACAGACAAATAACTGTAGAATTGACAGTACAGAAAATATCTACAAGCCTTACTCTAAAGGACCATGGTGGACCAATTCATACGACCCTATCAGTAGAAGCTGAATCCTTGTTAACCAATGATGTCACAAACACACTGGTTCATACACGAATACAACACAGTACACTGGTAAGATGGTTCATTGTGGTGCATAAATAGTCTCCTAGAAAAAGCATGAAATACTGTTTTCACTTACACAATTACAAAGTTACGCATTAGTATCAATTTAAAAAATGACAATGGTTTTGCACTTAAAATCATAAATATGAAGAACTATAAACAACACATATCTGGTAACATACAAATGTTCACTAACCTGAAACCATATGAACAATACTGCAGTAATAACTCTAGGGGTTAAAGTTGACACATAGTAAGAAGAAATCTATGCAGCACATTTCACTGTGCAGTATTCATTACATTCAAGAGACTAGATACAGCTATGTGTATGGCAAGTTTTCTGTTGCAGTGTAAATCTTTAGCAAATTATGGTCAATATCTTTAAACCAGAGGAGACAGAAGTAAGACACAATACCAAGTTAAAGTGAGTATTACTTATCGCTGCATCAGCAACTTTGTAGCTATTTGGAGTGAGAACAAGTTTAAGAACACCCATTATATTTATAAAGACAAAGCTTAGTCTGTAATGGATACAATAGAGCAAACACAGTCATACTAACTTCTTTTGATTAGCACATTTACTGATAGTGATTTTGCTGAACATGAATGAAATGCTTTCAATATTCTGAACAATTTGCTCCTACCAAATTCTTGGTTCTATCCACATGCCTGAAAGAAGCAAGCACACTCTGCCCTAAACATAAAAAAATTGACACCAACATACTTGGTGTACAAATATGTTTGTGCAGAGTTCGAAATCACAGTTGTTCAAATGCACCTACCTGATTTCAAGACATTCAGTGAGTGATTATTGCTTTTTGTCACTTCTGCAACTTGGCTATGACAGGTATAATATTAAGCAGGAAACTGCAATTGCATTTGAAAATAGTTACTGTAAGAAAATCTGTTTAAATGAATACCCCATAAAACATCTGTTTAAATGTAAGTTATTCCATATATCTATAACAATGCATGAAATAATGTGACACAAGTTAATCTCTTGAGCACTCAAAAATCATTCTCAAATAAATAATCCACTGTCAAAAATTATGTGAATTACATCTACTGATCCAAACAAACAAAACTGAAAACTGAAAACAAAATCCTTGAAAAAGGTTCAGCAATAAAAACCAGATACAAACCTTTCAAAGAAGTTGGTCCACTTATCACTCTGTACTGGGCATAACACTTTCGTAAAACTGATGAGCATGTGTGCTTACGAGCTATCACGCATGAATCGGGGTGAATGTGGAATTTCAGCCAATGATCATACTTTTGAGGAAAGGCTAAGGCATGGAAATCTGTCCAGCATACCAAGACATCTCACACAACTGGGCTCCCTTGTCCTCTTAATTCCAGAATATACTTCAAAAGCATCCAATTTTGTGATCAGCTATTCATGTGAATACATGGTGTACTGACACAACATACATGGTTTATGTATGAAGTTTCCACTTCCACATCAATTTCAACACACACAAACCAAACTGAAAAGCTAAGCATCTTACCGGTACATACTACATACAGTCAATAATCAAAACAACTCAAACTTTCTCCAAGCACACATTCACCCAAAGGCTTTCGTTGCAAAATCACTTCACACAATATGACCAACACACGTACATTTGGCACAGACAACTATATACAATTTCTTCAAGGCTAAGGCTACTGGACTAGACAAAATCGTTGTATTACTGTCATACCTGTAGTATTCCACCTGGTCATTTTCATGAAAGTCTGTGAATGTCTATAGTAAATCAGTATCAAAGTGATTATTACTCACTATGAAACCACCATCCTAGCACTATCACAGCTTTGAGTAATTGATATATGTTATAAACTGAAATGTGTACTAAAAGTATGTAAGTTAAACCATTCATCCTGATGTGGAAGAAAGGTTTGCGCATTTGTAGAACAGGTGGACAAGATTTGTTTGACGGAACCCCATTGTTCACGAATACTGTCTGACCCTCTGACAATTCCGGCAGATTCGCCAACGGTCAGATAGAAGTCTACAACCAATCAGACCCGGTGTCCGACTATATATTTCACTATGACTTTGACTGAAATTGTCACATGCCCCATTTGTTTGCTGTATATAAATTTTACACTTGTTAATAATTTCAGTGCTGGCCATAAGAAATGTTAGATGTGAGATTCTTGACCACTGAAGTATGTGTATAATTTTTATTCTGTGGGTCCTGTGAATTTTCAGTTGGTCAGACAGACTTTTGAAACTTACAGGACCCAATGTCCTGTTACTTTGAAACACTATTCATGAACACTGGAACCCTCAAGACGAGGTTAGGCGTAGACAAACAAAGGGCTCACATTCGGGTCAAGGACTAGAACTGACACCATCTGGAAAGGTCCACGGGCAATGGACAGTGGATAAATTCCTGCATTGCAGTTTACTCTATAACCAGAACATGGCACATTCAAGTTGGAAGAATGGCTTTGCTATAACCTGTACGAAAGCAAAGACATGTTCTAATAACAACCGTTAAGAACAGAATTGTTTCAAGGAAGCAACTGAAATTAAAACATTGCGTACAAACACATTTGGTTTCAACATCACCATCTGTTTAAGATGAACTACTCACACACACACACACACAAATTGAAAGTCCCACACACCTTTCGGTGTCAAACATGACTGACCGTCCAACAAAAGCATGTATGCCCTCCACACCACACCTGAACAGGCCTGTTTCACAAAACCTTGCAAATAACTGAATCTGACATCAGAGTCCATACATCACAGCTTTGTATGTCTCTACTGTTTCTACATTCCGCTGGGGAAACCAAAACACGACTTACAGATTTGCAAATGAGCAAGGATAACAACAAAATGTAGCCAGTTCTTAAGAAATACGGGACCAGATTTCTTTTGACCAAGAGACACAAGGCCAGGGCATACATAATTTTTCATCAGCTTAAATTTCATGATGACTTTTCATCAATCACAAATTTGACAGGATGCCTAATGAAACCCAAAGCTGTAATCTTTACTAAGTACAGTCACTGTCAGTATGTCCTGTAAGATTCCATCACACTACAGTCTATCCTCCAACTGATGCAATATCAAGTAGCACAGCAATCTTTATAAATCCTCCCAATGCACCACCACTGAAACAAATTCAACTGCAGGTCACACTTTCACCACTCACACCCATAAATTACCACAATAATAACTGGCAAATGTTACAATAACAAAACCTTTGCAATTTCATCAACTGACACAGATAAATAAAGTAATTGATGTAAATGTCTAAGGTAAGATGAATAACTGTAATCCTAAATGGACGTGTTTCAGAACCCATGTCAGTTGATGATCTCTGTAAAAATACTAATGTTCAACTGACTCGTCTTGGAGACTAAAGGTCCACATGTGCCTGTGGTATACACAGCATGCATCTATACACAACAAAATAAGTTAGGGCTTACCCAATTCTTCCATAACACCCCAGTCAATCTGTCATTGCATTACAAATAGATTATAGTGATATCCAAGAATCTAGTGATCATTTCTATTTCCAGCTATACAGAGGCACAGCACTCACTTAAATTACTTGTTGGTGTATACACAAGTTTGTTAGCTATCTGGAAGCATTGATGACAAATTATAAGCTATTGACCATGAAACTACTTGAATAGTGACTATCAACTGTTGGCGAGAGAAAGGGAGGCAACTCCTGAATTCCACTGTTTGAACAGCAATGACAGCTGCACCAACACTGGATATAAATGAGACAGGGACAAATTCCACTTGTTCACATGATATGAACTTCACAATTAGCAAACATTAACCACTCGTATTTTTCCAACTTTCTTATCTGACGTGAATATCCACAATTAGGGAGAAAGATTAGCCACTATCATGGAGGTTAATGAAAAGGTGGTATGAGCTCTGGATGGAATTTATCTGAATTTCAAACACTGCATCTATTGTGAAAAAGGTCTTAATGAGTACCCACACAGATATTTACAGTACATGCTTGGTTGATCTGAATGTGTTGAGCGATATGATTGGCTCAGTTTACAACATGTGACATGGTACATGATTTCCGGTATCATCACAATGAAAGCAGTATATAACTGGTCAATGTGATTGTCTCCCCTGACGTGAATGTGTTGATTGATTCAGTGATTGGCTCAGTTTACAACATGTGACATGGTACATGATTTCCGGTATCATCACAATGAAAGCAGTATATAACTGGTCAATGTGATTGTCTCCCCTGATGTGAATGTGTTGATTGATTCAGTGATTGGCTCAGTTTACAACATGTGACATGGTACATGATTTCCGGTGTCCTCACAATGAAAGCAGTATATAACTGGTCAATGTGATTGTCTCCCCTGACGTGAATGTGTTGATTGATTCAGTGATTGGCTCAGTTTACAACATGTGACATGGTACATGATTTCCGGTGTCCTCACAATGAAAGCAGTATATAACTGGTCAATGTGATTGTCTCCCCTGATGTGAATGTGTTGATTGATTCAGTGATTGGCTCAGTTTACAACATGTGACATGGTACATGATTTCCGGTATCATCACAATGAAGGTGGCTGTGCCTGGCACCAAGACAAGCAGACAATGGTAACAATGACAAGATGAAGCTCACACAAGCAGCTGACAGCAACCGTTAGCACTGATGGACACTGGAACAACACCCAAAGCAGCAGCTTTAAGTTTTGACTGTCTTTTTTCTGAAAATAATAAACAGTGAACGTGAATTTCACTTTAACATGACTTCATGACATCTATGTCATCACACAGTGAAGAAATCAGAGTCACATGAATGTTACCATGAATACATGTAATGTAGTTGAGATTATGGAATGATAAAACAGCATCTAGAACGTCAGAAGGAAATCAGATACCATTGCACAAATGTTGTTCACAAAATATTACATGATTGTCTTAACACTGAGCAACATCATTGAAATGACACAGAAACACAACTGATGTTTTGTACATGTTAAATGCATGATTCTGGTTAATTAAACACTGTGTACTGATAAACAAACTTAAGGAACACCACTGAGTACCATGAACTACTTGTTGGACAACAGTAGTCGTTATGCATGCAACGGCAAGAATTAACTTGTATTTTAAAGGAAGCTGTGATACAGAGTACATCAGCGTTCGAAATACAGTGGAAGCTGTCATAACCAGCATCTGTCCAATCCAGGAAGTTGTCAACATCGGCACAAAATCTCAGTGCCACCGGTGGCTGGTACATTTATCATCAACTCTGCAATCCAGCATATTTTGTAAATAGGATCATTTCTTCAAGCCCGGTGAATGCACAGCTTCCACTGTACCTGCCTGCCCAACCACCAGGGATGGGTTATTTTCAACACACTGCCGAATTCTCAAAGTCACCTGCCCAATGCCCGATTAAATTTAGATATGTATACATATGTTAGTATTTTTTAGAGCGCAGGCAATTTTTGGTCAGGGCTGGCAAAAGGTTTACATCTAACCTGCCCTGTTATCTGGCTGAACTTATTGGGGGTTTCATACCCTGAATACATGGAGTAAATGTTCACATGATCCCACCCCAAATCAACTTGCCACACACCTGAACCTGCAAAACTTTTGATGCTAGAGAGTATGAATCAGACATTACAAGGTTCAGTAGTTCAGTCTTGCGTTCCTAAGCTTGTTTAGCAATATGAACAGCCGTTTTATAAGATCCATAAGTATACTGGTAACAGATGTGTTATCAGAGAAACATCATGCCATATCTCACAAACATGCAATAAAACATAAGGATTAAAAACTACAATTCTATGAAAATATGGGCAATAACAGACACAGAGTCCCAATACATGACTAGATACACTTATACTACCTAGCAGTGCTTGTTTCTGTACTGTCAACATTCACTAAAACAGAGGACTGTGAAGCATGTAGCACGGCTGAGTGACTGAGTGAGTTAAAGTTAATGCCAATACCACTTTGAAAAGTAGTAGGTATATCACAAAGTGAGTGAGCTTAGCTTTACGCCACATTCAGCAATATTCCACCTAGATGGTGGCAGTCTGTAAATCATATCACACAGAGTTGCTTCAAAATGGAGGGAAAACAAAGGATGAAGAACAGAGACATTTGTAGCTTGGACTGGTATGATAAGGCCAGATTCAAAGTATTCATTCAGATAAAGGGAGATAACCCCCAAAGATCATTTTAAAAAATTGTCCATTTAGAAATGCTTGATTAAAATAACTTCAGTTGTTGTTAATCTGAATCATCACATATATTCTAGTCTGGGTTACATGCACATGATAAAGAGAAAACACAAGAGAGAGCTGAATTACTCAAACCAGAATATATGTACGTTCTAAGACCTCTAGACCTGTGAATGTTGACACTACACTAATACACTCAACATCTGATTAAGAGACAGTAATATCAGCTGTGCTTGTACACATACATGTAGTTACACCTCCTGGCGACAACAATATGCTGCATCACTGAGCATGGACTACATACAGATCTATACGTTACACACTGTAATGGCCATCAGAGACATTATACAGGGATAAGAATGATCGTGTTTTATAAACGAGAAACACCCTTTGAACAGATCATCCCTTTTCTTTAAGAAACACTGAGAGTAAGCCTGGGTTTCAGGGATTATACAATGCACATGTATATCACTATCACAAAGGTGACCCTTGATCACTGAATTCTGTAGATCAGCGGGATTTTTTCATCCCCATGCACTATATCAATCCTCATGTGACAAGTAAGTTGTGATAGATGATTAATAATTCTTCAATATTATTGGTAGAGGATGTAACATGTACATGAGACATTTGCTGAAAGAATTTCATCCCCTAATAAATTGTCAAGAATCATGATTTTTCTCAACAGTCGACAAATTTTCTCTCACTGAACATGACGTATGCTATTTACAGGAAAGATCAAGGAGAGCTAACATGGCACACATTTCAAACTGTTTCAAGCATTGTGTAACATTTCACACTAGTTCATATTCTATGGTTTTCACCAGCTTCTTGACCCGAGGCAACTTATCTCTTAATCCACAGCTGATAATAACACTACATGAGGATTCAAACCCCTACAAACACCACAGAAAGCTATCTACCTTTCTCAAAAACACTCAAACAGGAACTTGGCTCAGGCAAACTGGCAGAAAGTTTGATTTACATCATACATTTTGATTCTCAAAATGAATGCATGACTTAACCTTCAGATGCAAATCAATTGCTCGGTCAAAACAGCGCAACAATGACAAGAACTACTACACCATGTCTCAGTGACAAAATAGGCAGGGCATCTGATGACGATCTCTTTCTGCAGCAAACCAACAAAAAATATGAACAGTGGTAATGGATGTTGATGTACTCGGTGAGTGTTCTGTGAGTGGAGTGTCCATTTTTCACCACAGTATGGGTCTCAGCAGGCTAGCACTAACACCAGCATCACCAGTGTAAGGTTCACAATGTCCAAACCTTCACAAGAGGCAACATATAGTGCAGATCCACTTTAAGCCACATATGAGTTGACACATATCATCCCATTCTGTAATGTTTTTGGGGCAGTTTGGTAGACTAGTGGCTAAAGCGGTCATCATCACCCTGAAGACCCCTGCTAGATGTCCCATAGGGGTACACTGTGTGAAGCTGGATCCCAATCGTGATATTGATGGAATATTGCTAAAAGTAACATAAAACACTAACTTATGGACACATGAATCACAAATCCCCAGGCAATGAAATCATACACAACACTTGAAACAGTGAATAAGTTAAATATAAACATGAATGTAAACGTATGTAATTTGGCAGGTACGGTGTAAAAGGGAGACACTGACGGCACGAACACACCACACAACTTTCTACTCAGTCATCATAGATCAAATCGGTGAGAACATCATCACCCATCTATACCACACACAACTAACCTACACAGGCCTGCAGTTACATTGTGGTCAAATATTTTGATTCTCTTCCAAATATATTTACGTTTGGTCCCATAATGCACCTAGGTAGGAAAGGTTTAAGACTCTGCAAGAATATACTAGTATTCTTACTGCTGACTACAACTAGAAAACTATTGTTCATAAATGATTCACGAGATGCAGGAACAAAAAAGCTGCTTTTGCTAAGATCACGGGTTTAATTTGTACATGAAGTACTCACTCTCTCAATTACAAATGAGTGTCTACCACAAGCATCTCCCTCAATCCAAATAAATAGTTATAAAGTGTTTTAAATTAAAAAACAGGAAATGGGTAACTAAACATGAAATGACAACATGAAGGAGAAGCAATTTTTACAAATATTAACTAAATAACACAAATGAAACTAGTGTTTGATCAGCACTTACGCATGAAACACAAATGGGGGAAAATGTATGGCTGTCAGCTGCAGTATAATGAGAAACATGACTACTGGAGTACAGTAACATGTGCTCAGAATGAACTGTTGGCCTAACAATCAGGACAAAATACAGATAACCATCAGAATGATTAATTGTATGGTTTTGATTAACTAAAGATCTTTCATATTGCAGGTTTAACATTCCCGAAAATGTATAACCCTTTTCACCTTTGCCAAAAAGTGATTACAATGTGATTCTGAATTGATCGTACACAACACAATGGCGAGGTAGTCTCTCTACAGGTAGTGGTTTTGGATGAAATTCATACCTTCTTCACTTATACTAGTATATTACAGATTTGGAAATTGCTTGATCATTGATCCTGCAAAACCTATAGCTTCTCTTTACTAAACAAAGTAGGAAGAACTTCTTACAAACTTGAGTATTACTCTCTTGAATGAGTGAGGGGAAAATACAAAATGTACCAATGAGAAATATCATAGCTTTAGAGAAAATGTATATTTGTTGAAAAGCAATTTTAATCAAACAATAAAAAAGTTAGATAAGCATATATATCTCCCAGCCTTCCTATATCATCATTTGCTCATAGTGCAAGAGTTAGATGCAGATTTGAGATGACCTTGAACACTATGTTTAGACATATGATAGCATATTTAATACATGACCTCTTGCCTAGTGGTGCAAGACTTACAGGCTGGTGATCAAAGTCCACTGGCATAATACAGCTGATAAAACAGTAATCATTAGGATAATCATTTAACATTTTAATCATATTTCTAGTACAAACTGAGAACCAAATCTGCATCATTATATCTTGAACAGCTCTTCACCACTGGCACTTCATCATTGGTGGTTCAGTTTGTGCACCTTAATGAGTATTGTATCATGAGGTATTGATATGAAACAATACAACACAAGGACATGCGAAAAGGTATGAATTTGAAACATTACCTTGTGACAGAATGTCCATGAGTCATAAAATTACTATTATCATAGACCGATGTTTGGATTTTCACTTACACACACCATTTTTTCATTCTCATTTTCAAAATTAAAAATGCAGGAAAACATATAAATAATAATAATAATAATAATAAAAAAAAATTAAAACATTAAAAGAGTTCCTCTTGATAATGGAATACTTCAACTGAACTTATCAGTATGAGGTGTAATGTATCATCATGTACCCCATTCAGCCTTACAGCTCAGGACATGTGATTGAGAAAACAACAGTCACAGTAGAAAAAGAAATGACAGGTTTTGAAAGGACAATAATTTGGTACAACAAAAACTGTCTTTGGTATGAATAACTAAAAATGCTTGGTGCCACAAACAAAACCAACGCCTATCACAGACCACCATTAGCTATGTGTTTTTGGTGCCTGTTACGGAGTTTGTACCCATTGGCTTTATTTGTTTCCTTCTGTAGGGGGTTGGAGAGATCCTTGCCATTACGTTTACCATTGGTGGATGCATTTTGAGGAGCACGCTTGATTGGGGCATGTTCTTCTGCAGTCTGAAACATTGAGATGGAGTTTGGTTTAGTGTTGATTAGAACATTGTTTTACTTACACTGTAGCATGTTATCTTCATCTGGGAGGAAAAGCCAAAAATGATGCAGGTCTCAAGACATTCCTACCACTTTAGGGAAACCAATGAGCAAGGCTCATCTGGAACAGAGGATTTCTCAATTCCTGGTACGCCAAAGGGAAATAACTCTATAATGAAATACACCATCTCAGATTACTGGATCATGTGTGGCTCTTGAAACAGATTGATATATAAACTGTTTTAGAGGCATTTTTGGAAGTTGCTGAGCTAAAGGTGAAGGAACAAAGTTTATGGATGATCAACTTCTTTATTTTCACAATGGTGATGTTACGGTACGGATGCTTGAAAACGGTATAAGAATCCACACCGAAACGTCGCCATTGTGAAAATAAAGAAGTTGATCATCCCTAAAATTTGTTCCTTCACTTTTAGATTGAAACATATTCTTAACCAAAATAGCTTCAGACTGAATACTTATATGTTTGGGAATCAGTGATCAGTAAAAATGATGTCCAGTCACAACACTCCAGAAATGCACAGTCTGGCTTATTTTATGTTTCTAACCAAGTCATTCTACAATCCCATATACAGGCATCTAGAACTTACACTTGTCTGTATTTAGTTTTGAAGCCACATCTCATTTCAATTAAAGAACAAGTGTTTCTTAATACACCTTTAACCATCCAGGGGTTAAACAATCCCATCGTCCGATGCCTGTGACAAGTCAGTTTTCATTTCAGGCAATCAAATAATGTTATCTCACTTGTCCATGGACTACTAGATAATTTCTGCTTATGGTTTCAAACTGCAAATAACCTTGGATTTAATTTCATATCTGCTCATATTGAAGCTATTAAAGTTCCCAATGATAATAAAATAGAGCTAGTAGAGAGTGAAATTACTACTCTTCGATAAATAGTCCAGTAAACATTAACATCACGCTTTGTGTCATAAAATTGGGACAAGTGGAATATTAGTCAGGACAGGCTACTTACTTGAAGTCACTCGCCCTGTGGCAAGTGGCTTTTCAACATATTCCTGAACCCCTGCCATCACGTATTGTATACCAGCATATCCTCTGCTGAATACATGAGATGATGAACTCACCTTCCATTTGTTCTTGCCCCACACGACACACCCAAATATACATATGAAGCTGCTGGCCATCTGGAAACAAGGGAGAAAGTGAAGGGCATCCATGTGTACTTCTAATGCTAGGTAGTCTCTAGTCTCTAGTTTTAGTATATGTTTCAGTACAGTCATATAGTGTACCTCCAGTGAAAATGTTAAGCCATATTTTATCAAATTATCAACCATAATATTTTTGTTAGAAATAAAGAATAGTTTTAAGATGAAGAAATCCCCACTATGTTAGAAATAAAGAATAGTTTTAAGATGAAGAAATCCCCACTATGGTTGTGTGTGGAAATGGTATTTGTCAGCTGATAAAAATTTTAACATGCAAATAATAAAAAGGAAATGAACATTTTTATTAACACATAATGCTTTAAAAGATCTCAAGATAAGGCGCATATTTTACTCAATAAAAATCACATTTATATTAATTACAAATACAGGAGTACAAACAACTCATAGGATTCACCTAAAACCCAATAGATCTATAATACTGAGCGTACTTTACTCAATGAACTAAACTGGCTTGCGTATGATAGGCTTTTTGTGGTGTCCAAACTCTGTAACAACATTAGCAAATGTTAAGTGATGATTGTATATACATATACTGGCCATAGTCACTCTCCGGAGTTTATTGTAGTAGCCACGTGACTTCCATGTTGAGGGTTTGAAAATGGCATCCAACTATTTGGCATTACGAGAATTACTGAAAACTTAGGCCTATTGAGAAGCATTTGTATTTATGTATTTAGTAGTGTTAATTACCCAATAAGGATAAGAAACTCTGTGTAAAAGTACTCAATTCTTTAAACTAGTGGGAGTACAAATATTGCTAGTTACTCCTCAAAACATACAATTACTCATACATAAACAGACATGGGAGTAAATACCCAATTGCTTGAAAAAATATCAGGAGCCCTGCTTTAATTATGTTTGAAGAAGAACAAAGAGAACTGGGTTTTAGCTCAGCTGTACTGAAAGTAGCATTTGAGTTGAGATCTCAAAATGCAAATCAATTGTCATATGAAGTGGATGAAGTCATTTTATGAGTGCTTCATTTGGTAATTTGCTCCAGTATTTTCTCTGGTGTTAGTAGGTAGGTTATGGTGTTATTTTGCTATCTCAGATATTGTTTGGCTTGGTTAATGTGAATCCATGCTATATTTTCATCTCAAAATATGTTTTGGGTGTAAATTTATTATTTCAGTGTGATAATCTATGTTTTATGTCATATCCGGTTTTGGACCAGTTATCTAGTCATAACAATCGTGGCTACTGCTAGTCACGCATGTTTTTGTGGGAGAAGAATTTTCAGCTTTATGTGGGGTTTATGGGCACATATATAAATTTGTAAGCATACTAATAATGTTGTTAATATAACCTAAATACAGTGTCCAAGTACCTAAAGTAATGTCAGTAAAACTTTTGAGAGAATTTCTAAGATTTAGTGCACTCGTCCTTTTTGATGATAAAAACCTGAGAAAAGGCTTGAATATATTTTCTTTAAATTTAAAATGTTGCAGTTTCTGCAAATTACTTGTTATTATGTTTCTATTTGTTTAAGCTTGCACCCTTCAGCTAGGACACAAGTGTACATCTATTCAACGTCTAATAAGCTGTTAAACAAGTATCTGAAGGACATTCAAGCAATTTGTCATGGTCAATATAACTGAACACCAAGAACTGTTCACAAAGTAATAAAGGCTGAATTGAGTCGAGGATTTTTTGGTTGTCTCTCCTTTGAATCCTACAGCCTCATACATTAATCCTGCTCTTCTAATATGTTTGTTGCTTAACATGGCACTCACCAACATTCCAGCTATATGGCGGCAGTCTGTAAATAATCTTGTCTTGACCAAACAACCCAGTTATCAACGACATAAGCATCAGTCTACGCAACTGGGATACAATGACAACCTGACAACCCAATGCCTTTAGTTGCCTCTTACGAGAAGCACGGGTTGCTGAAGACTAATGTGAACACAGATCTTCACAGGCTTACCTCTAATAGATGTATCTGTATAGGGGAAGTTGACAACAAAGGTTCAACATTGATAGAAGACATTATATTACCAGTATAACCACACAGACTCACCTGCACTGAGAGCCAAGTTATAACATACAAGTAGTCTGTCTGTTTAAACAAGTCAGCTCCGAACTTCACACACACAATAGCTTCTGTTAATGTCACCGCACTGAAACAGAAACATTCCCCATAAACCACATACCTCCTCCTAAACTATCCTCACTCACTCGCTCATAACATCAGTTACATGAACAATAACAACAGCATTGGGGAAATATAATTATTCTAAATTGGGAATTTTAGCTGACATTCCACACATAGGGCTGACCATAGATACAAAAAAAATCCTTATCATGAGTTATTTGGTATCTGTCACATGACACAATGATTTTATTATTATTATCATTGACAGTTGTTAGGGTAGACCTACCAGTAGATCCAGCACTGAGTACCAACCCGCTTACACCGTGTGTCCGTTACGTATACATAATATTGCCTGTATAAAGAAACAATCAAAGTTACATCTCCAATAATTATCTATCACACTAACAAGCCAATTTTATTTACATATGTCTTGATAAAAGATCCAAGTTTCCACAATTTACATGAATCCAAGTTACCACTTGGAGTTAGCAATCTTCAGAATGAAAGTCAAATCCTATTAACTATAGATGGTCTGAGATTTTCCATTCTGCTATTATTTAAAATCATGGAACATTTGTTTTCTTCAAAATCAGCCAAACAATATTCAAAATTATTCCCATTTCTGAATCTGACCTTAAAATATACTGATTACCTTACAAATTATAAAAGTAGGCCTCAAAGCCTATTGAAAACAATCACCATTTAAATGATCCACTAAACCATTGATCTTGCTTGCCATAGGGATTATCGATAACGTCTGGAAATGGCTGATAATCAAATGAACTTTAGAAAGTATGCCTTCTTATTGCTACGTTTGTTAGATCAAGTCATCAACAGACATGAAAAGAGCAAAACACACACAAACAAAAATAATAGAAAAAAAAATTCATAATGAAACAATATTCCCAGAAATCTGCAAAAAATTCTTTAAAAAAAGTCTTTATGTCTGCATAAACAACTGATGCAGTTTCCTGACTTGTAAACCTGCAGTTTAAACAACATACTAGCCTGTGTGTCTCAACAGGAGGTACAATAATCTTGATCAGTGCATGTTTCGTTGCTAAATTATATATTGGATATTTGATGGATAAGTGCCAGATATAAGGGTTCAATGATACTTTAATTATATAACATTGGATAAATGTGGTCTGGTGCCTGGTTAGATGACTCACCTAATGGAAGGTGCTGATATAGCACAAATCAATGCTAGTCGAATAACATTGATTATATGTGACGAAGGTACCCAAAATATATTCTTCAGGAAAAATGTGTTTAGTTCGGAGATCTGAAATAGAATTATCAAACTTGATTATCCATACTTCATACCTTGTGTACCTTACACACAGTATCCAGTATATTTTGCTGCATCTGTGCTATATATGCACAACCCCCATTAATCATAAATAACCATAAGTTGATATAAGTAACTTTCTGGATATGAGTTTTATATTTAGCTATATGAAACTACAACTGTTGAAGAAGAGTAGTTTTCAAAAGCATAAGCTTTTCTACAAGTAAGAAATGAGATACTTGCACATGAGCATAGATGAGTAAGTGAGTAAAATTTTATCCTGCTTTTAGCAATATACAAACAATATCACAACGTGAACACCAGAGATGGGATTCACACATTGTACCCATGTGAGGAATCGAAAAGCATAGATCAGATTAAAAAAAAGTGTTGTTCATAAAAGCAATCACAGGGGTAAGCGATGACAATTCTGATACTTGAACAGAGACATATCAGCAACAATTCATCGAGGTATGATTCAATCAGTGATCCAAGTTATCCATATCTGACAACCACGAAGTAATCATTTCACTTAGGCAATAGCAACTGTAACAGAAACGTATGAGTGATAATTCATTGAGACATGACTACAAGCAAACTAAGGTGCTGTTCCACATAGTGATCGGTGCTGATTGCTATTGTGACTCTCCTACCCTCTAACAAAGTGAATGAAAGGGTTTAGTTTAATGCTCCACACAGCAATATTCCATCTTAATGGAAGCAGACCAGACGATCCAGTGATCAACAGCATGAGCATCGATCTGTGCAAGTGGCATATTGTGACATGTGTCAACCACCTCAGCGAGTCTGACCACCCAATCCTATGAGTCTCCACTGATGATCATTTCTAACGTGGATCTTCATGGGTTCATTTTAACAAAGACTAACAACTTCATGACACTCTGTTCACTTTGTGGATCTCACCACAAGGACATTTCACTTTACATTACCTGCCAGAAGACGATGAGGATCCACACAGCAATTACTCTCATGTATGTGGAGTTGGGGTCCAGCCATCGGACATGGGTCCAGCTGGAACATGATATGTACAATATATCCCCAATAACTCTCCCACTACATGCCCAGATCTTACATTGTTCATGCTATGACCTATTGCCAGTACATACAAGTTCATCTTCACCAACACTTCTCATTGAAAACATGGCATACATAAAACAATTTCTTCATGGGAGACAACTCTAGCACACTTAGATTTTACATACTGGAAAGTTTGGGTCACTGAAATGTCAATTTTCAGTGTTATAATGAGAACCCATTCTGTTTACTATTGATGTCTGAAAGTTTAAAGATTAAAATTGTGAAAACAGTGATAAATGTCCCTTAAAATGATAAACAGTTATCAATGTTCTGTGAACATATTGCATGCACTTCAGTTTAGCCTGATATCCACAGGGGTTATCCAGTGCAAGTGCAGGCACTTTAAATGTTTTTATGATTCTTATGATTTTGATTTTAACTGGTATCATTGACAGCCTCATCACTGGTTTAGAACTGCTGTGTTTTCTTCTTCTTCTTCGTCTACTACTTCTACTACTACTACAACTACTACTACTGTTCCTGCTGCTACTACTACTGTTGCTGCTGCTACTACTACAGTTGCTGCTGCTGCTGCTACTATGACTACTGCTGCTACTACTACTGTTCCTGCTGCTACTACTACTGTTGCTGCTGCTACTACTACAGTTGCTGCTGCTGCTGCTACTATGACTACTGCTGCTACTGTTGCTGCTGCTGCCACTAACACTGTTGCTACTGCTACTACTATCACCACCGCCAACAACAACTGCTGCTGGTGCTGCTGTTGCTACTGCTACTACGTGTATGTTGTTGGTGTCAAACACTGCACTGAACATGACTCAACCCATATGATAGGTTTCATAGATTTATGGCTGTACAAATTGTTGACTACTACTGTCAGGACAGATCGTTGATGAGACAAATGTTAGTTGAGTGTTGACAACATGTATGTACCGACCTGGCAGGTGTGAACTGCAGCACTGCCCGCCCCAGCTTCCCTGTGGTGGAGTGGATATCCCTGAAACATTGGAGATGATATATATTCAAGTGGCAATTAGATGTGGCAGTATTAATAACGATGAGGACTGTCCCATGGATTTTTGCATTATTTCGTTTTTTAATGCAAAAACATATAGGTGCAGAAAACCCTGAACTTGGCAGTGAAAACGTGTTTGATAAAATACCATCCCCTGTCTCTAATGTTGTATCTGATTCAGTTCCAATCAAGCAACTTGACAGGATATATCAGTTGAGACAAATAAGTTATCAGAAGAAATACACTTGTTTTTTATTCCCTTCCATGT
Source organism: Haliotis asinina (assembly GCF_037392515.1). Taxonomy (NCBI): domain Eukaryota; kingdom Metazoa; phylum Mollusca; class Gastropoda; order Lepetellida; family Haliotidae; genus Haliotis; species Haliotis asinina. The sequence continues at coordinate 22,047,972 of NC_090282.1, read as the reverse complement.
TTCCTCACCAGCCCAGTACTGCACTGTGGGCGGAGATTTGAGAAAATATGAAGGAATACTGCACTTAGGTTCCCTTTGTATATTATGAGTTAAATGGAGTGAGTGAGTGAGCATGGTTTTACGTCACTTTCAGCAATATCACGATGGCGAACACCAGAAATGGACTTTGCACACTGTGACCATTTGGGGAATCGAACCCATATCTTGAGTATGACGTGCAAACACTTTAAACATTAGGCTACCCTACCATCCTGAATAAACGGGTATTCAACATCACCAATGCTGGTTTCTGACACGACATAAGTCAAGAAAGCCACGATATGATGAGCAGCTCTACTACTATAATCCCATATCACAAGTTATCAAGAACATAATTGATCTAAAACCTCAATACATATCAATACATGAGTGCATATGCATAAATATACATATATATGTAACCATATCTTTTGCACTCAACACGCTCTGATATACTCCCAAGAGACAATCGTGGTTGGTTTTCTGTCTCTTAATGAGTTTGTTTCAATTAGTGTCAGCTACTGATTAGTGCTACCTGGATTAATTATTGACGATCATGACAACTAATGCCTACCTCACTCTGTATGAGGCAGAACAGACACATGTTTCTGTCAGTATCTCCACATGACTGAGTAACCAGACAAGACAATTGAAAGCTAAATGAGTTTTTCTTATTTGGTTATTTCAGACCTTCAGTCTGGCTCTGAAAGAGTAATAATGAGAGTGACATTGTTTGTTATTTATGCATCAGAAATACTCTATAATTAAATCTGGATGATCTAGTGATTATTGTGAGCAATGATCCCTGGTATCAAGGTACAAAAAATACACACGCCATTTGGTAGGTGTATACCTACCAGTAGCATTATTTAGTGACAGAGACTGACCCTTATGTTTTGTGGGCTTAGGGACAGGGTGGTTGGGCAATGGGGTGATGGGGAGGTGGAGTGGTGGGGTGGAGAATTCACTGTTCCCCAATTGTCAGGCTTTGAGATAGCTGTGTTCCCCATCCACTTTTTATGTACACAAATATTTAATGTTCTGACTGTTATTTTTATCACAGGTCAAAGAAGATGCCTCCCTAGCCAGCCCACTCAGTGGCTAGGTACTTAGACAGCCATCAATACAGCCACAACTACAGACATGGGGTGGTGATTCAACAAGTCCAACTGGGAAGTGAAGTCTGCTAAGGTGTCATATCTCCAGGTAATGAACAATCAGGAAATCAAGGTCAGACTCCAGATCCTTCTTTCACTCAGCCCCTCTTAGCGGGCGGTGATCCTGCCCCTTAGTGGGCGGTGATCCTGCCCCTAGTGGGTGGTGATCCTGCCCCTTAGCGGGTGGTGATCCTGCCATTCAACAACAGTCCAACTGGGAACTGAAGTCTACTAAGATGTCATATCTCCTAGCACCAGTAATGAACAATCAAGCAATCAAGGTCAGGCTCCAGATCCCTCTTTCACTCAGTCCTCCTTACACGCAGACATGGAGAACTGGATGAACTGTTGCTGTAGGTTTCTAATGCACATGGTAACACTTTGAAGATCAATATTCCTGTTCCAGCTGCACCATACAGATTTTACACATCCCCCAGTTACTGTCTATGCTTAGCAAGTCCTGTCACAACAGCATCAAGCCAGCAGTTATAGGATGAGAGAGGGGGTTGGGTTTGATGCCACTTTGAACTATACAATTTGAGTACGCTGACGCATCAACCACATCACTGGACCTGACCACTGAAATTCGTTAGTTATGCATGGAGACTTTCTTTTCATAATCGAGTCTGGACTAGAGAATCCAGTTATTAACAGCATGAGCATCAATCTACGCAGCTGGGATATCATGACGTGTCTACCAAGTCAGCGAGTCTGGCTACCCGATCCTGTTAGTTTCCTGCATGAGTTGCTGAAGAGCAATTCTAACCAGGATCTTCATGGGTTTCATCAAAATGTTAAACTTCTGAACCCTTCATTGCTTTCATTTTTCCTGATACCTTAATCTGACATGCCATGGTACAACTTGAACACAGCTCAAACTAGAATGAAACCCAACCCAGTCACTCTCACGGAGGACAGCCTAATGCCAATAACATCAAATCACCACTCTGCAGAAATCTGGTTCCAATAAACCAAGACCACTACCAAGAAATATAAAATCTGCCCATCCTTTCAGTACTAAGGGATACAACTTTGTAGAATACAGAGCCTGCATGATTTGGACTCAATTACCTTATTTCAAAACAACAATAATAATAATATTAACGCACTTGTATACCACCTGGTATCCAATGTCTGGGATAGGGATGACACATACTGTTACGTCTACCAGACGCAACTTACTGCAGCATGCTGGCAACTTAACTCAAGCCACTTGTGTGAAAAGTAAACATCCCATCATGAGCCAGTAGTCTAAGCCTCCACTAATCTTGAAGACTGTTTGTCCAGCAATGAAAGATGTTGAACCTGTATTGATTGATCAAGTATGATCTAAACATGGAAATTGACGCATGGTTGACGGCTAGGCAGAATAACATCTGCACAATACCAGACTGAAATGATGCTTAGTCTTGTGTTTACCTTTATAAACAGAACCTACTGTTTCTGCTGGAAGAAGACATCAAAATAGTTACGTTTCAGGTTACAAATTCAAGTCAGCAGGAAAGCTTTCCTAAAGATTTAATTAGAAATATTGATGTGTTTTCTTAAGTCATGGATTGTCCATACAATATCTGTGTGAGTTTAATGCTGCTGTCACTAGGTGTCAGATTCGAGTGGGAAGAAAGCCCAAGGTGATGCCAACTTCAGACATTTCCCAGCATGGCGCTGACAAACTAAGAAACCTAATCGATCCAAGCGAATGATCATCAGATTCTGGCACACCCAAGGGAGACAACTTGGCACAAGGAAATGTCATCCTGAGACCATCAGTTCTATGTCTGACATCAGAGCACCACGTAGATGGATGCCTGTGACATGATACGTTCACATTTGATCAAATAACAAAAAATATATTACGTACAGTGGACTCTCTCTGATTGCAAATGATGTATACCACTTCAAAATTTATGTCTTTTTCACAATCAACAGAATGTATCAAGAAATATCCAAGTCACACATTTTTTACTCTGAAATAAAAGTCCCACAAGACAATGATCATTAAGATTTAGTCAGAAATCAGTCATATACCACAGCTGAAAAATCAGTCGACAACTGCATCATGTATTCTCTTGAAATTTCTGTCAAAATGCCAATAGTTTTCATGATGAAATTGATTCCAATAACTGCCATACAAACCTTTATAAATGGTAGCCATGGAAATCAATGACAGACACTTCTTGTTGATTACAACATGGTTATGAGGTAAGCAATCAATTTGTCGATTATAATTAATCAAAACATTGCAGACAAGCAGCTTCTATATTGAGGTAAGGTTACTCAGTATTTATTCATTAGAATCTTGTTACTGTTACATGATTCTGGCGAGGATGGAGAAAAAGTTCCACCCTAGCAATCATTCTCCCTGGTGGAAAAACTGTGGTTGTGGAACGAAGAATACACAATCCACCTTAAATGTCTGATCATGCTGTTTCTAATCACAACAATGGTGATCACAGAGAAAAGGGACATGAATTATACATAGGCTTAACCACCCAAACCAACCTAAAGTCATGCTATGTCAAATCTCCATGATCTACAATACCGGTCAATAATTCAGGTTTCTGACACATACATCCTATATATGGCTTGAGAACATTCATGCTGGACTATGTCCAGTTTACTAAATGTTATTAATATGGAATGTGTGTGAACATGGACTTGTGACATTGTGATTTATTGATATCGTTTTGTAATAGCAAAATATACTTATCCTCTTTGCTCATCCACACTCTATAATCTTTGCCAAGTATTATGGAGTTAACAATAAACATCACCATATTTCAATTTTGAATTTTTGAAATAAATTACTTAGTGGAAAAACGATTCAGATTATTAATTATCTATAACAATTAAAATAAAATCTCCTAACCTGGTAATGAAACAGGTTCTGGCAGACTCCTGTCTCAAAAGTGCAAATGATTCTACAGCTTTGACTAAATTCAGTACACCTGAACAGAATCTAACACTGCAGTCATGACAGTGAAGGATTTGTCTCTTCCATCAAGTCCATCTGAGGTTATCCTCAAAAGTGTCAAATGTCTACAACAGGCAAATGAGTTATGAGTTTAGAAGTGAAGACTCTCTTAATCCTTTAGAAGTGAAGATTCTGTTAATCCATCTTGGCAATCGGACATATATTAAAATCGAATCCTGTCACATCCATTCTCAGATGAAGAGCTACCTAACTTAAAACTACAACAAAGATGTGCATATATCTATAAAAGTTGAGCAGATATTCAACCATGCCTGATTTCATAGCACTGCATTGTCCAGGGAAACCAATATTGAAGGGGCATAAGGAAGGAACTCAATCAATGAACAGAGACAACAGATTTTGGCAGAGACACTAATCAAGTGCAGTTATGACACTGTCCAACTGCTGATGTGGAACAAGGAAGATTGGGATGACGGTAAGTTAATCAGGTGAAGAAGGTGACACAACACAACAATCAATAACAGTCAGGGAACACAGGTCCTAATGAAAAGACAGGAAATTCTATAATTCATGGCAATGAACATCACCTTGTGCACTTCACTGTAGCTGATTATGAAGAGTCAGGAAACTGTATGGTACTATATCACTAAACAGCTTATCAAGAGGCTGAGAGGGATATTCATGAATTTCTTTTTTAACCTTCAGTTTCTTCACAATACAATATGTCTGGTTGAATTTTTTGACAGATTGTCTCTTTTTAACTGATATTTCACTCATAAATATAGCTTCTCTCCTGCGTGAACACAGGTGACAAAATAAACTTGTCGACCATTAGAAATAGCATATTACACAGTGGCAACTGATTTCCATGGAATGCCACAACATTGTGGATAAGGTTGAGGGGTCTAGTAACTCATATATGACCATGACAGTAATTGATTCACACAGAACACACAACAGGAATACACTATTCAATACAGTAAATTTATACAATTAAGTCGCTTATCATGCACTTGTGATGAAGAATGTTACTGGCACTGGGTGAAAAGTTGACAATAAAAGCTACCAGCACAAGCAATATCTTATCTGCACTGATGCAGTGTGAATGTAAAGAAACCGATCCGGACTACTCTATTAGCTGGCAAGTTGTTAAGAGCACTATAAACAACAGAGACAACATAACAGACTATGTAACAGTGCAGCAACTGGTATAGTATTTCAACCAAAAAACAGTTTTACTATATGCGTAGCTTCAGTGGTGTGCACACAAACACACTCAAGTTTAATGCTAATGCATTATACACAAACATTCACTAAACTGTCACAATAATGTAACATGATATCCCAAATAATGACTCCTTTCATGAGGATATGAAGGTAATGTGAATGAAACATAGAAACCGATACCAGCTGCCCTGGCTTACGGAACTCATTCCCAGTGCAACATTATCTATTCCTACTAAAATGTTTATAGCCTTCAATGGTGTTGTTGTGTTCAGTGTGATGATCAACACCTTAACAATGTGGCTACACCACCGCCCTGCTTGTACAATGAGAAATGGTGACATGTCACACATTATCACTCCTCAATGCGTACAACATTACTTTCTTTTTTTAACTGGCAATGTGTTAAAACAAGGAGACAGGACATTGTGTTAATGACAATTCTAGCATGGCATTGTGGGATCCTCGATTCTGATTGGTTGATTGTTGCATGTGACCCTTCTTAAACCTAAATCAAAGGACTGCTAATTACATGTAGACCAAATTACCTGCAAATGAATACAAAGCATTTGCTGATCCTATTGCTTGTAAACAAACATGTCATTTGAATCAGACATCCACAATTTTCATCATGATATTTGGAGAAGGATTTGATCTACAATCAGAATGGTTCCATGACAACCTACTGGAATCAACTGATATAAATGAAATTCAACAAGATAAGACAGATATACATATGTTAGCACAAATCAGCACACGTGTTTGGCTTTAAATCAACAGCTAAAGTAACGCACAAATTAAAACAGAATACCTTTATTTCCTAATTACTACGCTATTTTCCGACCAGGAATCCAGATGACAAAAAAGCATACATACAGGGTTATTCTTTGTTCGTTTTAAGTACTCCAATACTCTATTGGTCAGTAAATATGTGAGTCCAGAGATCGACATAAAGAGCACCATTCCACATTGCAGGTGTACAATGACATGCAATCAACAAGGTTGTCTAATCACGTTCAAAACTGAGCCACCTATTGCAACCATCATGGGTTGTGGGAACTATTCAAACCAGCTAAACTGAATTACGAACATTCAAATACAAATTCAAATAATATTTTTGCCCCAATTTTGACAAAAATTCAGCTGATAACATTACCAGTCAATACTGCACAAGCAATCCATTACTAACAGCATGGATCGTTAAACACCATAGATCTGTAACCCTAAATATCTAACCATTGAATAACATTTTCTTAACAATCAATACGGATACGTCAATAATTTCCAGAAGCTACATTCCCATAAACACTGATGATCAGCTAGACACTACTCAAAAGAAGTTAGGAATTTTGATTTTTCATTTCTATGAATATATGACCTATAGTCATATGAATAAGTTCGCTGATCTTCAACTATTTTGAGTAGAATACATCACTGGGACAGCACCATGACTTTAGCTTCTATAATTTATATGCTGTATCTGTGAGTGTATGACTATAGTTTTCAGTGTTTTCAGCAATATTCCAGCAATATCTCATCAGAAATGGGACATCAGAAATGGGCTTGAACCACTGGGAATCAAACAGTACTGAGCAGACACTTTAACCATTAGGCTACCCTGCCCCCTGTATCTGTGACTGTCTCACATACATCCAAAGGAGGACATTCCAGAAATGACCCAAATTCCTGCAAGTCTGTCTAAGACCAACCTATCTGCTACCATGTCTAAATCAATAAGCAGCACTGTGGTTAAAACATGATACATCCATCAAGAACCAATCAGCTTAAAGTCACAACTACAATCTACACAGACACTGCAATGTACAGACTCTTTGTCTTAATGTAATGTCATCATGGCGATGCTGAGAATCACTTAACAGCCCCCACAAACCCATACAATATCATTATCCACCAGAGGCATTGATTTCCTCCTTGTGCAGACATAATCACTGTTGTGATGTGCAACTGCTCTTTACGATCAGCTGCAACATGTATTCATGTTGCGATGTAAGTCAAGTCCCGAACCCACCCTGCAAATATTGACCCAGACATTAAAACATCCACATCAAAGACAACACTCTCTTAAATCACTGATGAATTGAGATCCATGCTTCCTAACCCTCAACAGCTTATTCGGGTCTTGTCACTTGAGTCATCCGGCACATAACTGATTGCAATTACAAAGGCCTTGTTTCAGCTATCTTGTAAAACATCATGTGGAGAATCACACTTGGGTCTTATGGTGTTTTTAGGGGCGGTGGAATCTGGAACAATTTGAGGATTTCAGGACAGTTCATTGTATCAGTTTTCACACAGTTCCAGTATGGGTAAACTAGCTGACCAAAGAAACATTTATGTTTACTTTTGTAGTTTACTTTCCATTTGTATGAAATAATTGACAACAATTATGTAATGAATACTTTTTCTATGTGAGGCGACTCACCCAATAGCTCACGGTACTACCCTCCTCCCTATGGTCAGCCCCTGGTACTACCATTGTGGACAGTGAACAGTACTACCTCATAACCCTACTCCAATACTATTTACTATGACCAGATCCATGCTGTGGGCTTTTCTGAAATGATAAAGGTCTATGACCTGCATAGATTTGAGCCTTCCATCTACTACCAAATTCAACTGAAATCATGATGTGAAATGACACCAAAACCAATGCCAGACATCTTGAGGCAAGACTGACCATTCTGTAACTGTTCCTTATAACCTTAAACTTGTTACTTGAAAACAAGGATGCTCCTCAACAAGTAACCCATTCATCTGGGTTTCAGTATATTTTGTTCTCTGACTGAAGCTTACTTACAAGGATCACTTTTGGACAGTACGTAAACTAAATCCTATCTACGTATCAGTCTACATTCCCTGCGCCCTTCACCTGAAGCCCACAACCAACTAGAAACATATTAGTTGTATTGCCCGGTTGCCATGATATTTATTACATTGTATACAAGCCGACAGACACATGAGACGCCTAATAACACATGGCTCATATGAAATAAAACACTTTGAGAAACTGATTGCATTTACTAAGTGGTTTTCTGTGCTGATAAATACAGCAATCATGTTCAAATGTACAGAGCATGAACGTTAATTCGGCGCCAGTCATCACATACCATACTTCCTATAAAATGACTCCTGTACATATTCTTTGAACATACTCTGTGGTACAAAAATCTAATTGCCCAGGACAAGTCAGTTTTCATTTCGGGCAAATCAAATAACAGTATCTTTCGTGTCGATGGGCTACTAGACACCTGTTTATTAGAGGAAATATTGTAACTGCAACATCCCTGTAGGTAATACAGTTGGGGGCTATCGACCAATGGTGGATCTCTGGCTACAACAAAATAACAGGGAAGCCACACGGCCTAATTTTGATAATTTTTTCAGAAGAGAATAATTCAGCCCAGATAGAATTAATGTCTGCTTGTTTTCATGTTCTGATGATACCATGTAGCTGTGGTTGGGTAAATGGTTTGAGACACTATAATTGATCTCAAGCGTGTCCTTTGACAAAAACATTTGTGCTCAATTTGCTGGAAAATGCACACCGGAAAATGGCCAGTAGCACTTGACAAGTATGGAAGAAAGGTCACATTTATAAACCTGGTGGATTAGATCAAAGTATTGCTAATATCAGAGATAGATAAGCAGGAATGTTAAAGAGTGGAGTGGAGTTTACCGATCTGAGGATGTACCAATATCTAACACCTGAACCTGTCTATATTACTGAATTTTTCAGAACAGTGAAAAAACACCCTCAATAAAGCATAATATAATTATATTCAAACACTGCTGAGTCTCAGAGTAATCCTCCCTTTGCTTAGATTCTGAAGAGAAGCAAGCTAACAGCAAATGCCATATCAGCGCCCTGCATGTTCTGAGAGGTAGAAGCATATAATTTCTTTCAAGGAAAGCAGCAATCTTTGGCTTCTTTATGAGAACAAATCCACTTTTTAAAAAAAAAATCAGGTACATGATCCTTACTAAAGGGATTCTCAAGAGTATCAATACGCAGGACTACTTCTTGCTATCAATATAATCATTAAGTGTTGGAACTGCTTTCATGTCCTGAAAATGTATTTGCTGATCTGGGTCCCGTTTCACAAAACTCTCGTAAGCCTAAGATCTCGTAAGTTTTCTCGTAGCCATTGTACCTGCTATACTGTAACACAGGAGCTACGGATGCTACGAGAAAACTTACGAGATCTTAGGCTTACGAGAGTTTTGTGAAACGGGGCTCTGAATTATTAATGTCACCATATTGACAGGGGGACCTAAACTACCCAATGTCATGACATGGAGCAATACTACTTTAATGACAACTGAATTGAGAATAGCTAATCAGTATTTAAAACCATGCATGCATTGACAAAGTGTTGATGCTGCACAGGCAGACTGAGTGAGTCAGCAAATGGTGGTGTATGGTTTTGTCAGGGACATTCAGGAATAACACTGGGTCAGCCATATAACAGTCAAACCACAAGCAGAAAACTTACTGTAGGAAGGCCTAAAAGTAACTCATTCAAACAAGAGGTTTTCCACTTACAGTGTGTGTTGGGCTTTTGGGGTGGTAGGGTGGTTGGGTGGCTGGGTTGCTGGATGTTGACGGTCTAGTGACAGTGACAGTTTGGTGACGCATATTCAGAAGCAGATTGTTGAGCAAAATAATCTATGCACTACAACACTGCGCATATCGAAATGTTTGCTCCTCGCGTGAGAATGAATCAAGCTATCGGACAACCCAATCATCCAGGATATGGCAGTAAGATCTTTCTCTGAGGTCATTGACCTAATAGGTCTGACATCTGAGTAACTGACTCCATCCTACCTTTATCACTTCTAACAATAGGTATAGGGTATCAGGACTGTATGGTAGCTTAGGGGTAAAAAATCCCATTGCCGGGACAAGTCAGTTTTCATTTAGGGCAATCAAATAATGGTATCTTACTTGTCCAGGGCTAGTAGATAATTTCCACTTACAGTTTCAAACTGTAAATAAACTTGGATTTCATTTCATATTAGCTCAAATGTAGCTATTAAATTTCGTGATGATAATATGGTAGGGTTATCTTTCTTTGCTATCTATCACTTTTCGGAAAATAGTTTAGTAAACTTTAAGATCAAATATCATGTTGATTTATTCTTTCATAATTTCAACATCATGATTATGTAAAAAAATCAGGGAAAACTGGAAAATCAGTGAGGACAAGTTGCTTTCTCAAAGTTACTTGCCTTGTGGCAAATGGCTTTAAAAAAAAAATGAACCCCCTTAACTATACTAAATAATAACAAGACTAGTAAAAAAGGTCAATTCACTGATTTAGTTCTTTGGTATTTGCTATGGAAAATCGAAGTGGCATATAATTTTATTCATAGTTTATTCCATACATCATTAAACATGCATGTAGTGTATATATGCTTTTAATGAATAGTTTGAATGAAGTAAAGCTTCACATTCAATTCCCATCCATTAAACCATGTACATGAACATCCTGAAAGTAACCAAATGTTGTGCATGTAATGAAAATTGGTAACAGCTGAACACAGTTACTGTCACTTTAATTGTTTGTATAACTGTTTGTGTTCAGTGAAACAGAATATGTATGCCACGAGTAAAAAACAATAAACCATAAATATTCAAAAGTAATTGATCTTCACTTGAATCAAGGTGCAGAGCACAACTGCCTTAAAGATTCAGGTGAATTTACACATTAATACTCTGCCATCCACTTACAAGTACGTAGTCGCTAACAACTGTCTCAACGTAAGTTTGGTTCATGGAACATTTGCAAGCTTTCTAAAAAAAGCCAGGCACGTGAAAACTGTGATCAACACTTCAACTTCTTTGAGAATCATTTAGAAGTTGGAGTAGTGATGAAGGTGAACAATGAAATGAGGATAACTTCTTCATCAATGTGACAGCAACATTTCAGAGTAGGTTCTAACAGCTTTTATAAAACAAGAGTTTCAAATTAAACCCACATGTTGCTCTCACTGAAACAACTCCTGTTGTTATCCTTCCTTACTTCAAACATCAGTTTATTAACAAAAAAAATAAAAAAGTAAAAATTATGAAATGAACTGAAACACTTTCTGAACCAAAATGTTAACGAGTATTACTGGTTTATTGCTAAGAGCTGCGTATAACTTGACTCACTCTAACCGGCACAGCGTCATGGTACCAGAATTTGGAAGGAACCACAACTGTTGTCAGTACACCAGAAACCACATACATCAGAAACCTAACTGTGACCTGGACACTCACTTGATGCTCTCCCAGTGGTAGTTCCTCATCTCCAGCTTCTTGCAGACATACATCCCCAGCCAGATCCCGATGCCATTACAAAGCAGTACATCCAGCACCCAGGCATCCCACCAACACTCAGCGAAGTTGGGCAGAAGGTGGGCAAAGGCCATCTGTAGGAGATGGTGGGACTCTCAACTGACTAGCATGTCATAGAATATCAAAAACTTTGTAATCAAATATATTAATCAAAGTTAAAACAGAAATCACAAATGGTAACAATTACACGGATATATTTAAAGAAATGAGGAAATTGTTTGAAAATTGATTTCTTGTCGACAGGTCTCAAGGTTGAAAGTTTAATTGATTGTTTTTTCTGTACTTCAGCACCCACTACCACACTGTAAATGTCTTTTCATATTGTCAAAATTAATCAGAAACAAAGAAATTACATCATTTTGAAATAAACAACATTACTTTACTAACATCAGAAAAAGAAATGAAAATAGTGCATATAGTACATATATTTCTGAATAGTTAAAAAACACAATCTCTACATTGTTTATATTATAAAAAACGTCATCAAAATTGAATCTATCTGAAACCAACCAACCTATCCTACTATCTTAACAAGGAAATGTGTTGTTCAGTCTTCCTGAGAGACATACCTCAGTGATCTCCCACATGACGCTGATAGTCCACAGGATGCCGTAGTGTCGTATCAGTAACGCCTTCATCGCCCAGCCCATGAAGTGGCTGAACGCAAATACATCCATGTGGGACGACAACCTCGCCCATGTGATCTGGGAACAGTTCACAGCATACTCCTGGAAAAGGAAAACAACATCTCTTCAGAATGGAGGTATCAAACTCTTAACTAAACATACAACAAAAAATGAGTGAGCGAGTAACCTTGGTTCTAGCAGCTGGAAGTATATTCAAATTATATCACTGAATGTCAGCTTATATTGGGAGGAAAGCTTAAACATACACCTCCAGTGTGCTGGCAAACATAAAAAGCCGAATGGTTGGTGGGGGTCAGGATTTAATCCGCAATCATACGGTTTCTTTGTACCCAGAAAACCAACACTGTAGCCCTGTATTTCAGTTGAAACAAAATTTATTTCAGTCTTTAATGTTATCATGGTTGCCTGTATACAGATAAATCTGGGCCTCCTCTTACAAAACAACAAGGTGATCATAAGAATGAAGATTTTTATGGATATCAACCTCTGTATTATGAGAACACAACGTTTCGGAGTTAATGCTTACTTAGCATTAACTCTAAAACGTTGTGTTCTCATAATAAAGAAGTTGATATAATAATATTCATTCTCATGTATTTCACTTCTAAATGCCCTTTAAAGACTTAACAAGGTGATCATAAGTCACTAAGGTAACCCAGTGCAGTGTTAAAGAATAGGAGTTAAGGTTAGTTAATTAGTTAAGTGTTCTTGTATAGCACACATATCAAACTGCAAGGCAATTTCTCTAGGCGCTAAAGTATTTTTCCCTCGATCACCAGATGTCAATCTCAACAGCACATTTTATTTCAATCTCAACTCCCTGGGGAGTATACAACTCTTGCTGCCACTAGGCACACCGAGTTTATTCTGGCACTCTCGTCCTAACGAGGTACCCAGTTGACAGCTGGGTGGACTGGGACACATAGTCACAGCACTTTGTCCAAGTTTACTGCACGTTGCTGTACCCGCAACTAGGTGTATGCATGTGTTCATGTGGCCACCATCCTGTCATATACCAACGGATTAAGGTTAACTTTAGTAAGGGTTGCTTCGTGAAAGAAGACCCTGATTGGACGAACCAGTGTTTGCTACTATGGGCAACAGTGCACAGCATGTCACTGGTTGGATCACTGGTTCTTACCATCAGATACACAAAGCTGCCTTTTTACATCACACACTGATGACAGGGATCTAGCTGTTTTAACCCCAGTTCCCGATTGTACCAGTTTTCTGATTAGACATTTTTGCCAGTACAATATATTTACAGATAACTCTCAGTCTATCCATGCAGTGTTCCAATCATACCGTCTCATCGGGACCTTCATCTTTGAGCTCTGGGTACAGCCACACCAACATGTGACGGACATCCTTCTTGTTGTGGAACAGCACAAACAGCAGAAGCATGAAGTACAGAACACTCACACCTGAAATAAAACATAGCGGCATGAAGCATTGAACACTTACAGCTTTAACACAATGACTACATTGTTGCCCCACTGTCTATATACTACTGTTTAAGATTCACCAGTTGACTATATTGCCTACCTTGAGTTAAGGCCAGGTTGGTTAATGTTTGTACTGCTATAGTTCAAATATACTTAGAGAAAAAATAAGGGATCACATGTAAGCACAAGTGTTCCCTTACTTTTTTCCAAGTTTCCAAAGCTATACATTACAATGCTGGTGAAGAAACCTTGGCAAAATATAAAGGAACACTTGTCTTTCCACATGATCCCTTATTTTTTCCCTCAGTATATATATTCTCCTGAAACTTTTGCATAGTTATACTTTTCATGGTGTGTTTCATAAATCTTTGGAACAATTAGCACTAACCACAGACTTTACCAGCTTCACTCCCTATGAAAAGAATCAATAACGGCATTGTCATTTATCAAATTTGTGTTCTCCATTTGTACATTTGCACTTTGTACGAACAGTCCATCCCAAATCCCATGAACAAAGCCTGAATTGACCATGCTGCAGAAAGAGTTCGCAGTGACTTGATATTAAACAGATCAAAACAATGAACTACTGTGCACAGAATAGCATCACAGCTAAACAAGACAAGACAATTGAATTTAAATGCCGGACTGTAGAACTAGTGTGACATTAGCTGTGTTTGTAATGGATTTTGTGCATTCACCAAGATGAAAATACTTACCGAACACTATCCTCCATATTGCTGGGTGTGGACGTGTAAATGGACCTGTCAAAAAAAGAGTTTTGAGAATTTTGGGCCATAAATGCATTTGGAGATAAAAAAACTGATTGATAATATGAAACACTTTCAAGATGTTTCTCAGAAACCTCAGCTTTTTCACAACATTCAAGCTATGTCACACTTGTCTGTCAAAACATAAATTTAGCCTAGTGGTTGACAGCATGAGTAAAATCATTAAAGATCGTCACACTGGAAACATCTTACTTTAATCAGACAGACAGTCTGGTGGATAGCATCTGCTGTCTTCGCCGAGAGTGGAAGGGTTTTAATCTGCTAGATGAATCATGCCAAAAGATGCCCTGTCTCAACATCAGGCAGGTGAAAATGGTTGTCAACAAAGAAATAACCTGTGTACTGACCTCTCGAAAATATATTCTTAAAGACAAGTTACATATATCAGTATTTATCCTACTGTATCACTGACTACTGTATGAAGTCTAGACATTTGGTTTAGCTTTAGGAATATCCTCATGGCATCCACTTTAGAAAACTTAAGAACATCTGCTCTTTTCTATATTATTATGTTACAAACATATCAAAGACAACTTTATCTTAACTACAAGCCTTGTTTGAGAGGCATTTCAACACAAGTCACCATGACAGTGTTTACAACACTGCAAACATGTAACAATTAGACACGTCTGAAAACATGATGTCTGAAAACATATGATCTGATGAGCTTTGGTCAGAAGTATGGAATACTGAGGACTTTTTCTGGTTCAATTCCATTAGGAACTGAACAGAACTTTGGTGTCTCCACCTGCTCTAAGCAAAACAAGGTGCTATTTCCTGTTTATGGACTCAGCAGAATTTCAACTCAAAAGTTTCTCATGGAGAGCACTTCTATGGTCATAATTATCTCTCATATTACTTCTGTGAAATATGGCTTTCAGGAGCTAAAAAGTACCAAGAGTAAAAAGTACCAGCTGACTTGTCCCGGGCATTGGGCAATGGGATTTTTTAACCCAATTATGGTGACAATATGATGCGGAAATGAATGTGAGGCAAGAACCATTGAATGTCACACTGTGCATTCAATGTTCATATAGCTCACAATCAAGTTTCAGCACTACAGAAATACAGATAGTTTAATTTTTTGCTCATCGTCACAAACAGGAGGTCTTTTTGGGTAGTATATTTCCCTTGTCAGTAATAAACTGTAATATTCATTTGAAAGGACAACAATGTGTCATCAAAACGAAATTATGTAATGTGAAGTAGGTAGCATATACTGAGGGAAAACTATGGTGTAAAGAATCCATGACTGTTCTGAGTCAAAGGCTCCACAATCAGGTTTATTTGGAGCTGAAAACAAATACAGATTTTTAAGCTTTAATGTGGCAAAAATGAGCTCCACTATGATCAAGGGATAACACCTCACTTGACAAGAGCCTCCAGCTATGCCTTAAGTGTGTACTTAAACTTTCAGTTTCACCTTCCTTTTGGATGACCACCATTACTGTGTTCAACGTCATTTAGTCGACATCAGTGTGAGATGCTCACACATGGTGCAGTTTTCTCCAGGGGAAACAACAGAAGATGTTCAACACAAAAAATGTTACAAAAAATGAAAAGTAGACCTGTTAGTAGATCTGGTTGGTAATACAAACAATGACTAAAGGTCAAGGTAACTGACTCATCAGGGTCAAGGCCTACACTTCACTCAGATAAATCAGTTGTCATTGATGGTGCATCCTTTACTTTACAGGCCATAACTGGTCCCATAAATAGCTCTGTTTGTACTCAACAAATGCAATTTGATGTACAGCTCTTAAAATCCAAGTTGAAATGTCTATAGCTCATCAGGTAAACATGCCCCAGCTGTTAATGACCAACATTCTCATGGTGGTTATTTAAGACCTGGGTTCGGTATTTGATTAATTTACTGTCATTTCTCTTCCACGTATATGAGAATATCTTGGATTTCACAGATCATCCATATTGAAAGGAACATAAATTATACTAGTAACTCACTATTTGAAAAGGATGTGCATACACTGTCATGATAGTAACCATAAAGGCTGACAGTCTTACAGTTTCAGAATATCAGGAGCTGGATCTAAGGTGTGGGTGAAAGAGTGAGTATGGTTTAACACTTTTCAGCTATATTCTAGCAATGTCACAGCAAGGTACAACAGAAACTGGACTTTACACATTGTACCCATGTGGGCAAATGAACCCAGGGCTTTGGAGTGACAAGCAAACACAATAATCAGTAGGCTACATGACAGTCCCCCTTTTTGTAAGGAATTTATTCTCATGTTGCACATGGAAATATAGAGGAATTAATGATGCAATGCTGTAGCATTACCTTCTGTGGCAGTGAATCAAAGATTGATGTCATAAGGACAAACAAGCCAGTTGATACATTAATCTACTTAATACATAAGTGAGGGGCTAGTGACAAATTATGTGAGAGGCCTTTTGAGGCACATTCTCTTCCCACAGAGGTTACTCCTGTCATATCTTCCTACATAACCTCTGTTCTAATATGGCCATATTTAACGGTCATCGAGAAATCCCCTTGTGGCAAAAATTCGCAAAAGGAATTATCTCCCTTGATACTATCCAATAAGAACACGTGTTAAACAGACTTAGCTCCAATATGGCAGCCCCCATGGAGTTGGTTCAACAATGTGCGAAGGAAAAATTCGGTATTTTACGTTTAACTGAAAAATCAGAAACTGGCAATAGAGAGTACAGGGATCAATTGCCACGATGTGTATGAAAAAACAAAAACTGGTAGCGGCAAGTTTTCCCAATGCATTCGGAAATTAACGAGATCCTGCGAATGATCACTCTTGAAACGTCACTGATTGCACAACTAAATCTGAATACCTCCAATCATGAGTCTTGAACACTCGCACCATGTAAGCGCCGTATTAGAACAGAGGTTACATAGGAAGATATGACAGGAGTAACCTCTGTGGGAAGAGAATGTTTAAGGCATTGATTGATTAATTAAGGAAGTTCAATTGCCCACAAACGTCAGCAACGTTCAAGGTGTGACTTGTATTTCAGTCAAGACAAAAATATTCCAGTGTAATCATAGTGGCCTGTAAATAATCAACACAGGGCAGCCTAACCAGCAGTGGACTGCAGTAGCTCTGATTATATCTGGGTACAAACAGCCAATCAACATGACCACTCAATTTCCATCTTAGGCTGCACATGAAACAAAAGATACTGTTGGTCTTCAGAAAATCCAAGATGGCGGGTGAACCAGAGCTCCATCTTAGCACTAGAATACCAGGATTGCATTGGACCCCAAAGGCAATGATGGAGTTTAACTTCCATCAAATCCAACTTAACTATACAGTGCTGCAGATCTAAACAACAATGACTGCAATAAGAGTTTGAGAGCTATCCATTATCAACCTCACGCCTTTAATTTACCCTGGACAAGTGGCCTGCAGCCTCTTCTGTAGGAATGTTCTGTCTTATTATAAGTTACCAGTATGCAGCAGGAAAAGAACTGTTGACATTAGGCAACAGATGCTGCCTGGGAACGAGATTTGTTTGTTCAGAAGTCTGTACAAAGTCTATGCCGCTGACTTGCTCAGATTTGTCTGTGATGAAAAGGAAATGATTTATATCAACATGTAAACTGTTATCACAATCTTTGCCACAAACTAGCATTTCCACAAAGTCTGCATTTCCATAACTGCCTCTAGTCATCATTTCCAAGAGATTTATTTGAGTATATTGATGCAAAGGCGTGTTATTAAGACTCTTGCTTTAGAGGGTTGTCAATGTGCAGTAGAATAAGATTTATGTGTTACCTATCTGAGTGGTCCTAGAAATTCTATACATAAACATCTAATGAAATGAGCCCAATGTTCATATGCTAAAATACATCAGAATAGAGATAATAACCATCTACCAAGCAAGTCAGTTTAGTTTTACATCACACTAAGCAATATTACAGCTCTATGGCAGGTGTCTGTAAATCATCGAGTCTAGACCAAAGAATCCAGTGATCAACAGCATGAGCATAGATCTATGCAATCGGGATACAATGGCATGGTTCAACAAAGTCAGCAAGCCTGACCACCTGATCCTGTTCAGTGAAATCATTTATTCCACAATATATGTTTTTTCTTTTATATACAGACAAATATATTACAACAAACCCACATATTTTATTTAGCTAATTTGATAAAATTTTAGTTTGCTATAACTGTTCTTAAATTAATTGTACTTAATACACAGCAAGAGGTCAGGACAACAAAATACATGTCGTAACATCTGTTGATTTGTATGTTCATTATATATGTATTTTACTGTATAATTTGACTGCTTTCAAGACTTTCTCTGTATGCATAGTTTTTAAATGATTTTGGTCAAAATAGTGCACACGTTCTAATCACAGAGCAAGGCAGAGGGTCTGGTGTTTTCAAATCATTTTTAGTTTTTCAGTGTAATGACAAGGATCCCTCTTTTTGATTACACTGTAACAGGATTAATACAACCATGATGACACGTTTGGCAAGTTCAGCAACAATATGTGCCCACTCCATCAACCTCTGAAATCAAACCTTGCCCATGTGCACGATCAGAAATCAAGAGGGGTGCACCCATAACTTCAGAAAATCAATTTATTTTAATTGCAGCATGAAACTTTTCTCCTCAGTAAGATTAACAATAAGAACTGTATTGTGAGAAAGACAACTCTACATTATTCAAATAAGATTAAGAATATCAGAAATAGTGCATTTTCAATTCAACCATCATCCAAATCAACAACAGATTACCCATTTGCTGTTAATGCAGATGGTCTTCACCATCTTTGAAGTTTCAGTGATATTGTATACATCAATTAAGCTATGAAAAGCAGCATAAGGAAAATTCCAAACTATACCTTATCATTGTCAAAGCATTTCTAACACTGGCACTATTTCATGCATTGTAAACAAAGGGCAGTTGTATATTCAAAACAATAAACACTTGTATAATATAGAAGTGGCATATAACTAGCTGACAGGAAACTAGCACAGAAAAATAGGAGTGTTCAGGAAAACACAGTGCAGTTTGTGTAGAAACTAGTCACCAAAAAGTCAAAATGTAGGCAAAAACAACAAGTAAAGAGGCACAAAATATTCTAACAAAATAACACTTGTCCATCAATCCTTTCTGGTGAAAAAACTCCCAAAGTTTTGCTTTATTGTAGATATTCCATATGAACTGACCGTAAAATGTTTAAAAGTTATTTTGCTCCAAGACACCAGAACTTACTAAGCATATAAGGTTTAATTAGAAAATAGAGGACGAAATCGAATTATTATATTTGAGCCTTAGAATTTGCAATACACACAATACATCACTGACTAATTCAGACAACCCATTTTCATAGGTCAAAGAAATCGGTTGTCAACGGCCACAAGGGTGTTGATGTTGCTGGGATTGGCCTCTGACTACAGTTACGTGAATGCTAAGGAACACCATGCAGAAGCTATTACCATATGGACAGGGCCTCGGAACATGGTAGCAGACTGCAGCAAACAGAGAAACAGACATAATCAACACACAGGGATAAACAGACTATACCACAGACATCTTCAAGGCAGTAAACACACCAACATGCATGGAAATAAGCCATTACAGTTGTTTGTCAAACAGTTTGTTACTGACAGACATCTTAGACATACAGATGCCAAGCAACTGGCAAACTGACAGACTTGTGTCTATGTGATTAGGCAAGATCATTTATAGCTGTCATTATGATCAATGAAAAAGCAATTGCACTTGAACCAGTGACTTTGAAGAAAAGATTCAATGGACAACCTAAAAAAGTGTTAAAACACACTGAAAATGAAAATGGCATATGAATTCATTTGAAAATTGGTACCACATCCAGTTATTTTATGAACATTACAACACAAACTTCAAATAACCTGAAAGATCAATAGAAAAAGCCAACAATTCTCACAGTTTCTATTTCATGATCAACCTAAGGTGCTTCTTCCATATCTTGACACCTATGGAGATATAGTTTAATGACAACCATCTTGTGTGGGCCATGATGGTCTTGGTTCTGTCAGGAAGAAAACAGCCATCTTGTGTTCTTGCCTTGTCACAACCAAAATATTTCAAAGTGACAGAGTAGTCTGAGGCTAGAAGAGAGTAAGCTTGATGCCCACCATCCTATGAGTCATTCTCATCATGGTCAGACTTATGGTTCCAGCTGGAAGTTCTATGGCTCATCACCAGCAAACATCTCCTTTCAGTTAGCAAGAAGGCAGAGCTCACATGGTGAGCTCACAACAGCAAAGTCTAGAAATGTTAGTAAGATGGTTGTCATCGTGGGTGGTTTATTCATAAGTAAGAAGGGGTGATGGTAGCCATCTTGTGAAACAAACTCATCATAGCCAATGATACTCAATGAAAGCGATCTTTTGAAACAAAGCAATCACAACCAATGGGGCCTGATGACAGCCATCTTGGGAAACAAAGTAATCACAACCAATAAGGCTTGATGGCAGCTACCTTGTAGAGCATATCATTGTTGAGAAGAAAAAGCTTATGCACTTTAATCTCAAGGTTGCATCACCTAGACAAAATATAACCATAATCGTATATACAAACCAGCTGTCTCACAAGTCATCTGGTAACAGATAACTTTCAACAAGTGAAGCAGTCTGCAGATCTATTCAAAACTTCATTGGAGAAACTGTGCACAGAGGGTACCACACAGTGTATTTAAATCAGTGGTGAAAGACAATTTTCACTATCCAGTTGTGATTTCAGATCAAATTCCTTTTCAACCAATCAGCAACACAATTCCTTCAGTTTAATGTATCACAAGCTCCTCATAAACACCTTCACAATTATACTTGCAGCATGGACCTATTGACCTTTAACAACAATACATTTTCACCACTTTTGAGTGACCATTATCCATTAATAACAATACTTCACTTACCATTTTCCCTCTATTAACTGCCCTGCTCCATTAAGTGCACCCAGTCAAATTCAAGACCATCTGTCCATAGACACCTTTACCATAGATGTTGTATAATAACAGAATAGATTTTCTTCCATAAAATATCTTGTGCTTATTGTTAATGATCAACTTCTAAAAAATCCAATTAAACAGTCTGTTCTCTATGGCTCAATGTCTGACAAGAACATTTCATTTGTGTATGCGGTTCAATAAGCCTCTAACTTCATCAATGTACCAAGTGCCCTGATTTAAAACAAGTAATACAGCAGACCATAATGGCATAATGGGGGATAAATACCAGGGATGCCGATGGTAAATGTTTATCACTTTGGTAAAGCCCTCCCTATGATGCCATCTAACAATGTCCCCCTCTCACTGTCTGTCCTTCCATCACTGTCTGATCAAGGCTTATCTTGGTTTCTGCCTGGCCCAAGGGAATTCCAACATGCTACTGGCCAGTTATCCCCCCCAGGGTCAGGGAGTTATCAGCAAGAACCTTGCACAGCCACCACTAAGTGGGAGATGGCAGTGGAATGTGGCCTTCAACAGTGGTGATAGATCTAGACACCATGACATGTCCCAGTCAGAGACCTCTGACTTTGACCAGTGAGGATCAAGTTAGAATTGATCTGTACCAAATGCTTGTCATAAGAGGCAACAAATGGAATTGGGCAGTCAGGCTTGCTGACTTGGTTAACTTAAGTCATTGTATCTAAACTGAATGGATGGATGCTCATGATGTTGATCACTGGATTGTCTCCAGACTCTAATACTAATACACCAACATATAGCTGGAACATAACTGAGTGCAGCATAAAACTAAACTGACTTACTTACTCCAAGTTCATCAGAAAAGGGGCTGACTATTCAGCCATGATCTGAGAGGCATGGAAAACCTATATCTGAATAGTAAGGGGATAAAACATGGGGACACACCATGAGTGAAAATCAGACTGGTCCTTAACCATGCAGACTATAACAAACAACAGTTTTGAAGGAAAATTCTTCCAAACTTTCAAAGTATATATGTGAAAATGTAATTTTTATTGGTTTAAACATTCCTCATAATGTTTCTAAAACTGACCCAAGATCTAGTCTGAGTATGTAAATTTTATCATTTTTCGAATCAAAACATCTTGATGTGAGAGCTAGATCTATAACGGCATGGATCAAGGTAACAAGATGGTGAAATCATACAGACATTGCAGATGAGAGCATCAACGATCTGACACGCTCCTACATGCTTTGTTATCTTCATCAATCATCCTCAACATGTCTAAGCTAATATCATCCCCCTTCTGTGTGCCTGGAAATGTTTCACTGGAAATACCTTGGCATAACAGAAGATATATGGTGTTACCGAAAACAGATCTCAGATCATATTCTCTTCAAGACTGATATTTTCTTTCTGATTAACGATCATGTCACTTACTCATCAGCCATCATTCATCTGGCTGACGAAACAGCAACGGTTTAAATCCATATCTGATGGAAGCCTGTCTCAATCCAACAGAAGCGTATTACACAGTGATTGAACCCATGTTGTGTAATATCACGTGCCAATATCGCAGCCATACCACTGTAAATACTCTGCACAAGACATACATAGGACGATAGTCTGACGTACGACCAACTGCTGGTAATTTGGGCAGTGTCTGTGCAGATGAATCTGACCATCAAATATTTAACATCATGCTATTGTTTGAGGTTTGACTCTATATGGTCTAGTTGCTAATAGTCAGAGGAAACAGTGGGGTAGCCTAGTGGTTAAAGCGTGTGCTCATCATGCTGAAGGTTTTATTCCCCAAACGGACAAAATGTGTGAAGCCTATTTCTGGTGTTTCCTACATAATATTGCTGGAATATTTTTAAATTAGTGAGTGAGTTTAGTTTTATGCTGCACTCAGCAATATTACAGCTATATGGCGGCAGTCTGTAAATAATCGAGTCTGGAACAGAAATCCAGTGATCAACAACATGAGCGTCGATCTGCGCAATTGGGAACCGATGACATATGCCAGCCAAGTCAGCAAGCCTGACCACCCGATCCCATTATCGCCTCTTACGACAAGCACAGTCGCCTTTTATGGCAAGCATGGGTTGCTGAAGGCCGGGACCTTCACGGGTGGAATATTTTTTAAAGCAATGTAAAAGTAAAGTAATTCATTCATTCACTCACAGTAGTAAGCTTGCAGTCTGGTGTTAAAAGCATTCATTTTCCACAGAAAACCATCTATATTCTAGAATGTATGCTACTGCCCTTGAAATATCTAAAACTGCTGAAGGCATATGTTTCAGTAGATTCTGTCGCTAATTTGGCACCAGATCTGTTTCACCTATAATTTGTTTTACATAAAACTTGTTTGCATGTTCAACTATTATGTATAGTCTGTCACTGTAGCCAGTGTTCCAAAACATGAAACTACTAAGCTTCCATTTGGACTAATAAGCTCAGGTAGTTGCATACTAAAAGTATCATCTAAATCTATTGAAAACAACTTCTGAGCAAGCTGACTGACAGACTGTTAATATCAATATATATTCAACTAGATGGAGTAAAGAACAATAGCCTTTCTATGCCTTAAGTCCAGCCAACTTCCAGTGTCACAAGTCTATGTTGATGTTGTTGAACAGTCATATTAACTGAGTCTAGTTTTACACAGGTACTGGTACCAACTTACTGGGCTCCTTTTTAATTAATAAGGAATTGTTTCTTTCAAAATTAGATATATTCAGGGTTTAAGCATTAGTCTAGCCGGGGCATTTAAGAATTATCTTTGTATGTGAAAAAAAAAATATTTAACTAAAACAACATTGCTTCTTACATCATAATCTAACATCTTTGTTTCGATATAATAACTAAACAGATTGGATAAAGTGAAGAGTAAAATCGATTACAGTACTCATAAAAGTTGTTACTTACTATTTCCATCCATCTTTTAGTATGATCATTTAATGTAATTCAAGTGACATCTCGAGCGACTGTCCTCATCCTTGACTTCACGCTCACACACAATGTTTAATGCTTAAAATATATGCAAGAAGCATTTTTGTCACAGGTCAAAACTGAGCACAATACATCCGCTTACTTCCATTATATACTATAGGTGGAGATGTTTTACGCAAAATGTTCATAACAGCAAGATTTTACCCCAAACATTCGTCTGAATCTAAAGTTTTCATTTACGAGGACAGTATTCATTGCTGTAATATGATCGGCTGTCTGAGGACATGTGCATAATTCTGACCAGTCACGGTCCTCATAGCAGACTGAGGCACAAAAAACATCCACACTCTGGCACAACGATGACTTAGCACATGTTAGCATAACATCACTGCCAAAGACTTATTTGCATATCACATGACCAGACTTTTCTCATTTGTAAACAAATGTGCATATTCATAAATAAGCAGGCATAATGCGACTGATTTGGCAAGGTTATCATATTGTTTTACACTGTTACATAAATATTCCTTAACAACTGCATCGGTAAGTTGAAGGCAATACATATTTATATTTCAAACTGGCTGCATTGTTTGCTCTCCATTAGGTCTAATGACAGCATGAGGAGCCGTACAACCCATGTAAACAAGGAATCGCTTTGCAAATTGTAATAGTGTTACACGTTTTAGGATAATTTCTCAGTGTAGCTGAACCATTTCAACAATAATGTCTAATTAGATGTGTAGACCCACAAAAAATAAAAGTTATGAAATGTGAACAGTATATTAAATGAACTGTGTAAGATGTGACGACAAGTCAAAGCAAGAATTGTTGCCATGGAAAATGCCATCCATATTTAATTCTGAATTCCAAAACTACCAAAACTCCCCTTGTAACTGATACTACACTGTCTAATTACCATGGGCACAGAACAAGTAACCAATGGTCAGGACACTGAACTTGGAGCACCAGTCAGGACACTGAACATATGCCCATCAAATGTGACATTTTTGAGAGGCTGCCCATGAACAAAATTAAGTTACAATCCAAGTTCATAACCATACATGTCGGATACAGCTAGCATCACACAGAGAAAGTGACAGGTACAACACAGAAGACATAAAACCAACTACTGATCTGGGACAAGTTGTGGTAACCATGACAACAAGCTTGGCCCTTAACATTAATATGATTAAACAGTCCGACAGAGAAACTCACAATTATGGGGACTCCGTGATTATATGTGACAAGGTGACTGTTTGTGTGACAAGGTGACTGTGTGTCATTCTGTTTGCGTGACAAGGTGATTCTGTTGGTGTGTCATTCTATTTATGTGACAAGGTGATTCTGTTTGTGTCTCATTTTGTTTGTGTGTCAAGGTGATTCTGTTTGTGTCTCATTTTGTTTGTGTGTCAAGGTGATTCTGTTTTGGGGCTGTACAAAGGATTCACAATTTCAGATTAATACAACAACATTCTCATTTGAAAACAGAATGAACCTCAGCTGTCCTCCTGCTGATGACAACAAACACACTAACTTCCAATTAATTATCTGTCAGCGTTCAGTACCATGTAATGATCCTGTTGAAATTCACCTCAATAGCATCTGGCATAAAGGTACAAATGGACAGAATTCCTTCATGAAATGGTAAATTTGTGGGGAAAGTATCACTTTGGGAACCTTCCTTGTGGAATGCAAGTTTTCTGAAACTATCCAAAGCAGGGTCATCACAATCATCTCAGTATGAGTGTAATTTTGTTCTGCTTAGAACCAGTGAGTTTAGTTTTACACCACCTTTAGGAATATTCATGCAACATCATGATGGGGGACACCAGATATGGGTTTCACTCACTGTACCCATCTGATGTCAGAGAAAGATGTCAAAGAAAGATGTCAAAGTGTGTACTCTTGAAGATATACATTCACGCAGAAATTCAACATCTTCAGCGGCTTGGCGGAGTTCAATAATTCATATCAAAGAAAGACGTCAAAGTGTGTCATCATGAAAATAATACTCAGATATTTAAAGAACTTGGCTACTTTTCACAGCTGAATAATGTATGCCAAAGACAGACGTCAAAGTGTACATTCAATGAAAATGATACACTCAAATATGCCACATACTCATGCATTGATTTTCAAAACTTCATGCTTTTTCAATTCTTTCACTGACATACATAATATCACTGAAGTTATGAGCAGCTTATAAACATGTTTATCCATTTCATAAACAATATCAGTTAATACACTGCAAGGGTAAACAAACACGAGCATGGTATGTATTCATGCCGGTATCTTATGCCACCTTTAATCCAGGAAAATATTAGGTCTTTCCTTCTCAACATGTAACATGAAGATAAATCATGAAAATATGATATTTCATCAAGAAGGAATTAATTTGACGTCAATTCTATGAAACCATGGCAACAAATTTCCACAAAGTGGGCATCCATGATTTCACATAAAGGAACACAAGATAATCCACTGTGACTAAATTCAAGAGAGCCTCAATGGTTCTACTTCATTTAAAATGCAGTTTAGACATCGTTTTCATTCCAGACAAACTACATTCCCTCTTACTTCCTTCAACAGAAACTTTTCACACAAGTAAGTTTCATTATGTTATTGCCTTGACTGTAGGTGAAAATCACAAAAATTTACCATGTATCACATATACTTGTGTGACATGATGAAACTTGTGTTGGAAGTGAGGTGAGATACAAACACAACTCCTCAAGTCAGACTGGTGAAAGAGGACTGACTTGCTCTTTATTCTAAAAAATGTAGGTAGTCCAGAATGGCTTTTTCAATATGGTTGATGATGTCCCATGGTGAATGGTTCAACACTGCTGTGAAGGATATTTCCTATACATGTACATAAATGTTTTACATGAACATCAAAAACAAAACTGAAAATGTGACAAATACATTTTCCACAATGCTGATTTATCCAGGATCACCATCAGTGTGGGGGACAACTCTACACAACATTAATACAGAAACCAAACACATTTGTCAACTTGATAAAAGATAATATATTATGAAATGGTCTTCCATAAAAAATCCATATGAATATAAATAGTGAGGCAAACCTAATTGTTAATTTAAACTCATAAAAACCAGCACCTTGCTCTTGTTAAAGGAAGATATGATGGCATCCATGTTGCCTCTAAAGTACCTCACGTAAAATATGACCAGCAAATGAAATGACTTGACAAGATCAGCTTATTTGGAAGCAGCTTTCAGCAGTTATTTCAAGCCTGCGATTTGCATTTCAGCTGATGCTTCAATAGAGACCATGGCAATTCCTTCTACAAATGTGTGCATACACATTTCTTTGAAATGTCACCTATTTTTTAAAGTAACATACTGAGTTTTATCTACTGGATGAAATGGAAATCCATTCACCTGTTTATATGCAAATATGACACACAATATTACACTGCAAAGGAAACAGGGACACGCTGCAATTACAATTTTGCAACATCAGCAGTTCTGTATGCTTTCGCTTGGTTTCATGGATACAGTCTTTTTATTTCCAAAGTTCATTTGTCATTTGAATCTAAAATGTATGAGGACTTCAGGGATGCATTTATTGCAGCGGAGTCAAATTGCATTACAGAAAAAATAACAATAATGGACAGTCATAAAGCGTCTGTATCCACTCACTTAAAGTACTAAGAGTATTATGCTGGTTTATAAACCCAGATGATTGAATGGTGAAAGAGGGTTAACAGTCAGGACTTATTCCAATGGGTACCTGTGTGATGGTTGAAATAGGTAATTTTGAACAAACACAATTGCTTTGGTGACCTGGCCACTATGCACACAATAAGGCAGTGGGGTAGCCTAGTGGTTGAAGCCTTCGGTCATCACACTGAATACCTAAGCTCTATTCCCCACATGGACACAATGTGTTTTCCCTCCCGTTCATCACTGGCATGTGTGCAATTTTGCAGACACTATCAAATAAACCAGAAAATTCATGTGTGAAATCTGCAGATTTGTACAGAACCTAATCGCAGACTTATAATATATTCTACACCAGGGCATCCCTGGTGTATTGGGCATATTTGTTTGAGGGTCTGTGTAACACCATGGTTGAGGAAATTGTCCTTCTGACTTCCAGGGACAAATGTCAGGTAGAAGAATCATATTTCAATTTATAAAAAGCAAACATAACCTGTCTATGATTCTCAGCTGCACTGCTTCAGATCAATGCCAGCCTAAGATATAATTTGACTGTAAGTAGCTACATACACGACAGCTCAAGTTGCATAGTGAACAGAAAAGCTGATTGGCTGGTGCCTTGTGTAGCTTCCTTCTCATTTTCAGGGAATACATCTGAACTTTAACTGTAGTGGATAAAAACACACATGATGATGATGATGATGATGATGATGATGATGATGATGATGATGAAAGCATGCTCTGCAATTATGACTAAAATAAACAGCTGTCCTTGACCAACTGAACAGTATGTATCATTTATTCTTCAGCAAACAAGCAGCTGCTAATGATGGTCAACTGACACATAACGCTGTGTCAGCAACGGTTAGGTCCATACAGGTCCAAACTCAGAAACCACACCGACAGAGTTCATTATTTCGGATGCAGTGAAATATGCAAAACACAAAGCATGCCAAACAAGGCTCAAAGCAGGGCCATTATGTTACTAATTGCTAACTGTGACACAGTTTCTGTATTGGCATCACGCAGTTGTTATTGAACAATTGCGTCTAACAAGCCTTTGGTGGTTATCTCTACTGATGTCTAAATCTACTATCCCCATGCTATTTGTATTTGTAATTGACTCATGTCTGCTTACTTCTAAGATATATTACTTGACAAGTGTGTAATAACAGACTACGGTCCTGACAATCTAGTGATAGACATATTAACATTGTTCTGCATAGCTGTGATAGGATGATCTGTATCTGCTATGTTAATGAAACTTTAATTACTACACTATCCTGTTTGTCATCCTGTATGGCAAGTATACAGGTCTTGCTTAGGACCAATTCTAGATCAGGGCCTAAATTTTCGAAATTCTCTTAGTGCTAAGATTGGTGTAAGTGCCATATGTTAACAATAGCTTAGAACTATCTTAGCGCTAAGAGAGCTTCGAAAATTTAGGCCCAGATCTTGACCAAATAATTGGCTAATATGTCCTCAAAGACGAGTGAGTGAGTGAGTGAGTGAGTGAGTGGGTGGGTGGGTGGGTGGGTGAGTGAGTGAGTGAGTGAGTGAGTGAGTGAGTGAGTGAGTGAGTTGAGTTCAACACCACCAGTAATTCAGATGTATCAGATGATGCCAGCTTGATGTGAGAAGGAAGCCTGAAGTGATCTCAGATGTAATATCATAGAAATATAATCTGGGCAAACCATCCCAGACAAATAAATAAATTCTTGGAGTGACAGACATACCTGTGGCGTTATGTATATACCGTACCATCAACAATAATACCCAGTATGGTCAGAACCAGACGACGGCTTACTCTCTGAATATACATAATTTTGATAGTAACAAACAATCCCATATATGTAAATTGAAAAGGAGCACCAAAGAGATGACAGATTCAAAACCTGAGGAAATCTAGACTTGTTTCACTTAAGGCTTTAGCACTGAAGAGCTTGGCAGTAGGAAAAACAAGGTGGTTCTGGGACTGGGAAACAGGCTAGGTCAGTGCTGGAGGATATGAAAGTATATAGCAGCAGTATGTGGTCCTATGCACATGAACAAGACATAACTAGGTCAACATTAAATTTTTTGCATACAGTATCAGATGGGTGATTGGGTGTCAGGGTGTTTGTTCAGCAGTGTAACTCCTGAGAGTGTCTGAGTTTCTGTCCTTATCCATAGTGAATCACATGTAACTCGTGTGTGGCATCCATACATAGACCTATGATTTGTCTGAATTCACTCCACACAGAATGAGTCCTGGTAACCCAGTGTTCACGAATAGTGTCTGACGCTCTGACAAATCCAGGACATTCGCCTCCAGTTTGGTGGTAGTCTAGAACCTTCAGGACCAGTGTCCAACTGTAAATTTCACAATGACTTCGACTGAAGTTGTCATATGCGACACATCACACTTGTTTGCTGTTTATAAAGTTTACATTTGTTAATACTTTCAGTGCCAATTATAACAAATGTTAAATGTGAAATGAGAGTTAATTTTTATACTGTGGGTAATGTGAATTTTCAGTGGGTCAAACATCTGAAACTTACAGGACTGAATGTCCTGTTTGTCCTGTTATTTTGAATCACAATTTGTGATCACTGTCACTGTAATGGGATTTTGGTTGATTTGTTCTGAAATATTCCAGCTTAATAACGTGTCTGAAATAAGTGACCCTGGACCAGCAATCCTGTGACATCATGAGAATCATTCTAAGCAACTAAGATACAATGACAGGTGTCAACTAAGTCAGCGAGTCTGACCATCTGATCTTACAACAGCCAGGGGTTACTTTAAGGACCAATTCTAACCCATTCTCCCACCCTGACCTCCATGCAGCCTGCCAGTCATCACTTCTTACACAGTCCATTCAGTATAACGTAGAAATTTCTTAATTCTTCTATTTTTGAGCAGTCAACACATCTAATTAAAATCACTGTTAGAATGGTTTAGTTTCACAGAGAAAATATATTAAAAAGTGAAACACTATTTCAGTTTGCCCAGTGATTCTTTGTTTATATGGTTTTTACAGCTCCACATGTTGTCATCGAAGCCTCATGGAGAATAAACTATCTAAACTAGAGAATAAAAACGTGTTTGACAATACTATAAAGAAGAGCAGAATCATCACTATTCTCAACTTCAATGAGCCAAAGATTTATTGACCACTGAAGTATTTACATAAACTGATGTAGCTACTCACTAAACGCTATAGTTTCTATTTCCACCTCAATTGATTATGGAGTGTTTTAACTGCCATGATGTCTTTCACTCTAATTGTATTAGTCTCTCTTGCTTCTTTGTGATGAGTGGTTCTCCCCAAGGGTAGAGAGTTACAAGGGCCTGTAAAGTTAATGTCCTGAACTGGACCAGAAGCTATGAATGGACTCAGGACAGGATGAAGTCATTTAGAGAGTTTCCTGTCACAATGGATTATACATCAACCAAACCTGATAGGTGGAACTTCAAAAATATCTTAAGTGAGATTTGAAATATATTTCAACACAGTACTTGTATATTTTCAGTCTTACTGACATTTAACCCAAAATCTACACACAAATTAATTTTCATGATACTTCCTTCGCAAGTTAGTGATAAAATAAGGTGAAAGTAATTTTTCTCATGTTATTATCTCAGATTTTCCTCCGGTTTCATCACCTCAAAAGGCCTTGGAAAACATTATCCCCATGTATTCTCAAACTCTTTAGCTCTTACCTTGTTGCAATACATTTCATTATCATGGTAATAACTTAATAAACTGTCTAAGCAGTATATACATATCCATCAAGATGTGGGTTAGAATTTAACTTCAGTAACACATGCTTGTCATAAGAGACGACTAATGGGATCTGGTTGTCAGGTTCACTGACTTGGTTGACATGTCACAGTGGTTCACAATTGCGTAGATGGATGCTCATGCTGTTGATCACTTGATTGTTTGGTCCAGACTCGATATCTAGACTGCTGCCATACAGCTGAAATAAAGCTTAGTGGGGCATAAAACTAAACTCACTCACTCAGTATTAAAGTCTCAAGCATTTGGACAATGTAAATGACTGTCAAATTGAATTACTGATGGATGTCAACATTACAAATAACAAGTCTTTGATTCTTTGTGAAAACTGCCTAAACTATTAAACCATTGTCAGGAATCACTCCTTCAAGAAGGACAGTATTAGAAACACACAAGGCAGCTATTTCCATCTGGTCATCTAGCATGTTACGTATGCCAATCCAGCAATCCCTTTAACTCTTCCGCCTCCAATCTCTGCAGGAGCAGATTAGAAATTGGACTGGACAGAGGGAAACATGACTCTGACAGCAGTTGCCTTGCACAACACTAATTACAAACACTTCCACACAGTCATTAACTGAAATCAATAACTTCAGATGAGTAAATCTCCAAGGGGCAAGGAAAGGGCAGTTGCCATGGTGACAGTGTGACCCTAACCCTGCCTGACCATCAGCTGTTCTATGTAGGCACATGTTGGGAAGGGAGAGAGGGGCTCTGCTAGGATTACAAAATGATCCTGGGGGTAAAGTCTTGAGGATAAGATCTATACAGACAAAGCTAGTTTCTAACACATTTATCAAACTGAGTATAAATCTCTCAATCATTATCATGTAAAATATATCTCATAAAATAATGAGAGGCATACAAAGAATCAACACAGAATCAAATTAGTCATAATTAGTCGAAAAAAATTAGAATAATTCAAATATTTTGTTGGACTTAATACTTTTAACATTTGTTGTAGTCTATTGCACTTATATGATGGCACTTTGTAAATAATCTATAGAGACTGGTTGATATCATAAGCATCGATATATGCATCTGGAATAAGATAATCAAGTCAGAAAGTTTCAGCACCTGAGTACATGACTGCTCCTTAATACAAGAAGCATGTGTTGCTGATGACCAATTCAAATCTGGATCTAATATATTTCAACATATTGTTTGTATTTCTGATAAAAACTTCAGAAGTTAATATGAATAAACAAACATCATATCAGATTAAAAAATTCATGTTTAATTAACATGTTAAATATGATTTATTGACCTCCTAGAATATTTAATAATTGTACGAAGAGACCTTGCCTGATGTTAGAAAATACCATGAATTAATATCTAAACTTGAAAATATTGCACTTTGGTATCATTTTGAGATCTTAGTGATACATCTGTTAACAACATAATTTCCATATAACAAGCCAACGAATAACTTTCGAAGAACTGATCATAGCACAACACATCACATCAGCAATATTCCAGCTTGACACATCTAAACAGCATGTAACTTGAAATATTGCTGACACTAACTTCAAAATATGTAAGAAAAGGATTCAAAAGCTGCATAAAAGACTGACCAAATGTGAAAGCACAAATCTGTAAACTAGTCCGTCTACAGCAAATATATCCAAGAAACCTGTGCAAGTCTTGAAAATGTGGCAAGTCTAGATTTCCACAGCTTTTGAAGATGAAAGTCTCATGGCTCCGTTTCATTTTATTTTTGGGGGACAATGACCTTACTTTTAAAATACATCCATTTCAGAGGCTAGTTAGTCTCAGCTGAACACCCACATACAATGTTGTTGCTTCATTTCCCTCCGTAGTTTTCACTTTATAATGGCAATCAGCAGCTGGCTCTGAGTTCTAAAGTATTGATACTTGTTGGGCAGTGATTGCCTTGATCCTCAGGCATAGACTCAAATCCTGTTTAACAATTTGTCCCATTTTAATTCTCGATCTGTCAGCACCATACCAATCCTGCATCATGTCCTTCCCACAATACACCATTCTACTGAAGTCACCTACAATCCCCATCTGTTTGAGACTGACTGCTGAATTAGGCTGACACCCCTTCATCATCATTCCATTCCCATAGAGGATACTTGTCATATCTTCCTACCAGCCTCTGTTCCAATACAGCCATATTTCCCACCTCTCATGAAATCCCATCAGCAAAAAATCACAACACAAATTATTTCCCTCCTTTCTCTCCAATCAGAACACCTGTTACATTGACTTAGACCCAACTTGACTAATAGAAGCAAATATGAGACAACAAACATCCCTCATCTGTCTGAGATTTGTTGCTGTTGACGTGACACACAAGACTTTTAGTGGTTTGCCTCTCCGATGTCAAGGCAACAGAGACGCCATTGATTCCCTATTAAATGACTGAGTTCTGTCTGCAAGAAACATTTATGCATCGTATCCAAGAAGAGGTTCTAGTTTTCCAGAAGCATGTGGAAATTACCAAAGCCTTGCGAATGATCACTTTTGAAACAAGGTCCCTGATTGCACAACTAAATCTGATTGCAACCAGTCACAAAGCCTGAACACGCACACCATGATGGCAGGAAGATATGACCAGAAACCTCTGTGGGAAGAGAATACTTCATCATGTTCATGAAACAGAACACACCACCAGATGGGCAGGGCATGCCTATCCTTTCCAGATCATTCTGTGGTTTTCTGTTCTTCTGATTTTCACACATATTTAATACTAAAAAGGGCTTTAGATAAGGGCTGTATCGATATATGTATGGATAACAAATATGCACAATACAGTAGGAAAAAATCAGAAAACGTAGTAGACACGCACCACAGCAATGGTATACGGTCTTAGAATCATTTACAGATGTATTTATCTGAAAAGTTTTGCTATATTGTTTATTGACCTGTTTAAACAAGAGTAGCAGTGTTGTGGTGCATATATGAAAGATTACTTACATGCCATTAAATTCCATTCAGTACTCTTAACTTTTCCAAGTACTCTTATATTGAAAAAATAAGACGTACGTACTCCTCATGTTGAAAAATTATCTGGAGCCCTGACTTAATGAATTTGTTTCTGATGAGGGTCCTGACTGGGTATTCTTTACCACTAACGTTTCATACATGAACAAAATTCAATTGTATATCCATTTGTCCCTAATCATCACCACAATAATGAATAGCACTAAAAGATCAATATTTTTTATCATGACTTAAAGAGATAGATGTGGAAAAAAGCCAAGCTGACAGTATGGCACACACCATTAGCTGATAAATGTCACAAAGCCTTTCATTCTGTCGATGTACATGAGTATATTCCTCCGACAAGGAGTCAAGCATCATGCTCTCATAGCTGTTTTGTAATCAGTGAATTAGTGAGTTTAGGTTTATGCCACTTTAAGCAATATTACAGCTACATCACGGCAGGGGACACCAGAAATAGGCTCCACATATTGTATCCATGAAGGGAATCAAACTTAGGTCTTTGGTGTGATGAGCAAATGCTTTAACCACTAGACTACCACACTGCACTGTTTTCATTTGAAATGTAGGAAATGTATATCATCTTCTCCTCTGCCATCAAATGCACGATTTGGAAGAATACATCCAGTATAGATAAGATGCACCAACTCTCTGTCCACAGATTTGATTAAGCAGACATTCTGAAGTTTGTTTTTAAACATGGCTAAACCCTTAGGGTTACTACTAGCTTTTCTGCTGTATTGATTGGTCCAAATTCTGTCAACATATCAAAATACATGAAAACTCAATACTCCTGACAATTGAGTCGGTCCTTTAACATTTAGCAAAATGCTTCAAGCTACAGCATTTGATACAGATTTGCAGTTCCTCAGGTTACAAGGACACCTAATTCTCCAGTCCAAAGTCCCTACATTGAATGATGAAAAGTGTTTTCAGGATCTGGGTTTGTGGGACAATGTTGGAGAAGTACACTTCACCCTCAAGCCAGATTTAGAATTTCAATTACGGCATATCCCATAATGTAAAACTTTGCCAAGTCAACGCATCTCTGAGCGATTGATTCCCAACATGAGTTCAAGCATGATATGATGATAGTTCAGGATTGCAACAGAAATAAATCTGAGAGAGAAAGTAATGGTCACAATGACCTTGGTGATACAACAAGCTGGCCCTTGTGTAGCCATGTAATTATTTTTGTCTGAGCATCTCCACCTCAGCAGTTCTGGAGGGGAAGTCTGCCAATTCCTTTGCAGACAAACACAGAAATTTCTGCCAGAGAGAAAGGTCAAGACCAATCTGGATGATTGTGTCTGTAAGTAGATCACAATACATACTGATCATCACAGCTATTGTCATAAGGTCAAGACCTTGTCACAATATAGACAATCATATTCTGGAGGATAACAATTCTTTCAGATCATCAGGACAAAATTCTGACCTTCCATGCCTTGTGTGACATATGTGGTCCCTATCATGATTGCTGTGTCCAATTCATTACGAAAAAAAAAAAAATCCTGAAAAGTCTCTGAAGGATTACAGTTGATAAACAAGATTTCCTGTATAAATTTTTCTGTTTTGGCTGATAATAAGAAAAACAACATTTTCTTGGGTTTGACACACTCTGTCAGCCATGTTTGCATCCTTTCCCTTCTTACTGCACCATGTGCAAATGTCCATTCCTCCCTATCAATTATCACATTCTTCACAACTACTAGTATGTTCACTAATTGTTAGGCTTGTGGGATCTCCTAAAGTGACTCCATGAAGAAGCAACATAACTCACATACTTAGCTACATAAGGAAATGTTGCATTTCAAGTAGTCATCTTCATAACAGCACTAAATAGCTCACACAGGTATGTTGTTTGGGTTTTTTTTTCATTAAATGGCTCAAATCAGTAATCATGTTCATTTTTTTTACACAACATTAGATTGTGCCCCAAGAGTCCCAGGAGATTGATCACTGAGAACAAGCAGCTTTCCATGAGCATTGGGAGGAAGCTAAACCTGCCTATTTTGTACCACTTTTATCAGTAAATATGATTAGATACCCACATAGCAGATTGTACCCGATTTAAGTTACATTTGTCACAAAATAGTTTCATGCCACACTGTAGTTCAAGTTTTTGTCTTAACCACCAGTGAGAACATCCTTGTCTTTTCTTTCAATATTGTTTATCACTGCCAGCAACATGCATACCCGAGTCCTACCACTATATTCCGAATGCTTAAAAATGGCAACAGCATGGCTGTTGACAAAGCCCTCAAATTGAAAATCCAAACATTATCCTTCGATCAGAAGTTTACTGAAAAATACACTTCCATCCTTAAATGGAATAAGCAGGTCAAGTAAAGGGGCCAAGAAGGTGGATTGTACATACTGCCATGCAGACATTGATATTGAACATTCTGGAAACATGCTGGAAGGAGCCAGATTATATTTATTATGAGAGTACACACTTTTACACCTCAAAATACACTTCTAGCCACCATGAATACACTTTGAAGGCAACCCAGTTAGCAATGACTGCCAATGTTGGCCCAACTCTGAATGCTAGTGGGGTAGGCAGGTCTGGAAAACACTGCAAGGACATGGCCTGGAATGAACACTCACCATGATTAGTTTGTAAGAGGATGTTACTTCTGATAACCCTTCTGTCAAATGTATGCTTGAACAATCAGCAGATGACGTCAATGTGGCAGAGTCAGCTGAATAAGTTCTAGTGTCACTTCAACTGAAGGTTCCCCATATGTAATGTGAAGTAGCAGAAGTCTGCTTATGGTGTATATTCTCTAAAGATTTGACTGTTTTTCAGCCACGACAGTCGTAATCTTTATCGGCCTGTCAACATAGTGTGAATCTGCAATATCCTCTGCAAAGATAGGGAACAATTGTCCAAAGAAGGTCTCCACCTGACACCAGTTGCTTTAAGGAATGTAACAGTGTGTAAGGCTGCGACTTTGACTGTAATTACATTTGAATCATCTTTTATTTGAGACTTGTAAAATGCAAATGTTTTCAAAATGTCAAAATTACAAACACATTCTTACAATTAAAACTTGTACAGATACATTCTCAATAATTAATAACTTTTTATCTCCTTTCAACTGAAATCTCTTAGATAATTGGAATTCTATTGCCCTGAATTCGGTTCAGCCATTCTTGTAGCCAATGGGATATGAGAAGCTACACTGCTGACTTACATGTCCAGCCAACTACTTCATGGGCTGATATCACACATATTTGCATGTAGTACAAAACGGGATAATATTGTATTCCTGTCCAAAAACAATTATACTAAAATATTACTTTAATAATAATTTAATCCCTTTTCAATATCTGTTGGTTCGCACCTGAAATACAAGAAGTTGGAGTTGGGGCAGGGCAGTTATGACATATTGTTTGCTTTGTTCTGAATATTCAGACCAGAGTCAGAGTCGGGAGATTCTGTCACCATACAACAACAGTACTAGTTTGTGAAGAAGGTACTCACCATTAGGGAAGGCCAGGACACTGATGATGAGGAAGAAGAAGACGAGGCAGCAGATGCCACTCCAGATGTTCTCCTCACGTAGGCTGTCATCTCTGTAGGCAGAAAATAGGCTTACTTTTAGTCCAGAAATGAAGTTATCTTATTTAAAAATACAAAATTAAATATTTAGCTACCAAACAAATCTAAATAGAGCACAAGACAATGATCAATTTCTATACTGAAGCAAGCTCAATCGCCTACATTTTGTGACATTTTCTGTTGGTATATTATCAGTATACCAATTTTCAAAAGATACAGAACCAGTACATTGTGAACCAGTACATTGTATCGAAAGAGCACAAAGACTTCGTGATTATCTCTAAGACAAAAGTTAAAATCTACA
The DNA here is from genome assembly GCF_037392515.1 of Haliotis asinina. Taxonomy (NCBI): domain Eukaryota; kingdom Metazoa; phylum Mollusca; class Gastropoda; order Lepetellida; family Haliotidae; genus Haliotis; species Haliotis asinina. Next base: position 22,009,202 of record NC_090282.1, on the reverse strand, counting down.
CAGACTTCCATTCAAACTTCCATTATGCACTTGCGTGTTTATGGAACATAACACAGGGGGTCGAATCTATGTTATCTATTTCTGTACAAATGGAGCCATCATGCTTATCTGACCACAGACATGATTATCACTGTCCTTATCAAACAACTAAATGGACATGTACTAAAGTCAAATTTTGCTTGTTCCTTTAATTATCGCTACAAATTACCTCCATATGGGTGGAAATACATACAGTAATTTCAATACATGTTGTACAGTCTCTGAAATGAACTGATTGGAATTGTTTCTTAATATATTACAGACAGTTGCCCAGAGAACCCTGAAAACATAGACTTGCCGTAATGAGCAAAGTATGGTCCAATTTAATGGGACTTTTTATGTATTATTTATTGAGGGTGTGACTGAAGGAACATGTAAGAGCTTTTGCGAAACAATAAATCAAGACATGACAATGTCTATGTTGTTTTACTAAAGGTACCATACCCTAACACACGACACTCAAAGGTTATAGGGTTAAGAATTCCTGCAATGTCACTGCTCACAGTATCTCCATATTCTATGGATGACACATTCTGGCACGGATATACTGTATTTTCAGATCTTTCTGATAAGCAACACCCAAATTTTAGTAAAAACATACCTTTTCAATAAATTTATGAGCATTTGATCCAAGTCAACCCAAATAACAAATTGAATTTACGAATGATACAGTTCGATTCACTGAATACATGAGTGATTTGTAACAGGTCTAATCAATATACTTCCATAATTAACAATGAAGCTAATCATATGTGTTGAATATTAAAATATATATACGTATATATTTTATATTGTGATTGTATCCGTCAATACTCAGAACACACACAAATGATACTGAAATAACTAAACAATAATACGCTTTGAGCTGAAGCCACACTGCACTTAACATGAACTAAGTAATAAACTCTGCAGCTGTTCTGGATGCTGAAAGGTCAGTGAACATCCATTCCTGAAAATAGACGATCGATGTTGTGTTTTAGTTTGTACATGGTTGATACAGATTTGTCCTTGATGGAACACAAAGGCTGCAACAATTCAATCAGATTTAAAAATCAAAAATAATATTTTCAATAACCATTATTATCTATTTCGATTCCATATTTAAATCTATTTTAACTGTTTCCACACACCAAGAATGTAATATTTAATCAAACTCGGGCAGTTTTGAACGCTGAAATAAGAGGAAACGCGATTGGTTGATGCCTATCTAATTATTCAATGAGTAATATCTTTATTGGACATTGTTTATTTGATGATGGATTTCACGCCAAAAAATGCCGAACTTACTTGAACTCTTGAGAATTAAATCGTTACAACCCTATGAAACACTGTTTAATGTCTTTTTCTGGGCACTCGTCAAATTCAAAGCTTAATCTCTTGATGAACAATTATGATTCAAGCTGTCATCACTGACTGTAAATGAAATGTGCAAGTTGAACTTTTAACTTATACAGTATTATTCCATATATTAAAAATACTGGCAAGAATAATTATGCTTCAAATATAAATAGCAAAATATGTATTGGCTCATAGGATGAAAATCAAATCCTGTAAGTTATATTGTCTATAGATTGAACAAATACATATATACAACTTCTTTAATTCTCGAGGACGATGTTTTGATATAGGTTCTTGTATCGTTTTCAAGTGTGGAAAATGACTTGAAAACGATATAAGAACGTGTATTGAAATGTCGTGCTCTAGAATTAAGAGGTTGTCACCCATACATACTTGTTCTGTCTGACTTCAAACTTCTAAACATGCTACTCCAAGTCATTTGTATGGTCTAGGCCTTGTCAACAAAAACTAAAACGTCCAAACCTTTTCAAAACAAACTGAAACAATTCAAGGTCTTTTCAAGGCAAACTGAAAAATATCAAGGTATTTCCATGCTCCTACAACTGTAGTAAGTGAAGAGTCTTGCTGCTGCAAACATTCCACCTGATCTATCCGTCGCTTCAGTCTGTTCTTAGGTTTTGGTTTAGGATTTTGACAATTGTTTAAAACAGGACAGTGCTAATGTGGTCAAAATATGAAGTCTGTGTACTCCAGCATCAGCAGATGTTAGCCTACATGCACACACAAATTGACAATAACACCAAGATTAGAGCTTCAGCCTGCAGATTCAGTACAGATAGACCAAAAGCAGCGATAAACACTAAACACTGCATTTCCTAAACAGTTTTCTCGTTCTAACTGTTAAATGATTGTTACTCAAGCTGCTCAATCTAGCTTGTCTGATAAACCGAGAACATATTACGCCTCACCCTTTGTTTTTTCCCAGCCCTTTCTATCAAAAGAATAGACATTTGGCCACAGGAGAAGTAGTTCAGGAACAAATCAGTATCTCACAGTTGTCACTACAATTTTCTGTCCATAATGGAAAGGTCAAAATGGTGAAATATTAAAAAAGATTTACAGAGATCGAAAAATCCACAAACAAGTCAGGTGTTACTGTGATACACTATCATATCTACAGTGATGAAGTAGCCTAGTGGTTAGAGCATTCGCTTGTCATACCAAAAGACCCGGGTTCGATTCCCCCACTGGTACAATGTGTGGAGCCCATATTATTAACACTAGATACCAGGCTATTGCTCTGTACTTAGGAGTGAGTGAAAGACTGAGTTAATGAAAGAGAGACTGAGTAAGAGAGAGAGAGAGTGACCAAAATACCAAAAGACCCAGGTTCGATTCCCCCATGGGTACAATGGGTGGAGCCCATTTCTGGTGACCCCTGCCGTGATGTTCCTGGAATATTGCTGCAGCTGGCAAAAAAATAAACTCACTCTACAGTTAACTATCCCCGCCATTCTACAACTGGAATAACACAGCGCTAAACCGTCTTTGTGGTTTGGATAAAATACATCTGACGTCATGCAACTAACATGTTAAAAGATGCACCATTTATCATACCAAGTATTCCACACCTAAGATAATGGACAGGAAATTCCTAATATTACCAATAATGATGTTAATTTTCCCTTTTCAGAGAAGGATGCCAGACTTCAGCATTCTATTACTAACACATTATGCACCGAGTTGAATACTGTATGATCCAACATGTATACATCATCTGAATGATAAACTGATTAATACCATGTGGAGCTGCTGTTCTGCCATGCTTTAACTAATGTAGCCTTCACTGAAGCATCCTATGGGGTCCAATATTTTATCATCTTCATATACTCTATTATTAACACTGGATACCAGACTATTGCTCAGTACTTAGGAGTGAGTGAAAGACTGAGTGAATGAAAGAGACTGAGTGAGTGAATGAGTGAGAGACTGAGTGAGCGAATGAGTGAGAGACTGAGTGAGTGAATGAGTGACTGAGTGAGCGTATGAGTGAGAGACTGAGTGAGCGAATGAGTGAGAGACTGAATGAGCAAATGAGTGAGTGAATGAGTGAAAGGCTGAGTGAGAGAATGGGTGAGTGACTGAGTGAGCGTATGAGTGAGAGACTGAGTGAGCAAATGAGTGAGAGACTGAATGAGCAAATGAGTGAGTGAGAGACTGAGCAAATGAGTGACTGAGTGAGCAAATGAGTGAAAAAGTGGGGTGAGTAAGAGTGAGTGAGGGAGTGAGAGAATGAATGATTGAAGGAAAGGTGAACATCATGCATCATCATTCCTGCAGGTTATTTCCTGTGTTTCCAGGACATCCACTAACAGCAACAATCATGATTTACAGTGTTCAAACATAATGTCAGCTGGTTCTAAACTCAAAAATGTCTGCAAATAGGACTATGTACCTAAAACCTATTGTTATAGAGGGTCTCCCCGGGAAACAAACAGAACCTTTTACTTAATGACAATGATCATCAGGATTTTGAATAATGACAAAATAGGACTTTTTACAACATATATTACTACAACGTTCATCTGAAGTTCTCAGCTGGACAACAATATGATGAAGCTGCATGAATAATTCCCAGCGACCTTCAGAGAGATATTGTACTCCTAAATAATGTAACCTGTACAAGGACTTTTGTGCTTCCCCAAAGTAGAATCCATAAAAGAGTGGTTCTGACGTCAAGGGACTAGAATAGACAGTGACATTTCACATGTGTCGCCACTACAGTAAATCATCTAACTGATGTTACAAAACAACTCAGACAGGAAGAGTCTGTCAATCTTAAAATATTTCCCCATGAAATTGTTATTCTACTTTCCATTAACAATGAAAAAGAAACTACCATCCAACTTTAAGTCATGTACTCTCAATCATATGATTAGGCCTGGCAACAAACTAATTACGTGGCAAGTTCAGCAGTTGCTGTCCCCACAGCCCCTACTCCAAACAGCCTCCATTCATTGCTACTGTAACAAGAACTTGGAAACCAGACAGTAGATTATCACCGTCACAAAACCCTATAAAATACAACTTGTAACGCATGTAAACTCTGACACTTTCCTAAAATACATATCTATGTTGCCAGCATTAGAGCTATAATGTCATTTCACAACTGTAGCAATTTGCAAAAGAAAACAAACAATTCATTGCCCATCAACCTCTGGCTGCAATACACCACAGTAACTCACTGAACGTCTCACACGGGCAGACACTGATGAACATGTCACACGTGCAACACTCAGGAATATCTCATACATGCATTTGCCGAGGACAATCACACACGTGCATCCACTTACGAAAATCTCACACATTCATTCACTCAGAACATCTCACACATTCATCCACTAAGGAACATCTCACATATTCATCCACTAAGGAACATCTCACATATTCATCCACTAAGGAACATCTCACATATTCATCCAATGAAAAACATCTCATATATGCATTCAGTAAGGAACATCTCACACATGCACTCACTCAGGAACATCTCACACACATACCACCACTCTGGCACATCTCACCCATGCACTAATTGAAGAACATCTCACAAGGAATTCATTAAGTGATAATTGTCTGCTATGCACCACACATGTAAATCACATGTGTGGTGTAAATGGTTCCAAGAGGCGGGTTTTTTGGAAGTTTTAACATGTGGGTGGATATGGCTTGTAATTACCATGGCAAAATGTTCCATTTCACAGCAACAAATGTTTGCATGTAAACATCTACCATCTATCAGTCAATAAACAAGTATCAATACCATGACTCTTCAACTGTCAAGAACAGTAACATGACATTATGTGTAATGCCATCATGTTCCCAGCAGAAATGATTACTTCCGATGACACACTGTATCAAGCTAACACTCAAGTCTGACTGGTTAATACAGAGGTTCAAAATCACATTAGCCTCTTTAGGATTAGAAGTGTCACATTCAGAATACTGAGCCACAGACAACAGGTCTAGCTATGAAAGTCTCGTGATGATGCATTAGGTTGCATGAATGAAAGCCTTGATTCTAGATGTGCCTTGCATCAACAATAGCATAAAGAAGATAGATGGCATTTGAAAACAGTTTTAACTAAGACTCAGAAAATTACCCCAGAGTGTGGCTACAGGTCATTCTAATACAGATCAGTATTAGTCTTATGATTAACACTGCACTTAGCAATTCCAGCCAAAAGGAGATGGTGGTGTAGCCTAGTTGTTAAAGTGTTCCTTCATCACACCAAAACCTGGGTTTGTTTCCCCCAATGGGTACAATGTGTGAGCCCATTTGTGGTGTCCCCAGCTGTGACATTGCTAGATTATTGCTGAAAGCACCATGAAACTTAAGTCATTCACTCACTCTAGCCAAATGATTATAGTGGCATGTCAATAAATGAGCCTGGACCAGACCATCCAGTGACTCTATCATGAGAGTCAGTCTAAGCCGTTGTCAAACAATAAAATGCATCAACTAAGTCCATGAGACTGTCAGACCATTATGTCATGAAAAGTGCATGTTATGGCAAGCATGGGTGGAAGATAAATATATTTTTGTCTAACACTGATGTTCACATCTTTCCTCTTAAGTCACACTGCTGAACAAAACAACTGACTTACCTTCAAACACCACCTGCAGGATGTGAAGGAACAAATCATTGACTGAAGATATACAAATGTATCACACATTCAAAATTTCATTCAGTAATCTTCATATATTTCCACATGTTCCTGCAGACAATGTCTTGGATAAAAATCAAATAATAAATTGAGTCACCTGGCCACCATGAAATTATTTAAATGGCATCAAACAAAGTTTGGTTATTTATATTAATAAGGGTTTTTTTCACCTGTAGGAGTTGCTTAACAAGCATATGTACCTAATTTGGGTTGTAATTCCTTGGACAGCTCAGGACCATATCTATTAAATGTTTTGTTAACTGAACACTCATTCAAATGATCAAAGACAAAGTTTTGACGGTGCTGTGCCTCTACAGTCTACTACAGTATCACTGACTAAGTTGTGTCACTGGCATTAAGTAGTCATATATTTATGTAATTGGGACTTACAAGTTTGATTAACAATACTGATTTCTAGATCCAACTGGATGTATATGTACACTTTTATCCATGCATGACAAAGGCATTAAGATTTATACTGATACATCTCATTACAAGCGAAAATAGAAGCTTTCATGCATATAGGATATTGCCTTTACTAACAAAATATTCAGCTTAATATCATACATCTGAAAATCCCCCGACTTTAAGGACTCCTGACCAATGCCATTGTGGTCCCTGTTTGTTGGAACATGAAGGCTGCCAGGCAAGAAAACTGCTGCATCATGATGCTCATCCCTAGAGGCAAGCATACCCATTTCCAAGAAATGATTATTACAAGCCTTGAATGAAAAAGACTGTGATCAATGAGACTCAATCAATATTTGTCACTGAGTCAGCCAACACAGCATTGAAAAGTACTTGAGAGATGTCATGGGATGTCGGCTTACTGTAGGAGGAAATCCCTGGGGTGTACGCTGTGGACCTTTACCACTTAGATGAAACCAACAATCAGAGGAAAGCGCTGACAAAGAAAGGATGATATGAAGCGGAGCGAACCTGACTTCCAACCAACATCCTACAGATCCTGACACTGTTGTGGGAGGGAACTCTGCCAAACCAAATGCACTGCCTCATATAGAGTGATATAACTGAACCTCAGCCATAGATTACATATAAACATGGTATAAACAAACTAGTAGAAAGTACAAAAATGTGACCCAACCTAAGATATTTGCTATTCTAACATATATAAAAGTAGATATATAACATCTTCATGGAGATTATGCAGTACAAGAAAACAATGATCTTAGTCTGATTCTACTTGTTGTATGACTGGTAACTGCATGATTTAAGAATCTCTTCATCACTGCCATACATTCTTTCACCAACAGCTTTCACAACTTGTGACAAGATTACCAGAACTTTGGAATTATTCAGATACCAATCATATGCATAATCCCATTACCATGCACACTACAGCAAATAGAGTGGAAACTGGATTGCAACAATTTATATAAGGTACTCAAAATTTATGTCTTAGAATCTAAGCATTTGGCACAGGTCAGACCCACTACTAGTCAAAGACAAGTATGCACCATATAACAAAAAATATCAATCTGCTATACACATGTATAGCACACAGCTTTGCCGCCAGTCCTCAAGTCAAATAGGAGCATAACAGTACAGAAATATGGCCAACTAGGCCATCCAACTGTAGACTTAAGCAGTGTTACAGAATGATGCATACTAACTGCTGAAATTACCATGATCACCACTGTATGTGGAATCTTTAAACAATGGCAGAGCATACTTGACATGATATGCATGATAGGTCATGAATTGATGGTCCATGAATTGATTCTGAGGAATACTGAAGTGTGTTCCATATAATGTGATCTCCAATATGTATGTTAAACATCATTATAAACATGATAGACAATGAATAACCATTGGGAAATTAGTTCAGGGTGGAGATCACATCTCTGTTTTCTGTATTACATTGCAGGTGCCCCTTAATGAGAAACTTGCCCTACAAACAGATCCAAAGCCTGATATACCAAGGTACATCTTTTGTACCATGTACACCTCATAAAATATTGTTTGTTCAATATCAAAAGCATTGCACAATGTATCATGCCATTGTATACTGTATCATGTGTATTGCCTATTGTATCAATCAATTTTTTTCATGTTCTATCATGTATTGCATATGTGTTTGCCATTCATATTTGACGTTTGTGTCATGTGTATTGCATACTGTACCATTTGCATTTAATCTATGTATGATACATACTGTGCCATGTACATTGTGTCTTCAACCACTGTACTAGCTGGCTTTTTATGTGTTGCAGGGTAGCGTGGTTAGTGTTCGCTTGTTATGCCCAAGACCTTGGTTTGATTCTCCATATGGGTATGTTAAGCACTGGTGTTGGCACTGCAATATTGCTAAAAGCAGTGTGAAACTAACCTCACTCACTTAAGTCTGCTGTACTTTCCTGGTATTTGTAACAAATGCTTAACACTGCACAAAGCGATAAAAGTCTGGACCAAACAATCTGCATATATATAGAGAATCTTTTATTTTGTATATTTTAACATGTGAATTACATCTTGTATCCTGTGTATAATACAAATTGTATCATGAATATTATTCTATGTTTTATATTATTATTATTGGATATTTATGTTGCATACACATCCAAGCAACTAGTGTTTGATCAAGGCACTGGTATTTTTCCCTCAATCATGTTATCAATCTCAACTTCCTTGGGAGTATACAATTCTTGCTGTCTCTTTCACATCCTAACAAGGTACCAATTCACACCTGGGTGGACTCGAACCCATAGTCACAGTACTTTGTCCAAGTTCACTGCACTTTGCTGTACACGCAACTAGGTGTTTGCACTATCTTGCCATTTACTAATGAATTTGTGGGTTCTTTAATGTGCACAGGGCTGTGTACTGAACACTCGGGATTGTGACAACACAGAAAGAGTCTATACTGTAAACCAACTATATTCTGCGACCTACTAATTATCGTGAAAACTGCAAGTGACAGTCAATCGCAGTTCAAAATCACGCAGTAGTAAGTACAAAAAATATGTTTATTTCCAACAACAAAATGGCGATGATAAGTGACAACAACTAAACCTCTTGAAGTACAGATACAATCATGACACATAACTAAGTCTCAGGACAAAGCAATACACTTGTTGACACCAGGCTAATCCGTTAATTGGATAATGTTTGATCTCTGTTTATTTAGAGATCGTTTCAAAACAACCACTCGCAAAATTAAATCTAGCATTCGTGGCTGAGTAGCATGCTTTGCAGTAGCAGAAATAAGTTGGTTTACAGTAATTACACAATATTTAGAAAGTGGTCAAATGTAACATGTCATACTTGGGATTACACTTTCTTAGTAAAGTACTTAGTTCTTGTACTTTTTTGGTTGAGTCCCACCTGGGATTCAAACCAGCACCTTCAGAGTCAGGCACCTAATCGCCAGCACACAAAGTCATCCTCCTAGCCCACTTAGCCAGCACAACTTCCACAAAAATGGAAGTTGGACAACTGGTAGTCTAGACTGCGTACTTTGTGTACCCCTCTGATAAGTGCAAATTGCAATGGCTCTAATGGCCAAAAGCTATGATTACAAAATGCCATTTAGAAAGGGGTCAGATGTAACATGTGACCAAACAGTCGTTCATTCCGACACTCTCCCCAGTGTTGACTCTCAGCCACATAGATCTGCACACTCATATACAAATGCTAATATCCGTTTTCAATACCAGAAGTTCCAGCGCTCACACTGTCTTGTATCTATGGCAACACCAGATCTAGTTAAACCTGTAACTGCTCAATACCAAATGGCATCCTGACCATGACATCTCACCCTACATGCAGTCAAAGTGTCAATGGCATCTTGAGCATGCTTATATAATAACTATAAATGGACAGTTATTAAAGCCTGTACATACATTCCACTAACTTTATTGTGTTTCACGACAATGAATACACAAAGACAATACAGGAAAACACCACTTGCGCCTCAATAACCTCAACACACGAACCCAAATTGCTGCTGATAAATATCAGAGCTGTGAATGTAATTTTCAAGCTTATATAATGAGATCCCTGGAAAATTCCACAAGTCTTCAACAGCCAATTCTGATGAATCACTGACTGCATACTTGACAAGGCAGTTGCCAATTTCTACCAACAAAGGAATCTGATGCTGATAATGAGATTAATTGTGGAGTTTGGAATTCATCGATCGCAGCAAAGAGACAAAATTAAGGCATCAATGGAAGTGAACACAGCCTAGATTGAACTATCATGACCAAGAACACTTGAAGAAGATGAAGCTAACTTGACTCTTATTCTTCTTCAGTACATATGTACATGTTCCAGTCAAAACAACTACAGACTGGACACTGTTGATCAATACTGGGTTTCCATGTTAAATGTGGTGAACTTCATAAATACACACAGTGCTTTTCTTTGCAGGTCCAAAAGTATGTTTGGATAAGTAACATTATTTTCATACTTTGGTCCTTTGATGGCTGACCATGACAACAAAATTCAATAAAATAATTTACAAATACAGGGACCTTGATATTATAATTTACATCAGAAATGACAGCATTTGTTGTGATGCTGGAAAAACTGGTGTATATAAGCACGAAATAAGACAGCAGAACTAGCAACCTGCAACAATACTAGTGAAAACAGTTTAAGATACACCTGACACTTTGGTCACCTTGGTGGTATTGGTACTTCACTATAGTACAATAAAATGTTCATTCATGCTTAGCCATTCCTAAATAATATGTGAGCCCCACTATAGTAAACCATCACAGGACACATAACCTTAACTAGAATTTAGTTTCAGAAAAATTTCAATACAAACATACATGTCAACATACAAAATAATACAAAAAAGAACAGAACATCCACAAGGAGCCAAGAACACATCTGACTTTCAAACCTAGACCAAATGAAATCCAGACCACATTTTCATTTTATTCTACAGCATGTGGGCAACAGAAACAGTGAGTGAGTAAGTTGGGTTTTACACTGCCTTTAGAAATAACCTAGCCATATCACATTGGTGGGAAAGAGGCTCCATTGTACCCATGTGGGGAATCAAACCCGGATCTTTGACACAACGAGCCAATGCTTTAACCACTAAGCTACCCTACTGCCCCTTTGTAACAGAAACATGGGTTGATGGACAACAAAGTTCTGGTGTGTTCAAAGCTTGTTACATTAGTCACAATCAATAGAGGAAATGGTGTACATGGCTTCCAGTCCGTGACAGAGGGCCAGTCAGGTACATTTCTTTCAGCTGAAGGACTGCACTAATAAAGCCCATTTGTAAGAGGGAAACCTTATGCGCCCAACAGATAAGATTGCTTGTAGACCCTGAACGGATGACATGTTTTACTGGTTTGTGATACAGCACTATCACACAAAAAATGTTTCGTATTTTGAGATTCAGAGTTTTGTCCATAATCATTCAAAATTTGAAGATTTACAGCGTCATTTAATGAAAATGATGCATATGAGTGAGTGAGTGAGTGAGTGAGTGAGTGAGTGAGTGAGTGAGTGAGTGAGTGAGTGAGTGAACCAAACAAAAGCACTGGAATCTGTACTTTACAGAGAAAGTGTAACCCAACTACAAAGTTTACCATTTGAACATGTTCGAAGTGACATAGTTTACTGCACCCATATGTGTTAAAAAAACATGATCTCGGGTTAAAAGCTTAGTCACAACGAAATATTAGAAAGACACTCTCTACAAAAGGTTGTTCAACTTTAATGCTAATGGACACAACTTTGATGATGACAAATATATGTTTCCTCCATATTTCTTCAAGCCTGTGAAGATCTGTGTCTAAACTGGTCTTCAATAACCCATGCTTGTCGTAAAAGACTACTAACAGGACAGGGTGGGAAGTCTTCACCATGTGGTCCAGGTTGATAATTTGATACTTTACAAGACCTCAGCCATATAGCTAAAATATAGTGCAGCGTTAGACATTAGACAATCAACTTTTTTCTTCATTGTATTATGAGCCGTGCACACCATACTTGTCCTTCACTGGACCATCAACAAGGCCTTGTACTTGCAACTGACTCCGAGGCAACCCCTGAAAACAGATTAACTCTACATCTATGCAATAAAACAGGATTAATGAGCCACATTTTAGAATTTCAGCCATCAATGTCCTAAGATTATGAGTAACTTGACCCATTAGTATTCAAACTAGACTGAGTTTACTGGTACTGTTTTACAAAGCAATCTTAAAGAAAGATGTCTCTCAGTACAATACCGTAACATGAACTTACGATAGTCATATTGCTAAGGTTGTTTGGTAGAACTGTACCTCTGACTTGAATGAGTTGCCAACACATGATTATGTTAACTCTAACAGCAGACTATTGTGACTGAAATTTGTAAGAATGGTAAATACTAAAATGTTTATAACAACAAAGATTGCTGTCATCAATTAATCCCTTAAGACTCAGACTGGTGATCTAGAGGAAAGAAAGGGAAGCACAGGTTTGTAATAAACAGTCACCACTCACATGTGCTAAGAAAAGATAAACAGTCACAATTGACACGGGCTAAAAGAAACTAGCATCGTAAACCACAATGTATTTATCTTAGCTTGTTTGCTGTTAATATTGCACTCTGCAATATCCAAACTATAATGGTAGCAGCGGCTTACACCATCTTTATCGATCTGTGCAATGAGCATACAATGACATCCATCTAAGATCTTCATGGGTTGAAAATCCAGGTAAACTCATGAGGGATCATATAATGAGAACAAGTGTGTGCAACTAATGTGGTAATGTCACCATCGCTAAAGAAGAATGAAATATCTATAACATGTTTACTACCTAAGTATTTTGGGGCTACATACAAGATGGGCCCTGTGAAAGCGCAGGGTAGAATAAGCCTTCCGCAACCCATCCTTGCCAAAAAAGGTGATTGTGCTTGTCGGAAGAGGTGACTTACAGGATTAGGTGGTATGTCATTGGTTCCCAATGGTGCAGATCGATGTACATGCTGTTGATCACTGGATTGTTTGGACCAGACTTGAGTATTTACAGACCGCCAGCATGAGCATTGATCTGTGCAATTCGGAACTGATGGCGTGTGAACTAAGTCAGCGAGCCTGACCACCTGATCCCATTAGTCGCCTCTTACGACAAGCATAGTTGCTGTATATGGTAAGCATGGTTTGCTGAAGGCCTATTCAATCCCGGACCTTGACAGGTCCAAATGCCATGTAAGCTATTACTTAGCTATGTGTCCAAATATATATAAACAAATCCTAATCCCATAATCCGACTTTAAAAACAAAATCAGTATATAACATTGTCAAAGAGTGTGAAGATTGGATATATGCAAACACCAACGAGTACAGGTTGCTGGGGAGGTAATGCTGGGGACCTGTTCTAACCCTGAAGTCCCATGAATCATGAATCAAACTGGAAGGCTTATATTGTTACCATAGCTAAATCAATAAAAGCCTGATCATAATTATCTAATTCTGAATTTTTAATTAGTCCCCTACCCACTGGACAGACTGAGCAAATAGTCCTGTGCAAGATTAACCACAATAGCAATAGTCCAACTACTAAACATCTGTCTCCTTGTCCTCCCTATTGTTCACTGACTCATACAAAGAAGGAAATGGTGTTCCCTGTCGGTCATTCAATGGAAAAAGATCACTGCGCTGTGTACATCCCATTGTCAGTGAGGCCACAGATACCGGGGCATCATTCGTTACATAAACCTGTCCACTCACCAGCATAATGGTAGCATTGTCCTTGCTGTAAAATGTCCCTGCTGGACATACTTAATATCTCTGTTCTTACACTTGTCTCATCTGTTGGTAACATATGTCCCATCATCAACAGATCATGGGGGCATGATGTGTCTTGTGTTAAATATTGTCTATGTCATGTACATACAGACATTGTTAGAATTTAATGGGCTGACAGTTCAGGACAGATACCTGCAACTAGAAGTCCTCACAAACTTGACCCAAGTCACTGCAAACACTCTCTCCCAGCCAACTGACTCGGAATCTATGTTAAATAACAGTGTGTACATAAACTATGCAGACACATGAAGAAGTCTATGTCCCTAATGCTAAACATATAAGACTGGGAAAGCCTTTGACTTCAATATCATAGTAAACAGCAAGAACCCAGCCGAATTTCAATGTTGGTGAATGATTACTTTTATTACCCAGAAATAATGTGTCAGTTTCACACAGCACTAATCTGTCTAGACATAGACTAGAGGCACTAACAGATCATTTAATTTCCCTGTCATATGCAACTCAAAGAGTCTCTGTCATAACCAGCTACAGAAAACATGTTTTCAAAACTCTTCCACTGGAATAATGTTAACCTCTTCTCATAGTTAGTGGATAGACAAAACTGTCAGAATGTTACAGATTTTGCTTATTCACTTCTTTAAGTGCTTTTCTTATTCAGTTCCACTAAATTCACTAATTTGAATGTAGGCTGCTATAGATGGGAAGGGAATGGGTGTAGGCGGCTAAAACTGGGAAAGGGATGATTGTAGCTCTGGGAAGGAGATGAATGCAGGCTGTTATTGTTAAAGCTAGGAAAGGGATGGGTGAAGGCTGTTATAGATGGGAAGGGGAAGGGTAAAGGCTGCTAGAAGACTGTTATAGATGGGAAGGGGAAGGGTGAATGCTGCTAGAGAAGGGCTGAGTGTAGGCTGAAAAGGGCTGGGAAGGGGATGAGTGAAGGCTGCTATAGGTGTGTAGGGGCGTAGGCTTCTATGTTTGGGAAGGGGACAAGTATAGGCTGCTATAGATGGGAAAGGGTGGGTGTAGAATGCTAGATTTGGGAAGGGGTGGTTGTAGCCTGCTAGATTTGGGAAGGGGATGAGTATAGACTGCTATAAATGGGAAGGGGGTGAATGTAGGGTGCTAGATATGAGAAAAGTATGAATGTTAGTGTATCGACTAATGATCAATTATCATGATTATAGTTGTCAGAAATCCTTGTGTTGCATCACAATTGACACCTTGAGAGACATCCATCTTGTGATAAACAGCTAATTATGGCTGGGTTGTATAACCTGTTTTGTCAAAACATCATCTGTCTTTAAGAATCCTGCTCGACTAAGCACTCATAATTGCCATGAAACTAAAAATTGATAAAATCAGTTAATCGTGTCGTCATTCCCTAACTTTGTCGCATTATACATAGAGTATATAATGTTTTATACCTTCCACTAGTTATTGTCTATTCACAATATCTAGACTTACTGACTATCCACATGAATAATGCCCTACATTGAAGGTCTGATATGTTTTCGGCATGATGTACTGTGATCAAGGCATTAACACTCTCATTCAATAAGTATTAAGACGGGACGCAGCCTGGGAAACAGTGACCAAATGTGTCTGTGTGACTGCACAATACCAATCATGCTAATGTAACAATCCCCGGTGTTCCCTGTCCTCGTATTACAGGAGATTACAACCGTCACACATAAACACCAACATCCTATGATGCTATCAGAAAGAGATATTTTGTCTCTTTACAAAAAATTTAACATTTCAAATACAGATTGCAAGCGACTGAAAATGTGTTATTTCCTGTTATCAAACACTGATGTAGGATTCCATGTTTCAGGGAAAGGTATCAATAATAACTACAGCAATCTATGTTTTTAATAAACAGAGACACTGCCTGACATTTAAACACTGGAAATTTTAAAACCTTATTTTTTTGCAACACCTTGTGTCTTGCTCATGTTCTCACAAATAGAACATTTTGTCTTAGCTAACACTTCTTCATGCTTAAACTAAGTTTTATAATGTCAAATTTTAGCATACAAATGAGCAAATTATGGAAACCACAGGAATAAGCCTCTAATCTTCATCTGCTTTTTCACCTGACCAGAAACATTCCAATCTCAACATGTTTTTTAAAAAAAAAGTATTTGTGATGACTCAGCAGATTTTTTTCTGTCAGACTGATTATCAAAATATTTTTCAAAACATTTTCCACCCTCAACCTTATTTATAAATCTACCACGATTAACAACAGCTTTTGAGTGTGCCATTTTGTTCATCCGTAACAGTACAGGAATGAGCACAGAAGCATGAATACAGTGAAGAATGCATGATAACCATATCATAATCAGGCTGTTAAAGAAGTCAGCAACACAGGCAAAAGCTCATCATATTGACAAGTATCACAAAAGGCATGGTTTCACCTCAGATCTTAAGGTGTAAGGGTTTCATACTGATTTTTCAATATTTCACAAAATAATATCTGAGCACTTTGTCATACTGCTGATGATGATGGGGTGGGGATGAGGGTCGTTCACATTGTACATTCTTCAAAATCATCACCTACATACACATCCCTGCCACAGATTATAAATGCCAGTCCCTAAATGCAACACAAGAGGTTTCAGTCTACACAAATTGAGGAGCAAGGAGAACACATTCATGGACACTCATTCATCCAACACTCACTATCATGAATATTCTGGGCCCAGTGGAAGGTCAAGTTGCTTAGGGAGTATTCATACATGTCACGATAAAATAACACACAGCACAGATGATCAAATTGTTAGACACACTGAGAGATGAGAACACGTTCAGAGACCGAACTTAAACTTCAAATTCATGCAAATTTATCGACACATGATACTGACAGTGACGCCGGTGACAGATAAATGATAATGATGAATTTCATCATATGTTTACTGGATTATCTTGGACATTAATAAAGCTGCTAGTACTTGGACAATAGTAATTATTTTCCCGATGAGCATCAAAAGGTGAAATGACTTAAACATGCTAAACAACAATATCAACTGTTCTCGCTATAACGTCCTTACTAATCACTGCGTTATAACGAGGTAAAATTACGATGCAAATGATCTGATGAAACTTCAGAACAAGTGAACAATCATATTTTCAGTTATCTGATTTGTAAGACAAGGCGAGTCTTGTCGGCCCATGGCAAACGCATTTAATGGCTTCCACATAACATGAGCCAAATGTCATGACAAGGACGACACTTTAACATCTCAAAACGCTGAGAACCCATCGGATGACAAATGTCGACAAAATCACGTGTTACTCACCGCGTGAAAACAGTGTACAGCAAGCCCAAAATTGAAGCTGCGAGAAGAGAGATGGTATGTGGTTTGTAGAAAAAATCCAGAGATATGTCATCGACTGATCTTTCGTTAATTATCACCCGAAAATACTCATCGTCCTCTGCGATCATGCTGTCTTTCTTTGCAGACGCCATTTTCGGATTAATCTCTGGGGAGAGTTGTACAGGGGAGGTAACTCTTGGTTTCCAGCCAAGAGCCGAGTAATAACTCCTTGCTAAATTAACATTTCCTCTCATTCGTACCACCATAGGGAAATCGATAAATACTTCGTGTCGATCGTTAAGGGATTCACATAATACCCTCTCCGCCAATAGCGCTCTTGAAAATGATAGTTTGGACATTATGTTGATGAATATTGACCCTGTATGGGAGCGTTCATCTCAGTATTCAATATTTCTAATAAACCAGTCTTGATTTTTTTAGTGCACTGTCCTATATACAAGTGTGCAGTTATTCGACCAGCGTATTCCTGTATTTCTTCGCCATGAACAGTCAACATTTCCACATGATGAAGTGTTTATTTAATTTCGGGGCATTGTGTCATTCCCATTATAGGCTAACTACATGTAGTCTAATGTATTCCAAGTTTGACTAGGCGTCCAATACATAACCTGTTCCAAGCGAATGGTTTTTAATTACCAGCTCTCTACCCTCCATCAGGATGACTGTTCCACCAACAGTTATTAACAGTTATACATAACTGTACCAGATTCACGAGTATGAGCATGTATTATTCAGCTATAGAGTTATTATAGAGTTCCACGATGTATCATATACACCACATATATATGAAATTATATCTGTGCAAAGGATATTCGGACTTTTGTCTGATATATACGGTAAATGAATTAAGATCTTATTATGCTTCATAAATATTGTAGGCAGCAGCACAAGCGACATGGACTTTGTAAACACTTTGTAAAAACTGTGATGTGTCCGCCACTGACAGGTCAATTAAACTGTGGTACTTTGACATGGTCTAAACACATTTTTATTTCATCAAAATACACAGTTGTTCTTGAATTTTGATAGTTCCGTCAAGTGAAAAGGCAGTGAACAACATCTTCTTTATAATAAACACATTAACGCTTAGGCAGTTTCCGATATAGGTCGAATATCTTAGTCTGCATTTAGATCACTACAGCCGAGTTTGAGGCGACAATGGACGATTTGACAAAGTCTAGTCCCAAATATTTAAATCCAAGTAATTGTTTAAAAGTGATTCACGGGAAATAGCGTTAGCAGCTTCATCGGACAATGAATTCCACGAAATAATCGTTCTCAGTAAAAATGATTGAGGATACCTTTGCGTTCTACAGTTAATAAACAGTTTGAATGTAAGTGGATGAACTGTAGCCAATTTTCAAAACAAACAACCTATACTATAGGTTTTTCCAAGTTTTAATCCTAGTAGAGGAGTTATCTCCAAATATCAAAACAGACAATGAATGATCACTTGGCTTCTAATTATATTATGGGTAGGCCCTGGGAGTCCCCATTACAGGTTTATTTCAAAGTATAGTCAAATTGGGAATAAACAGCTTAACAGTTTTAGTACATTATTAAGCGTAGGGGTGCTCCATTATATGTTTATGTTCATGAGTTGTCAAAATTGGAGTAGCAATACTGGGAATAGTCATAATGGGATGATACTGGGACCATCCCCGTTGTAATTGACGCATGTAAAAAAACCCATCTCGCTATTAAAAGCCGGAATTGATTCACGTAAGTTCGGATTTAAAGTATTGAAATAATTTATTGATTCTTTGCTTGACAGACAAACGGTCTTGTCCAAATATTACTGTTCTGGGTACTTATTGCGTGTCTTCTTCGAAAACAATATCGAATGGATGTGTACATTGGTGCTACAATTACCCCAAGGATCAAGACAAGGTCGATACTGAAGTTCGAAGGGGGGAACTTTAAAGACTTATGTCCACATTATTCTTTATCTTCAAAGTATAATGGATTGATAGCTAAAGTGCACTGTTTCTGCGGGGTTGTCCCGTGAAGGTTCCGGGATAGAATCGAGATCGGGTGGTCTGGCTCGTGGTCATACTCGACCCACACTGTGAGTGAATATGGTCTTACGCCGTTTTAGCAATATTCCAGCAATATATGGCGACACCAGAAATGGGATTCCCACATTGCACCCATCTGAGGAATCAAACCCAGGCCTTCGCTTTCACCTCTAGGCCACGCCATCGACCACTCAGTAATTTCATTTGTCGATGTAGAGTCATCAAACGAGAAAGTTATTGATAGTCTCCCTTATCAGTAATTGCCGAATATTCGAAATTACTTACAACAAACGTGCATTGCACTTTGATTTACACCATGCGAAAAGTCAATACTCCCAACGCCAAGTCCAGGGTGCCATTGTACAAAGCGGTCAAGTGAAACAAAATGGGTGAGTGAGTTTAGTTTTACTCCACACTCAGCACAATTCCAGCTTTACAACGGCGGTTTGTAAATAATCGAGTGTGGACCAGGCAAAGTCAACGTGCCTGACCAGCCGATCCGGTTAGTCGCCACTTGCGACAAGCATGGGTACTGTAGATTAGTTCACGGGGCATGATGCGGTCATTTTAGTAATATTTCAGATATGACAACGTTCTGTAGATAATTGAATCTCAACAAGACAGGCCTGTGACTGACGTCATGAACGTCGATCTATGCAGATAGAATGTGCACAGACATGCATGAACCAAGTCTAATCTCTGACCACCAGGCCCCGTTAGGTCCTATCTCAGGGGCTTGTAACGCTAAAACGTGCAATCAAGGTATACATTGTCCCTGATGAAGTATTAGTACTATAAAAAAGGACCGATTTTTTATAATACTAATACCCCATCAGGGTCAATATATACCTTGATGGCAGTTTTTAGCGTTACAAGCCCCTGTGTCCTATCATAGATTAAGAAGGGCATGGATTGCTTTGTTTCAAATGGTTTCTAACTGCAATAGGAAGGAAGTAACACTAGCCAGATAATTTGTTCAAACAGGAATTCACAAAAATCTGTAGTAGCTATTTTGTCTGTCGTGGTAAATGAATAGCTTTAATCACTATTCCAAATATATTTATTAAAAACTGTAATTCGGGTGATCCGGAGACGTAATGAGAAATGTTGGAAGTCAGGATAACTCTCTCCCTGCCGAGTGGTGAGAAGCAAACACATATCACCAAACTGACTCTCTTTTAACCTACATGTTTGGGCGAGAGGCTGCCTGCCAAGGAGTAATAGGATTAGCTGTTAATTACTTGCTAATTACTTGATCAGTGGATTAATGGTTTGGTGAAGTCACATGTTAAATGATGGAAGCCGCGGTGTCTAAGCGGGTTAGGCGTCTGCCTTTGTGTCCTGCATGGCGATTAGGTGTTAGGATCATCCTAAGGATAGATAGTAGGTGCACACTTTGACTCTGATGATTTTTGTTCGAATTCCGGAAGGATGTATTTTGTTTTGTCATCAAAGCTTTTTATATCTGAAAAGGATTACTTAACTCTTTGGGTACGTTATTTGGACTAACGCTTAGTCACTCAAATTCAAGTAAGGTCATTAAAATAACGTCACCAAATATCACCTCCCCAAATATAATTTTGATCCTAACAAATAATCCTATTTAAACCGAGAAGGAGCCCCAGGGAGACCATAGAACACAAGAAAATCTAGACTTGTTTCTTTTAGGACTTAACCACTGCAGAGAGGTCTAGACAGTAGGTAGGACAATATGGTTCAGGGACTATGAGACAGAACACACGTACAGTTAGTTATCTGAGTCTCAGACACAGGGGGTTGTAATCAACAAACTGGTATCAAGGTATGGTCTGTCACTACGGGTTTTAGCCTTTTAGTGGCACTGTATACCTTGGTGCCATTTCTTTTGCATTACGAGACCCTATATTCTCATAATCAAACATACAAAATACTGTCGCACTTTCTTACAGCCGCAATTCGTTTGAATGCTGAACACCACCACCAAAGCGCATATCGAGACTATTGACGTCACGTTTGTGTGCACAAGCAGATTCCGTCATAGCATCAATGTTATTTACAATGCCAGTGTTGCGAGTGGCCATTAAACTAGAAGCTTGGCTCAGCTGGACGCAGAACTCTGCTACATGAAGAAATATTCTGTGACAATATTTTCAGGGTGTTTCAATCACTTAATTTCAAAACTTGGTATTGATGACAGTCCATCTAAAGGATTAGTAACAATACACCTAATGTTTTTTTAGACCTGATCAAGTAGGCTTCATATATGGGTTATCATAGTCCTGGCAGGTCTTCTGCTGTTGCATCTTTCTTGTGAGCAATGACATTTCACAATCTGACATGCACAAATGTGTCATTTGTATCATTTAATGTTTTTGCCATCTTTTGAGCAAATAGTTCTTGGCAACTGAAAATCACTATCTGTTTGAATGTCTCAGCCTTGTACAAATAATAACAGGTTTAGAAAATCCATTTGTTGTTATTCCATCCATAGAGTGTAGTCTGGGAAAGACTCTGAAACAATTATAACCAATGGATCCCTTGTAAATCTTGAATTACAACAGTTACCAAAATTACCCCTAGATTACGACAGTTTCTGAAAACAAAAGAACTCTCGGGGCTTCTTTTTATGATATTATACGGGTATTAACTGAGAATTAGTCTTATTCCCGGTCTAACAGATGAAAAAGCTCCTTTGAAGAATCTGTGACAAAACTGTCATGTTGCAGTTTTGAGGTGGAAGGGCTCAATGTTGTAATGTGCAAACTATAGAAAGATACTTCGGATATTATATATGTTAGAACCATTCTGGATGTCTACCTGTTTGTGTACATGCATATGTGGATATGACTGTGATGACTGTGAGTGAGTGAGTGAGTGAGTTTAGTTTTACGCTGCACTCAGCAATATTCCAGCCATGGCGGCGGTCTGTAAATAATCGAGTCTGGACCAGACAATCCAGTGATCAACAACATGAGCATCGATCTGCGCAATTGGGAACCGATGACATGTGGTAACCAAGTCAGCGAGCCTGACTACCCGATCCTGTTAGTCGCCTCTTACAACAAGCTGAGTCGCCTTTTATGGCAAGCATGGGTTGCTGAAGGCCTATTCTACCCAGGGACCTTGACGGGTCATAATGACTGTGTTTGGGAGGGTGAAGGTGACTGTTGAGAGCAATGAGTTTTATTATCCAGTTCTGTTACTTCAGTTATATAATGATTTCAATATACAAAGTGCCTCATAGGCCTATGGGTAGTATGTTAGTTATACCATGCTTTTATATTTGCAAATATTTGTGACTGTAACGTGTGAGTTTAGTTTTACTCAACACACAACAATATTCCAGCTATATGGTGGAATAATCGAGTCTGGACCAGACAATCCAGTGATTAACAGCATGAGCATTGATCTGCACAACTGAGAACCGATAACGTGTCAACCAAGTCAGTGAGCCTTGCCACCCAATCTCGTTAGTCGACTCTTACAGCAAGAATAGCGGCCTTTCATGGCAAGCATGGGTTGCTGAAGGCATATTCTACCCCAGACATTCACGGGTCCTGTAACATGTGACACTGTAATAAGTTTCTCTTTCTTCTTCTTCTTGACTAAAGGTTCATCAGGTAAGGTGTAGCAGCTAGAAAGTCAACAAAACACTTTTACTGTAGTTTCTGAGCACTCTGCTCAGAATTTAATTTGTTCAATAATTTAGGAAAGTATTAGTAACAAGAAACAACAGTTATTGACTAATCCTGCGGCTCAACCATTTCTATACAAACACCCTTAATGAATAACATTCTGACATGTTGTATCAGAGGTACCTCAGGGAGAAATGGAGAACGTGTTGTCAGAATATTAGGGAAAATCTACCAGCAGCACTCCTTCATACATCTCCTACCATCAACCTGCTGATATACTATGTATATTGTCTCCTGTTTATAAAGAAACCATGCTTCCATGATAAACCTACCACACTGTGTCAATAACAAAATACAAAACACACTGTGTCACTCTAAACGACCATTAGGAACCTTGACAAAAGATCTGTTACCAATACTGAACCCAGCCATCTTACTGACTAGTCACCTTCTCAGAAATAATAGACAGAAGTCAGACAGCTAAGCTGTATGTATACAACAACTGTCTGGCCTGAGTCTGGGATTTTGGACAGTTTAATTTTCTTGTACAATTTCAACCCTCGGTCCAGGTACAGAAGCCTCATAAGCTTGTGAGTGAGTGAGGTGTGTTTGATGATGGTTCTACAGGATTCCATTTACATCAAGGTCTGTCAGCTCATAGCAGGATGAGAGTTCACAGTAATGCAGGCCTTTGATGTTTTGAACCCACAACCATTAGTTTCTGTCATGCTCAAGGGACCTAACTCTGTTTGGAGAATTGTACTGATTCAGATGACAGGGAACCCATGCTTTCCCCTAAACTTAGGAAAGCCTGATGTGTGATACAAGGATCATGTTAGTACCAGGTTCCCCTGGGGTCTGTAGCGGGCTAGCAAGTTGCACAAAAGATTCACTCTGGTGACAAGAGATTGGAGCAGAACACAACCACTGACCCACTTTAAACCTGGAGTCCCACAGTGAATGTGGCAGACGTCCTGTCTAAGGAAATATCAGAAGACTTGAAACTGGATGACATAACAAATGGGACAAAGTACATGGCGAGGCATGAATCCACATGCAGGGACCAGGACAGAGAGCATCCACTCTGAAACACCATGTCTCATCACATGACAATGTTCAAACACTGTGCTATGCTTTCTCTGTGATTATAAGTGAGGTGAGACAGGTGAAACATCAAGACACCATCTTCCTGCTGAATATAGCTAGCAGCTTGCTATTGACTTCGTCCACATTGAGTTTGTCCCCATAGAGAGGGAGGAGGGTGACAACGCCACGTCTCAACATCAGGTCTGAGTCCTGGTGGTCCAGATGGTGAACCTGCAACAGAGGAGATTAATAAACACATCTGCAAACTGCATTTAGATGGACATATAGATGAAGATTAACCAGACTCCTATACTGGAAATACATAATGGGTGAGTGAGTGAGTTTGGTGAAAGAAGTAAAAACTTGATGACTCTCCCCTTTCTACCATTTTTTTGTTTTGTTTTTTAATACTACACCCCTTCATTCTTATTGGAACTATATGATGATGACATGTATCTAATCTTGTTTGGACATTCCAGCTATCTATATTATGTGCATCAATCTAAACAACTTAGATGAGATGACAACTGAATCACAGCACATGATGCTGTTGGTCACCTCTCATGACAAGCAGAATTTCTGAAGATCTGGATCAGCCACCATGACAACTGACTCACCTGTTTCCTGATGTATTCCACCATCAGGGCCAACTGGTGTGGTTCCTTGTCTACACTCCTTTCAAACAGGATTCTCCATACTGCTCCAGCCAACTCTCGGTCATCTCCCAGAATACCCTGCAGAGATATCAGTTTCGGTGCAAGACCATACAACATGTACGGAAGTACAGGACTGGCATCTAGTCACTTTTAGAAAAACATTCAAAGAACTGTAGTGGCAGTCATGTTCCATATATGTTATAGAGGATACCAAATGACCTTCCATGTGATACCACTTTTATTAAACTAGTTAATGATTTGGTATCAAACGAGTGGAAGCAAGTTCAATAAAAAAGGTATTCATGGCAGCGAGTTTAGCATTCTGTTTATTACTCCCGAACATAAATCGACTGAAACTGCAGCAAAATTTCCTACAATGTGATGACTCTACACTTTCCAAAAAGGTCTAGTACCACTGCAGCAGCAGCATTGGCATAATGACATTATATTATTGCCAGAAAAATATTGCACTGTAGTAACTTTCACAGGCGAGTAATAATCCAATATTTCCTACACTTACATGCTGTCAAGGACCTAAGTTATATTTGCTGTATGAAACAAATCAGGGATACACTAATACTACTTTCCTGTAAACTTGTTAAACCTGAGTACTTACTTCATCATAGGAGAAGAGAGCAGCAAAGAAGGCACTTCCTAGATCCTGTATGCCTTCTTTCCTGGCAGTCAGCGTGGCTGCATTCTGAACAACAACAACACGCATAAGTGTCTGTTTATATTTACCAGCGTAATATTTAGGGTAGACTCAACTGATTCAGGATCTGCCTCAATCAAAGCAATGCTATTTCTACAACTGTTGTAAGTCAGTGATACTATATCCCGTGACAGGCATTGCCAAAAAGATGTTCTTGTAACAAATCACACGGTCTTATGTTGTATTTAAAGTTTATATCTATAAACCTAATACATCTATCCATAAAGTTACTCAATGAGTTTCCTAACAGTATGAAATAACAAAGTATCATTATCAGTGTCAAGTAGTACATAGGTACGAATGAATGTTTCATTACTGACAAAGATTTATGTTTCACTCAGTGTCACCTACATAGCATTTGTCGAGTTAACCTCCATCATATCTTATAGTCACAATGTTTCTAATAGTAGTTGAAATCCAAGTGCATCCTTGAAACGAGTGAAGACGAATCTGGTATTTGAACCAAGATCAGAGGATCCCAAAGGGATGTAACTCTGCTGTTGAACTGCAGCCCCATCACAGTGTAGAACCTACCCCCAGCTCCTTGCTCCTTCTGTCAACATCAGCCCACATGGCCTCCACCAAGCTGTTCCGAACAACACGCCCCTCCTTGCCCAACTCGGCCAGTCGCACCATACACAACCTGGACATAGTACTGTGATATTACGGAACAAACATACATCTGTCATGTATACCTGCACAGTATTGTGACTACCTGACAACCCTCTTCCTGTCATATATACATGGGTATGTCTTGACTATATCTGACACACATCTACCTGCCATGTATACATGGGCATGTCATGACAATTTCTCACGACCATCACTTACGTATACCTGGGTCTAGTTGCACAAAGTGTTCTTTGCGCTGAGAATGTCTAAACTCTGTGTTAGAGTAAGGGAGTTACAATCATCCTAGTTCTAAGACAGCTTTGTGCAATGACAACAACTCACAACCATCTACCTCTTGTTTACTTGGACATCAAGTCATGACAATTTCTACCTACCATCCACCTGTCATGCATAACTGAACATAGTGCCATGACAATGTCACAACTAGTTTGAAATAACAAATCACTTGCACGATGATAGGCTTTGTAACAGTACACGCTGAGATATGTCCAGTATCTGACTGGATCCTGTCAATACAGTCTATGCACTGACAATATGTCATGCCATGATAACCCTCACTTATCGACTTACATCTTGATACTCACATCCTCTAAATTCAGTTGAAAGTCAAATTCTTAAGGTCAGTATCACCAGTTACTCATAAATTCAGTATCATAAAGACTTATTCTGTATGACACATAGCATTTCTGCTAACTGCTCTCAATGCAGACAGGAAATGAAATTTCAAACATATATCCTTCATGTTCCTGGTCTCATAACACTTAACCCAAACATCTCATCAACATTGTACAACAGTAATTTATAGTACATAAACCCATTGTACAGAGCTATGTTGATCTTTAATATAGGCTTACAACAAATGTATCACTGAGATTGGTCTTGTGCAATAAGACCATACTCTTCAAGAGTATTTAACCTACCAGACATGCAGCTCTGTGACAAGGAACCAGGAATTGAAGGTGTCCGGCAGGTCCAGATCTACAATAGTGGAGACATCTTCCTCAGAAATATATCATCACATATGCCATATCTCTTAATATATCTCAACCCCCGATGGTCAGGTTAACAAACATTTAAAACTAACCGTAACATGTGACCATGAGTTACCATAACAATAAGTAGATGACAGTCCATATACAATATATTTTCAGGAGAGATATGCCAAATATGCAGAAATCCATTATTAGCAATCTTGCGAATCATCTCAATTTCCTCAAAACAATATCACCTTTGGCAAATAGAGTCTGTTCAATAATTATGGCAAGGATTGAAAAACATAGGTAGTCAAAGATTGAAAGGGCACATCCAAGAGTGTCTTATTATAGGAAGCCATTGTACATACCCTGAAACATTTGTTCCAAGTCAACTTGCGCCTGACAACAGACGTACATGTTGTATCCTGACAGCTTCAGTTTCTGGAGAAGACAAAACTAATTTGCTCAG
This sequence comes from Haliotis asinina, assembly GCF_037392515.1. Taxonomy (NCBI): domain Eukaryota; kingdom Metazoa; phylum Mollusca; class Gastropoda; order Lepetellida; family Haliotidae; genus Haliotis; species Haliotis asinina. Next base: position 21,981,888 of record NC_090282.1, on the reverse strand, counting down.
TTTTTCAGATTTTGAAGAAAAGAAGTCTGTCAAATTATTTCTCAAAACAAAGTCTGTATTGGAAGATCTGATTTTAATGAGATTGCATAATGACTGCTGAGTCTTATGAAAAAGCCTTCCTACTAACCTCAATTGTGACATTCTAGCATTAATTTAGATTTCTATCCATGTCTCCTTGTGTCAAATTAAAGTGATGATTACTGAAGTGTGTAAGTTAAAATACTTAAGGGTGATTAAACATTTAAGTTTCAGTAACACTTAGTCACTAGATATAAATTCAGTGCATGTGAGAAATTATTTTAGATGGAAATCTCATTGACCAATTCTTAAAAAAAAAAAATTTCAGGTGAGCTCCATGCATATGAACAGACATAGTATTTCTTTGCTACTAACATTACTTCTTTAAACACTGATACATAGCTTTGCAATGATGAAGATTGTTGGGATTGTCTTCGAAGTTCAGCTTACACTTTAGCCATGTCAGCCATGTTCATTGTCAGTTGACCACACAAGGATTCTTGTTTAGAAAGAATCTCCATCTTAAATAGTATTACCAGGAACCTTTGCAGGTCCGTTGGTCAGTCTGTGTGATTAAGTTCAATAGGCATCTTGTACCAAGGGTATGGACTGTTGCTCATTATACTGGCCGCAAGATTGTCTGGTCCAAACACAATTATTAACCAGATACTGTTGTCTATGAAGTCTGATTATAATGGAGTCTGGATCAGACAATTCAGTGACTGACATCATGGACATCACAGCTAGGACAAGGACTGGTATCAACCAAGTCAGCCTCAACAGTCCATCCCAGTAGTTGGCAAACAAGGGTTGCCACCCACTTTTGTCCATTTAATCAGGTTAATAAACATCAAAACAACACAATATTTAAGTGAACATGGTCAATAATATGCACATTATTGCATTAGACTGGAACAGTCTTTGTAAGTGAAACATCTTCCTCTGTGCTTTAGAGGTTTTCACAAACAAAGCTGTTGGTCACTACCTGAAGAAAAGGGTCGGTATTGCCATCCCTTACCACTTTGGGATATTTCAGTTTGCCAGTAATCCCCATCTGGTTCTTGGCTCTCTCCCACAAACTGGGTTTGTCCACTGCTACTGACATGCACCTGATTGAACCTGATTGACCTGATGGAACCTGTCATATATAATATATAGAACACATTAGATACTAACAACCTTCTGTGATTTTTTCATACGAGTAAACGATTTGGTATCCAACAAGCGGAAGCAGTGCAATATTGCTGTAAGATATTACACTACTGTATCTTCCACAGGTGAGTAATAAACAACAATCTGTAATTATTGCTATATTCCTTCCTTGATTTCTACTACGGTAACACTAACTAAAGACTTAAAAAAAAATAACATTCTTAAACTGTACTAAGAATTTTTGTGTGGTTAATCCAAGCAATACATTTGGATAAGATCCAAAATTTGGTGACTGATACCGATCTTTATTACTGAGTCATCATATGATCAGTAGTGACATATTGCATGATGAATACTGATTTGCAAGAAAACAAGATCGAGTTGTGTACTGACATTTCACAGTTTGACATTATGAGATTATGCATATGTAATGAAACAGCTTAATGGATTCAGTAACTTTGAAATAAATTTAGCGTAACAAAGTGTCAGAAGAGACACAAGTGACAAAACTCACACCTGGACATGACATGGATGGTAGGAGGATGTTGTTTGTGCAGTATCAACTTGCTGAGCGCCATACATTGCCCTTCCAGAGCTTCCAATTACACTGCTAAACTGTCATAAAAATGTAATAAGACATTAATATAATACTACATATCATTCAGTAAATACTCTGATACACAGCTAATGGAGTATTAATTCAATAACATTAAACATGATGATTTAAAGGCAATATGTTTCTAAACACAATCCAACAATCTAAGCTTTTCATGCTTCAATCATATAATCAAATCTTATCATCCACACATCAGTAACCATATTTTTGTAACTGCATAGTAAAGGCAGATGCTTATATTGCTATGTGTCTGTGTACATTAGAATAATTCAAGTTCAAATTTCTTTCATATTTTGTGTTGAGCTGAATTATAAAAAGACAATAACAAATTATTTACCTTCCCAATTCACAAATATTATACATGCTCAAGCACGGTGTGACTTGATTACCATGTAATAACATTTTTGTTACTCCACTTGGATTTCAAGACACAGAATCTTAAAAAAAAAGGCTTTTGTTGTTGCCCAAAATAAAAATTGATACTTGAACACCATAGGATTGCAATGGGTTGTGAGATCAGTAAGGTGTGTCCAACCCAACGGTTAAAGGGGCACTGATGCGGAGCAATTTCCGTGGACTGGTGTAAACTTTTGTTATTGTTTTTCTCCCGTGAGTACCCGGATGATATCCCAGAATTCGTGACTGGTTCGTGAACTCTGCTGCGCAGTCCGTAAGCGCAATTGATAGTTTAATTATAGACAGATCAAATGAGGTGAAGTCATTTGTACTTCATTACAAATGTATTATGAAAACAAATGAAACACTTTGAAGGTTAATCATCTGCCAGTGGTAGAAATGGTAAAAAACTATTAGGACGGAAAAATAACGAAGCCAATGTACGTCTCTATATTTTGTCTCATAACCCTAATTAGTTTATTGTCATATTTGTATGATTCTGAAAATTAATAAAAGAACACACGATTTGCTTATACTCATCGTAAATTTCTAACATAACAGCAACATTTATACATTGTATAGATTGCCAATGTGGATCCTATTTCACACACATACGCGATCTAGTGTGTGTTTTCTGTCATACAGATTCTGCTGAATGCTACAACAAATAAATTAAAACAAAATGCAAATAATGAATGTAAAACAGACTAATTTTATAGCAACAATGTCAGGCTACTACCTTGTTCAGGGATATATCCATCAATATCCACGTAAAAGAAATCGTATTCCATTCATCTGCAGCTGGTAAATAATCCTGCTCTGTGTCGCGTGTCTTACGACTGTCTCCTTTGCGAAAAAGTAACACATCGTTTCACGTCTTTCGTTGGTGAAAACTAGATAAACCTCTCATTGGTCTCCCAAGATAGCACACCTGGCAACTAATTGTATGATGTCAACTATTCGAAGTAATTTAGTTCACCAATATTGAGCAATCAATCAATCAACGCAAGCGTGGTTAATTCTTTGAAGGGAGGATGTTGTTTTTGCACTCACACTTTACGACAGGGTGCAGTCATCTACACACACTGCCTTTTGACAAATCCGCTAGAAGATAAAAGTAATTAATCAATCAGTGTGTTATCGGTTAATCCTTTGATCGATGTTTGTTTTTGTAACTCAGCTGATAAACCCTCTTGCATCACTTACATGCACATATTACATAACATACAATACATTTGCCATTACAGACCTTAATTTATAATGTTGAGTATTTACTCCAGACAGGAGAAATGCCAAATGGGAACCTTTGTTGAGTAACAAGGAAGATGTAATCTCTGTGTCGCATGCAGCCTGAAAACACTTATGGGCCGAAAGTGTTTTGAGGATACCAACGGAATTTCGTTACATAAGGAATACACACAGGCAATTTTGTGTACTTTGGTAAATAAGTGAAATAAGTTTTTTTTACGTAAGAAAATTTTCAGATTTCTCTACCAAAGCCAAGGTCATTGTTTTTTTGTTTACAAATTCAAATAAATCAACTGTGTGTTTTATTATCATAAATAATAAACCATTGTAGCTACCATAGCTACCAAAGTTTACGTATGCTATTTGCTATCACAGCTCAACCAACACTCAAAACTACCTAAATATAAAGCTTTGCAATCTTCCGTACTGAAACAAATGGCTTGCTACGTGCCTGTAGACATCATATTTTCATGTAACATGATTAAATATCGAGGTTAAAAACACAGAAATGGGATCAAATTGGATCAGTAAGTATACCATCCAAGCATCCGAAAAGAACTACACTGCTGGGATATATGGTTATGATCAGACAAGGAATACCATGGATATTTTTAAACAAATGGCATGTGATGGGCATCCGGCCTCCTGACTGTTTAAGTGAAGAAATTTTGCTAATATGGACAGGAGCCCAGTTCCTTTGTCCGTCACGGTCGAAGGAGTGGGCGCTGACCAATTTGCGGTCTGCTTTCGTAATTAGACCGTTGGTGAGAAGTATTATTCGCTCCGCATCAGTGCCCCTTTAATGAACATGATAAAGGTCTGGCAAAGCATTCTTAATCACTACGATGTACTGAGTCTATTATAAGACGGTCCAAGGGCAAATGATACTAGTGTTGTGGGTGGCTTACCCTGAGTGAAACAATGAGACTTCATGATTGAACACGTTGTTGAAGAGGCAGATCAGCAGTCATTTAAATTAGTGAAGAGAGTGTAAAACAACAGTATAAGCTGTGACACGTTAACCGCAGTCTTCAGATTGTTCTTTTTCAGCAGTGACAGTATATTCTTACGTAACTCGTAAAATATTCTCCATGACCCCTGGATAAACGTCTTAACAAATTCTAAAATGCAGGCTAGAGGTATTAAAAGCATTAAATTATTATGTAGCGTTAGCTTGCCCTTATTCACGAAATATACGCAGGTACGGCTGGATGTCTCATTACATAACCTCCTAAGGTTATAACTTACAGTAGGTACAGTAGCTGCGCAGTACAACAATTCGATTCGAGAGTCTGTGCTTATGGAACCTGTATACAACAAACATTGCACACATGAGTCACCTTTCTCTCAGCATATAACTTTACGAAATGGTGACGACATATCGTCAGTGATGTGGAAAACGTCTTCAGCGTGTTCATCGTTATCGAACCGATTTTCACATGGACCACAAGGAACTCTCCCACTTGTGAAAACAATATTCGTTGTTACCCTTATATCAATTACGAAATAAAAACGCCATTATTTCTTTCAAGGAATCGTCAGAATCAGAACCATGAAATCATTTATTGGAAATTTCTTTTTCAGTAAGGTGTGCGTTGCGTTTCATGCAACAAAACAAGTGCAATATATTGTTGCTATTGCTGTGTGGGGCAAACAGGAAGTTAACTAACCGGAAATAAACGTCACATGGTGTAAACATAAGTTCCAAAGTGCAAGTTTGTATTTGCTGAGAGGCGGGACCATCGTGAGCTTTGCTGTGAGTGTGAGTTTAGCTCACATTATTGAAACTATCTTAAGCAGTGAGCTTCATCTATCTTGTTTAATTATTATGAAAACATCATTTGTAAGTACCACTATCAGTAATCGTAGATTTTCGTGACATGTCGATGGGGATCCCTGTGCAGTATCACCATGGTGATCAGTTCACCAGTTTTTGTCTACAGTACAGTGCCAGATAAGGTCTCGGTCACAAAATGAGCGTTTCTAGGGTTGCCATGAATAAAGGTCGGTGACAGTCACTATTTTGTATTTAATATGGTTATGGTTTATTTAATAAGCACAATTTAAGGACAGTGCCTTTGATAACTATATAAATTCTTCAATCTACAGACATCTTAAAGCCATGGAGAAGGACAGTGGAATGAGGTCAGAGTTCCAGTCAGTCATGGGGGTAGATACTCATGTACTCAAGTTTGGAGAATTGCCTTCCCCAAGTCACCACACCCCTTTGTTATTTCTCATCATACCAGGTAAAGTGTACAGCTACTACAAGAATATGCTCACCAGTCACTATGAACTTAACAAGCTCCATTCTTCTGTCACAATTTGCTTTTGGAGAATTACAAAAACATTCATTTGTAAGTTAAGCTTTCTATGTAGGTCATGTATACATAAGTACTAACTGATCATGTTTGCTATTCAGGTAATTTGGAAATTTTTGCACCTGTAACGTCACAAATTGTTTTGCAAAATATGCAACAAACCAAATAAATGGACCATTTATAATCATGATCACCATGTCATGAAAAAACATTACAGTTGTAATTTTTTAAAATAAAAAATTCTTTTACCATTAAAGAATATTTCAGAGTTTGTTCAGGACTAACATAAGAACATGTCTGAGATGCATGTAAAAATTACTGTTGGTGTGTTAAAGTGAGGTTTGTTATGTGAAGTGTACTGCTGTCAGCAAGTGCAGGGGGAATCATGTCACCAGTTCTTTCAAATCTGCCATTAAACCATGTATGTTAAGTTCCATGTCTATGTATTGCAGGTAATCCTGGTATCATCGAGTACTATGAGGAGTTCATGAGAACACTGTACCACCTGAGTGACTGTCGGACCCCTGTGTGGGGCATGGCCCATGCCGGACATGTATCAGTTCAAAACCACACATCAAGTTTAACTGATCTAGGTAGTAGAATAACATTGTCTTCAGGTCTCAGATGTAAGGGATATTGATAGAGTGAAGGTACCAACAATAATGCTAATCAATGAACACTACAGTAAATTCTTTTTCCTATTTCAATCCACAAGGCACAGCAAAACATTACCTTATGCCAAAAACACACATGCAACACTGTATTGTAAGAGGATGTATAGTGTTATCAGGATTTAAGTATGGGAAAAAACATGCCTCCGAGGTTTTAGTAGACAATGTCAAACGGGGGGAGGGGAACTTCTGAGGGGTGGAGCCTGAGGGATTTCCCGACCCTGATGGTTTTACATTGTCTACCAAACCAAGAAGTGTTTTCGCAATCATATATACCGTCAATGATGGGTAATTACAATGTAGATGATTATTTTATGAAGCTACATAACAATAACTGAAGCACGCGTAAAATCAATTAAATGACAGTAACTATAAGTAAATAATTTAACCCCTCCACCTTCATCAGCCCGGTGGCTGTGCAGTAGAGCGTCTGCCTACTGATAAGTGAATTGCAGTTCAAATTCCGCTTCGGAAAACCTTTGTATTGTGAGTTTAATCTTTAACGATATTATTCAATTGATTTCAAACACTCATGTATCATTTGAATGTTGATGTTAGGAAAAGAAAACCCTGGGAAGCGGTCTTAGGAAAAGTAAAACATGGGAAGCGGTCTTACTAGCAAAAAGTAATACCTGTCCCTCCAAAACAAAAACCTTAAATGCGGTTATTCTGGGAAAACGAGATGACCTTATATATAGTGAGCACACTTTAGGTTTATATATATTCTCCATAACATGAAATGGTGTCGTTTTGTGAGAATTTTGAGCTGCGAAGAGACAAATCTTTGGCCTAATAGGTTTAAGTCACAAGATAGACGGTGATGTCAGAAATATGATTGTTTGATCAGCATTCTAGAAGTTGGTGAGTCAGTTATGAAGCATATAACTTTATGAATGATAACGTTTTGTTTATTACATCGGTCAACAGTTTTATTTAGATCCTTGCAGCACTAGCTAGTGTTATAACTGTAAGTAACTATGTCAGAATGTTGCTCTATCCAATTTTTCCATGAAGTAGTAAGCTTCGTCACAAATATGTCTTCATTCTAAAGGAGAACTTAACCCCTCACGGACAAATTATGCATTTACCCAAAGTGAAAACATTTGTTCATGAAGTAGTAACCTTCATCACAAATATGTCTTCATTCTAAAGGAGAACTTAACCCCTCACGGACAAATTATGCATTTACCCAAAGTGAAAACATTTGTTCATGAAGTAGTAACCTTCATCACAAATATGTCTTCATTCTAAAGGAGAACTTAACCCCTCACGGACAAATTATGCATTGACCCAAAGTGAAAACATTTGTTCATGAAAAGTACAATAAACGGATGTTACTTTAGAAAGATTTGTCCCACAGATTTAACCTATTATGTTTTTTGTTTCATAAGATATGTTTATCATGATTCAAACAAACTAAGGTTTTTCCTCCGATTTCAGTTCAGCTGCCCCCTGAACAATTCAGCCTTCAAGGTCAGATTCGTCACAAGGTCGCATTTGTGAAACAAAATGTGCCAGAACATGTGAAGGTCGTTTTGATAGGTCATTCCATTGGCTGTTACATAATTCTCAAGATGATGGACCGTCTTCGCAGCCATCATGTGTTACGATGTTTCATGCTTTTCCCTACGATTGAGCGAATGGCTGTGTCACCACGTGGTCTGTATGCCACACCGTTCCTGCGTTACTTCCGCTGGATGGGAGTGTTGGTGTCCAAGTTCCTCTCCTATTTCTCCCCTCACATGCAGTACAGACTCATCCTCCGTTTCTTCAAGAACAGAAAAGCTCCGGAATGTGCCCTCAATGCTTCCATGAACCTGTTTGATCCATCTTGTGTAAATAACTTCACCTTCATGGCCATGCAAGAAATGGATGAAGTCAACAAACTGCCGAAAGAACTTGTCAAGAAATATTTATCCAAATTAAGCTTTTACTATGGTTCTAATGACCATTGGTGTCCAAAAGAATATTTTTACCAGATGAAGAAGAGATTTCCACATGCTGATCTCAGACTATGTGAGCATGGTTATTCACATGCGTTTGTACTTGATGCCAGTGTTGAGATTGCTCATACTGTGTGGGGTTGGTTACAAGGAGACCTGCACAAACTCAATGACTGAGTGTGTGATCACAAACAATGACACCTTTGTACATTTCTCATAGACAGTGCAGTATAATGAAGCATAGCATGGCTGGAATTGTTTGTGTTCATGTTTTCCAGAGTTCATACATGTATTTTTTCTTCAAATGTTTATGTCTACCTCCTATCCTCAGGTCCAGGTTTTGCAGTCAAAACTAAAGAATGGAAGTTGTTTGGAACTGACGAAGACTGGTGATGTTTCATTTTTGAAACTCCATCATTCTCCTGGTGAATTCCATACTTTTCACATATATCAAGTTAGGAAAAATTGGTGTTCCCAATGTAAATCTGTCAAGCATAGTTAATCTATAAACAAGACAAATGAGTGACACCGTTCAGCTCAAAAATGCAACTTTAGCTGAGCTCATTCTATTATCATTGATCAGCAGTCTCAGTGGGTGTGTCCCAGTTTCCGTTTGCCCTCAAATCAAAGACTACAGAAGTCCTGTCAAGATATTTTTATTGTTGAATTGTTGAATGAACTGAATTTTCAGACTAATACTTTTGTTTGTTCTGTCTTCCCACCCACCTGTAATGGATATACATGTACTCAAGAAGAGGGTTAGAATTGGCCCCTACCAGCCCATGCTCACCTTAAAAGGCAACTAACAGGATTGGGTGGTCAGACTCTCTAACTAGGTTGACACATCATTTTATTCCAACTCATTGATGCTCTTACTGTTGAATTCTGGATTCACAGACCACTCTCCTATAAGGTGGAATATTGCTGAATATGGTGTGCAACAACAAATCAAACACCTTTATGGCAGCAGTTTCAGGGGAGTTAAATGTTTTGTCATGTGAGCCCTTCTCCGGGCAAGTTATGGATGGTACTGGATGTTTGGAATGCCTGGTTGCAGCTGAGACTTTGATATATTTCCTCAAGTCCTGAAACTCGGTAAGATTGTTACTGACCCCAGAATTTGAAGCTGATGTTTTGAAAGTACTGAATACAGAAACCTTTTTTCTAACTATGACAGTCAAAGTTAGTTGAACATTTAAGAACTTTTCAGAAGTCAGAAGTCTGAGTAAGCTAGCTAATAGTAGACCTAATGTATTTTCTGAAATTGAAAAGTACTTTTAAGGAGGCATGACATCGAATATGTGCTCTACTAATTCAGTGCAGAAATACTTGATATTCAGAGATTTGTACACAAGGGCAAATGAGTCTCTTCCCTGTACTGGCACTCTGCAAGGTATATGGTCTAGCCACATACTAGCAGATAAGATCTGAATGTTCATCAGACTATTCCTTTGACTGGATTGCACATTAGTGCAGACATCTGAATCTTCCTGTTACTTTGAAACACCATTCGTGAACACTGTTCGTAGTAATGAATATGAGAGATCGAGGATGGAGGAATATCCTCCAATAATTGAGCCCTTTTTCTTGGAAAATTATTCATCAGTTGACATGGAACATGTTCATCATCAGTTTTTTTAAGAACATTTATCTGTCTACTGTCTGTGTCACAGTTCATAGTTGGATGGTGCATTTATCTCTCTCACTTTGTCCAATAAATATTGAAATTTCAGAATCCAGAAAACCTGAAACATTGCCCTGAAGAACAATTAGATGTTATCTGAATCAGACTGATATGTACAATCCAGTTTCTTTTACCTGTAACGACTGGACAGTGGGACCTACTCAAACTCAGGTGAAGTATCTTCACCTTGTAGAAAAACATGACATCACTTCAATATGTATAGTGAGCGAGTTTTTTTTCAATATTTAGTCCAGACCAATTTTATTTCGTGTTTTAAGGATTCGCCTGCTGTGTTTTTTCAAGAATAAGAAAAAAACCCAAAAAACTAATTTTTCCAGCTCAAAAAATAAAATCCTAATGTTTTTATTGGCTAAAAATGTAAACTCACAAGAAAATACTTTGTAGGTTGTTCTTTTTGACCCATATTCACTTCATAAATTGCCAAAAGTAAAATATTTTAGGTTTTCAGTGGACAAAAATCCGTAAAACACGTAATATAATTGGTCTAGCCTTATTTAGCAATATTCCAGCAATCACACATTAGGGAACACCAGAAATGGGCTTCACACTTTCATTCAGGTGGGGATTTGTATCCATGGTTTTGTCCTGATTGACAAAAAGTTCAAATCATAAGGTTACACCTCTGTCCATCATATTGAAGCACTTTATCCTGCTGCTCATGGTTGGAACCTATCACACTGTACTAATTTAACAAAGTCTACAAATAAAACAAAGAAGTGTTTGATATAATGTATAGATCCTTTTTATTTCATGAGTGAAATGTACAAAAGGCAGTAGAGGTCGACCCATGACAGTCGGCGGTAAAACATGGTTAATGTAACATGATAAACACGTCACTAAGTTGTCTCTCTCACACACGCAGAGACTAGCAAGAGCTGAGGTGAGGTTAGTGTGGCTGGTGAATGTAGCATGATAATGTCATAAAGCGCCAAGGTTAAACCTTTCACTCATAAAATCCCAGCGGCAAAAGCATGTTTTTGGGGGGCAATTTTTTGTTATATAACAATAAAATATTGTGACACATTGTATGTTCATCGTTATAAAAAAATGATACTTGTTATTGATGAATGCAAAAATACTGGCCGTGAAAATTATAACTTGCCAATGCGAATGAATTCTAAAGGAAATGATTTCATTAAAACTGAACATAAAAATAAGAACTGAATACAAAGCAATATTAAAAAATAAAATCATATAACATGACCAAGCCAGACACACCTCAACTCAGCTCTCTGGTTGAGATGCTTAAAATCAGAATGATCACAGAATTATCAGGGTGAACAATGTGGTTTCTAAAACCATGAAATTTGTAACCATGGCAACAGGAAAAAGAAAGGGTTTTCAATGTGATACAGTCTGAATGTCTTTTTTTTCCACCCAGGTAATAATTCTGAGGAAGCATGAACAAAGTCATTACAGTCTAGCAGTGTCATGAATAATTAATAACATACCCTCTCTGTTCTACCACTGTACCAACTGTGCCAGTTAACAACAGCACTGACAGGTTGAATAATTACAAAACGCTGCAGCACACGATTGAGGCAAGATGTTTACTGAAGTTAGATACACACCCCCAACCCACAAATATATAAACAGCCAGCCCTCCCACAAGCACAGTTAACGCTTTGTACAAATTTTACACTCCAATGATATGACTTGTATGGCATGTTGTGACGGCAATACGCATGATATCAACAAGGATATAAACATGAAAGAGAGATGACGATTGGCTACTTGCATACACTCCCCACGTCTGCCATCAACACTGTGCCACAGGCAGGGACCATGAACATATGGAATTTGGGTTCAACTGGATTGCTTTACAATTCATACTTAATTTACACAGGTCAAAAGAAGAGGAAGTTCAATTGTGACTTCTAAGATGCCAATAGGCTATAAGTTGCTAAGTTAGTATAAGAGTAGAAAGGAATAAAATAATAAGCTTAAACATGCTGTCAACCTTGATAACTTAGTTCAAATGTTGGCCAATGCAGTCAGTGTGTGAGATAAAATGTGTAAACTACAAAGACTAAAACTTGGGAATGAAGAATCGCAACATCTTAAATGGTACCAATAATAAAACTGTATAAAACATGTATTCATAAGTTAAACAGTAACTAAAAAGGTCTGGACAATAAAGGAACTAAATATATACACAGCAAAATGCTACAAGCAACAAATCTGTACACTTAACGAGGCAGAAGGAAACAGGATCTTCTCCCCACCAAAATGCTGTCCCCTAGGGAGGTGGGAAGGGTTGTTTGCTCTGAGAGAAAGGAATGATCTGGATGTAGGACAAGGTGGGTCAGGCAGCTGGACAAACAAGGAACAGATGGACACTGAGATGACAGAGGACAACAGTTTGGCACCAAGTCTTTAATACGATTTCTGTTTTTGTGTATCCTATTCTGCCCAAATGCTACAACATGTGCACTCAGACAGGAGTCAATGTTTTGGGTCTTTTTTTTAAATATAGTTAGTAACACCTATGTTCAATTGTCTTGGTGAACACTTTGTACAATAATTGTCAATAAACATTATGTAAACAACTAGTGTGTTACATATAAACCATCAGTAGATTATACACACATTGTTTAAAATGTCTTACACATGGAATAATATGTTCCATCTCCGAATCTTTAAAAGTAACACATTCATGGTGTGGTAAAATGGATTAGTTAAAATATTATTGCACTTTTACTGTTTCAATTCTACATGCATATCTCTCCTGTCTCAATTCATACACACAGTTTGTGTTCTGATATGTAAACTGCTGTAAACAAACCAACATAGGCAGAACAATCTCAACTTAAAGCTACAAAAACACGTAAATCTCCAAATTTACAAATAATCTGAATTAGTTCAAGTTGAAAGTCACATATAACCACAGCTACTTGATGTGTAACAAAGGCAAATTTGCATTGTACTGATAATCACAACCAAACATACAACATCACCATAGTAACAGTCCCCAGCCAATACAGTATCTTACATCAACTTAACATTACTGCTCCTTCAGGCTTGGTCAAGCAGATCCAGTTAATTCTACAGCCTGTGTTGGACTGGTGAGGCCAGGTCCAAGGTTAACCGAACAAAATCTATCTACATGATAAAACCATTGCAGAAACAATAACTTGTGCTATAGGTTAGTCTGTAGATCAATTGATTACCTGTACATAATATTATAATAATTATTTTTGAGCTATTTGTGATGAACGTATATAAAATGAGAAATAGCACTTAGGTGATTAATGATGTTTGTATATATATGTGTGTTGAGTTAACCTTGGCCCGCGATGCACCAATCGAACACACCCTGGTTCTATGGTTAATAATCTGAAGAGATACAGGTATGATTGATATAGAGGTGTCTAGCCTGAAGTTGGAATGTGCCCTGACAGCTCACACAGGCCAAGGAGCACAGACCGTTGTAAGGAGCTGGGCTACTGGGCACAGACCGGGATAAGGAGCTGGGCAAACTACATGTCCCTGATTGTGGCAGCGTCAGAGTTAGCATTCACCTGAAACAGGATTCAAACAATTAGCAAAAATATATCCACTTTGTACAACACAAATATAATTTGTTTTCAAACATCATTTATACAGTACACAAGATACTGTATATTCCTACACTACATCTGAACTTAAAATAAGTGAGTGGGTTTAATTTTATGCTGAATTCAGCAAAATTCCAGATATATGGAAGTGGTCTGTAAATAATCAAGTCCGGACTGGGCAATCCAGTGATGAACAGCATGAGCATCAATCTACACAATTGATATTAATTAATATTCAGTTTGTGTGAAAGATGGTACAATTATAAGTGTACTGAGTAATATACATGTAGCAATGATAGTAACCTGAGTACACAATATTAACTACGCCACTTGATATCCAGGTATCATCCGAGCCCTCTATCCCATAAAACCACAGACCTGTGAAGGTCCCGGGGTAGAATAGGCCTTCAGCAACCCATGCTTGCCATAAAAGGTGACTATGCTTGTCGTAAGAGGCGACTAACGGGATCGGGTGGTCAGACTAGCTGACTTGGTTGACACATGTCATCGGTTCCCCATTGCGTAGATCGATGCTCATGTTGTTGATGACTGGATTGTCTGGTCCAGACTCGATTATTTACAGACCGTCGCCATATAGCTGGAATATTGCTAAGTGCGACGTAAAACTAAACTCACTCACTCACTCATAAAACCACAGCATCACAGCTCATCTTCTATCTACCTCTTCTTTTATTCCTAGTTGAACCCATCCCACCCTGCAACAGCCATCCATCACCTACTGTAGCAGATTACAAAGATTCACATTTTATAACCTCTTTCCCCACACAACCAAATCACCTCAACAACCTGCAGCAGCCACACCACCCCTCCCCTCTCCAACCTGCAACAGACTCCCATCTCCTATTACAAACATCCTTTTTTTCATTACATTCTCTCTGACCCTTTTGCTGAGGGTTCCGTTCCTGCTCAGAGAGGTACTGAATTAAAGCATACTAAAACAAGATGTTCCATGAAAATTACGCACCTACCGCTTGCCGCCTGTGATGTTGTAGCGAGATACAGGCGACTGCTGGAGGTTTACTTCATAAATCTGCTGCTTGGTTACTTCCACCTGTACAACAGAGACAATGTCATTAACTCCTCACAACACAACCTGTGACAAGAGGAATCTTACAGAAACAAGCACACAAACAAGCTACATTCAAGCTATCTAGCAGCAGTCAGTTATCTTGCAACACAAAGTGGATGAAATGTAAAAACTTGGATTCATTTGCACAGAACAGTCTCAGGCCACTACTATCAACTCTGCTGTCACTTTACAATTGTGCTTCTCCACATGCACAAACTGATCCTTGCACAATTTTAAGAGAACTTGATTCAAGCCATAGATCTTAACTGTGACAACAGAGGCACAAATTTGTTAAACACAACACCTAAGTACTGTTGTCATATCATGGTGCACATACCCAGACTGTTTCCACTCTGTTGTTGAGGTGTTCAGCAAAAATTCACCCCCACAAAGGAAATGTTTGACTTGTTGCTATTTTGTTGCTATTTCACAGACAACTACGATCTTGGCTACTTAAAAAATGGTTCAATCAGATGCCAGTTTTATTTGTACCTTACAATGTTCTTGCCCCACAATCATTTTGTGCTAATTCCTATCTGAATGATATACAATAATTCTACTGCCAAGACTGTTTTGTGCAAGCGAGCCCTGATGTGCAACACAAGTGCAGATTGACAACACAAAGCTACACTGTGGAAGGTAGTAGAATTATCAACAGTTAACTCTCTATCCTTCATGAACAAAAACTGGAATCAACACTACTGAGGAGATAACTCCTCCACATGGAATCGCTCTCTTAACACATTTTACTTTTCATAAAAATGCAGGGTTTGGCTCAAAAAGTGCTCATGATTACTGTTTTATATTGCTTTCAGCAATATTCTGCCTGTATCAAGTTGTGGAACCCCAAAATATATTGTAGTATGCAAGAAATCAAACATGGGCTTTAAGCATGACAAGCGAACGCCAAAACCACTACACTAACCAACAAATATCATAATGATCACTCACTCACTCACACACACACAAACAGAGAGAGAGAGAGAGAGAGAAATGATATAAAAAAAAAATCAGAAAAAGCAATCACCAGAACTTAAGTATAGATGTAAATTGTTCTCTTCATGATACAGAATCCAACATAATCCAGAGGTGTGGACCCGTCACTATGAACTAACTGGTAGAAGTTACTATATGCCAACACACAGCGTTAAACCATAATGACATCTTGCTACTGTTCTTGCACTTGATTCTGAGTCAAGAATTCACTGGTCATTCTGAACATGCATTTAAAACTGAAGGCCATACAAAATACAGAGAAATAAATCTAAAGCATGGTGTGGTCAGAAAATTCACTCGAATACTGCTGATTCTGAACTGAGAATCTGGTCACCACTTTTGTGTTAGTTGATTTTATATCCAGATTTCTCCAATATGGAGTAGACCTATTATGGCACATCTAACTCATCTACACCAAGAATTACCTGACATATTATACCCACACCAGGACATTAGAATTTAGCAGGATGAACTGTTTCATTCACTAAACTGACGAATATAACTACGTTTAACTGACGAATATCTTAACAAGGAGAAATATAGAAGGTCAACTGAGAGTGACAGCTACACTACTACCATGATCAGAAGACACCCAAGCCAGAAGTCTAACCAAATGTTGCCCAGGCCAATCCAGAAGCTTAAACTAAACAGTGGAGCCCAAGTCAAATATATTTCCCATGACAACGGGTTTGGGCAACGTGCAGCAGGGCATGCGGTGAACGTAATCTCATACCTCATGTTCGACAATTTTCTCTACCACTTGAATAGTTTGAAATGACATTTTGCCAGTTTGCTCATCAAAATGTTCCTCAGTCTTTGTTTGAACTTTTTCATCAATAACACGGGTATTTTCTTCAACTGTTGTGTCTCCCTCTTTACTCACTACAACAAGATGGCTGCCGAGGTTGCTAGGCAACCTGGTCTGTGCAAAGAAAACAGTCGGTTTTTGTTGAAACTTTCCAAATACTTCATTTAATTAAATACATTCTGCATGGCTTGTGGCATTTGGTGAGTGTACATTCTTCATGGTGATCTACTCTAATGCTACAAGGAGAGAAGGCACTGAGTGTTTTGCAGACATTAGTAATTATGCTCTCAGAAAGTATGTGTGAATTATCATGAAAGGGCAGCATTGAAATCAGCAAGGGTTAAAAAGTGTAACTCTGGCCTCTTAAAGTTCAGTTCTCAGATTAATGACTGGATAAGCTGTTTAAAGGGAAAATCAATATGCCAATATTGGAGAATAACTGAGCTTGACATGCATCATTCTGGCCATGTTGTTACTCTTTTTCAGCCCGAGTGGTGTTAATAACAGCTATTGAAGCATAGAGCAGTACAAACAAAATAGCAACTGTGATACTTTCAATATTCTGCCATGAAATGCTAATTCAGGGCTAAATAGGAACATACTGTAGCCCTGATCATGAATAATGTTCATCTTACGTTACTCATGATGCACTGACATGCACAACACTAACATAGCTAAAACATAATGAAAAGAAGAGAGTTCTATGATCTTTACACGATACTCATGTCAAAACTACGCTTAACTCAAGCAAATCAATATCTTGTCTCTCACTTCAGCTATGTTCAGTTATTTCAAACAATTAATTTCGAATTTTGCACAACTCTCAATATGGACTAAAAGAATCTGAAAGCAGCAGTGAGAAACAAGAAATTGTCCATGCAGTTAACTTAACATGCTATATTATGTGTTATTTCTGTCAGTAGAGTTCATTGTGTTGCTGATTAATGTTGGTTCTTTTCTCAACATACAACTTGGAACAAAATGTCTGAGGTTTGAATCTTTTCAGCCATCTATTCCATTCATGGGAAAATTTCTTATCAGCCTGACCCTTTAATGATATCCCCTAAAATGTTTAGCTTTGTTTGAGTTCTTTTTCTGATCACCTATCTGGAAGATTTGTTTGTCCATTAAATCAATAGAGGCCAATGTAGATGTGTCCCTCTGTTGTGCCAGGCTGTATGTTGAGTGAGTGGTATTACAGGCTGTAACCAATATTTGAGTAGAACTACAGACCCATGTGAAGGATCTCAACCAACCTGAGAAGAGTGCTCCCCGTTCTGACCCATGTGATTTGTTTCCTCGTCCTCATCTGTAGCAAGATTGTGGGGGTCAAGGTGACACTGTTATTGACACTCACATATCCGAAAACAATCAAACAATTGTAATCCCTCACAAATTCCAGGATAGGTTCTCAGGTCGATTCCCATGGATGTTGCTGGTCAATATTAAGGGGAAGTAACTGCTGTTTTCCAGAAACATGAATTGTTTGCATGGTGTATGCTGTTAAGTCTGTGTAATTCAAACTGTCTGATGATGACAGGTTTGCGCTGTACAGTTTAAAAACATGCAGCAACCAGCAAATGAAATCACAGATCGTTTTTATGCAAACATATCAATCACAAAATTCACAGCACACAACAACAAACATCCTGAATTACATTATCCTCACTGCTTGCACATGCAAATCCCTTTTCGTAATGCAGGCATTATCAATGCAATCACATGATCACAAATCCCAATCAATATTACAGAAGCTAACTGAGATTTGATTTCTTACATATATTCTTTGAAGAGATGAATTAGTCATAAAAGTTACACTACCAGCTGACATAAGAAAAGGAGTGCAGACAACCCTTGATAAAAGGCCACGTTTCACAATGTTGTCCCAACTTTCATGATTACTTCTTCAGAGTAATATATCTGTTGACTATTCTCACGTCAGGCAAAAAACACCTTATCCTGTGCTGTTCGACTTAAGATACCCATTTATGGTGTCAATATAAACGTGCTGATCGAGTGTGATGTAACATCAGCAAAATGAATGAGTTGTCGCCTTTAGCAACATTCCAGCAATATCACTGTGGGGGACACCAGAAATGGGTTTCACACATTGTACCCATGTGGGGAATCAAACATGGGTTGAAGAGCAAACGCTTTAACCAATGGGCCACCCCACCGGTCCCATCAGTGTTTGAAATTCATAAAGACCACGATAAATGTTACATGAAATACCTTCTGTTTGAAAGGTATTCCAACAAGGCTTCTACCTTTTTCACCTTGCCAAGCAAAACTAGGGATTTATTGGTCCCAATAATTATTTCAAAGGTCCTTGCAGAAAGTTCATGGTACTGTAGAGTTATGAAATTGTATTGTGTATAGGACAATCAAATCTGAACATTTCTGTAACAGGACCTGATAGTATCTTGTGAAGAATTTATTACAATGACAATGACTGTATCCCTTGCCAAATGCTGCAATGACTAATAATGATAATGGTAAAACCGGGGAAACTCAATATGACACTCTTGTCACAAGAAGACAAAATGGAAATAAGATGTATAACATGCTACTTTTTCTTGAATATTGTTAATTTGGGGGCAGGTCACAGAAAGATGGGCTTCCATTGTATAAAGGGTTGCTGTAACAAGACAGTGAATCTCCCCACTACATGACTTATCAAAAGTGTCTTACAATGATAATACTTGGAAATTCAATTAACTAATCTATGAAAATACTGTTACATGTTTACACATCTTTACCTTTCATAAACATAATAATTATGGAAAAATTGCCAAGAATGTTGTTCAGCAACTCACAGACAAACCTACCATTAGGTTACTTGTCTTAATATGCTTGGAAGAAATATGATATCAAAATGGCAAATAGCAAATTTACCAAACAATGAATAATAAATTACAGTAAAAATCTATATGCAACATTTTTGGAGGGAAAAAAAAAAGAAAAGAAAAAAGAAGCCAAAAAAAAAAAAAAAGATTGTATCTAAGCTCATTAGACTATTAATGCATTCTACAGACTAATCCCAATCTGCAATGGTGAAGTGACTCACCGGCAAATGCTATGTCAACTGTTGACAGTGTAGAACCTGATGTTGCTGTCGTTGTATCTTTGGACATCTCCTGCGCACGAGCAATCACAGCCTGGGCGCGAACAGCATCTGCCTCCAGTGACTTCATCCTGCAACATCACATACACAACCATGTGGGATCTACCAAAACATGGCTATCACGAACATACACGAACTCAACCACGTTACTGTCTGTGGACAGCATAGGTGTCCTAACTCAAGCTAATATACATAACTGAACATTTTGTTGCTCTAAAATACATGACGGATATTTTACAGACATCCGAAACATATAAATTTTCCAAGAACATCTATGGAGTTTCCTAACTTAAGATTTTGATAAAGAAATTAATAAAATGTTAAATGTGATGCTTTACATTTTGGCTGCATCATACTAGACCATTATGTTGGGTCAGGGACAGGTGATTGTGCACTGTGAATAATACTGGTGGAACTGTTGGTTTAAAATTGGTTGTGTTCATTCCTTCATAAGCAAATCGGAACAAGACGGGAGCATATGGACATGTCAAACAAAACCCTGGCAAAAACATCACCAAAACAAACATAAACAACAAACGTGATCATGTGACATGCATACATTTGATCATGTGACAATCATGTGACTGATGATGCTACTGAAGTAACATATCTTGTCCACTTCCTCACGACATCCTAGCACAATACACACATACACGGACCATACAACATGAACTAACAAACTAATAATAATAATAATAAAAAAAAAAAATCTTTTCAACTTCACCAATTAACAATATTCGTTTTATTTTTGCATGTACTGATGGTTGATTTCTTTTATTTAAATTATCTTACTCATTAAGCCACACCTATTTGTTATTGTAGTAGTATGAGAACCTAGCTTTCATCAAGTGATATTTTTGGTATACATTTTCTTGTTGAATACAACACAGGTCCTATGCCTCACACACCTAGCCTTCCTCCATGCAGCTCGTTTCTCTGCCTGTAGTTCCCGCTCCTCGGCTGGTGATAATTTCTCCCCATCTTCCTGTGGGCTGCCACCTTCCAGTTGGACCCGATCTGAGAGCCGACGTTCGGCTTTTGCTGTTCTTACAACCCCGCCCCCTGGTGGATAACTGGTAGAAAGCAGGTTCACAGTATTTTCATTCCAGTTTCAACACATCATCCCAAAGTCATATATTCAGGAAGCAGTGAAAGCAGAAAGCCCAACCTTCGCCCAAAGCATACTTTTGGTGTAAAAAGAGTTTTAAAATACATCTAGAATAAATGTGAAAGTTCTGGATTGATGTTAATTATTTGAGAATCTGAAGACATCCCAGTTGGGATATTGTGCAGCACAACAGAGACACAGCTATTTCGTCAGTGATATTTTCCCAACAAATAATGTTACTAAATACTCAATATATTTAGGTGTTTCTAATGTTATAATTTAGTATCGGACAAAAAATGAGGCAGTAGGTATAACCGGTCATTAATACAATTTGAGAATAATTAGTTTCATTTTAGTTATAGTACTTTATTTTAGGTTAGTTTATTTTTTTTTAATCTACAAAATACAGAAAAGCATTTGAATAATCAATGCATGCTAATATATCAGTAGGGAAGACCAAGTATCTACCTGTATAAATAGTAAATGTATTAACACAATGGTCTCATCATGTTACATACACAGACACAAAATAGGCGCATTATTTGTAGTAACACTAGCATCATTCTACCACACATTTATGTTTTCCTTAACATGAACTATACACAATGTAGGGAAAAAGACAAAACAGCTATATCCCACATGCTGGTACGGAAAAAACAAGCAGTGAAGAGGAAACAATCAAAGTGGGTGTGTGAGTGAGGGTGTTAGGGCAGACTTATAGGACAGTGATGAGGAGTAGGGGGTTTGTATGAAGTTCTCATGTGGGGTGGGGGTGGGGGTTGAGGTGCAGGGCGTGGATGTTAAGCTGAAATGTTGAGTTGGAATTACTGATAGGGCTGTTTATAACAATGTTTTGAAATGTGGGGATTATGGACAGGTATCTGTGATAGTGATATAGGTATGGATGCCTCTATGGGTTTGGGTGTTGGCGCTGACGTGTGTGTATTTAAGGTGTAATGGTACGGGATACAGGAACAAGACCATTATCTTGATACAGTTTCCTGAGATGTGGGTCATGTAACCATAGTAACGGGGAAAGAGAGTGGGTGTTGAGGTCATGCACAGCTATCATTGAGATTTCATGCAAATTGACAAAATCTCATTCCACATTCACAGCAAATAAAATCAAAGAAGCATTAACAGAAATATGAAGACTGTCTGCAAAAAATAGTCAACTGTGCTCAAACAAAAGAAATATTGTGTTCAAAGCTAACAACATGCAAAGAAATCATCTAGCAACTTCTGAAAATGGAAAACAAACTGGGCTTGATAGACACACACACACATGCACATGAGAGAACAACCACGTGACAAGATACTATGATTTACCTCCGGGGGTCAAGACTGGCAACAAAGAAACATCACACATTTTTATACATGTTTATGTTTGAACAGAAACTGCTGCACTGCAACATCTCAAAACAAACAACAATGGAGGATTATTCATCACAACAATGAAGGATGATAAGAACACAGGTGACCATTCCTCTTCCAAAAACCAAACACCTCAGAGCACTTGATCTATCATCTGAATTACACTGACGATGTCAATGCTACCTAAAACCACAACCATCTGAGCCGTAAACACTGACCTGTTCAGTTGTAACAGGGTATATCTGCACACTAAATTTCCCATTCAAAATATATGGAAACAACTGTTGAACTGATCAAAGAAATATATACCTCTTTGAGTGGACGGAAATAATGCCTGAATGTTCATTGCAAATTAACAATTATTGTTTGGATATTCAGAAGAAATGAAATGCCTTTATTATTATTTTTTATTATTGGATATTTATATAGCGCACATATCCATGCAACTAGTGCTTGCTCAAGGCATTGATATTTGTTTCCCTCGATCACTGGATGTCAATCTCAATGTTACATTGCATCATCAATCTCAACTCCCTGGGGAGTATACAACTCTTGGTGCCACTAGGCGAGTTGGACTGTTGTCTATTTAAACATTCGACAGGATGGAACCTTTCAGATGTGTACACATTTTGTAACATGTTGCTACTTTACTTACTTCAATATAAACTTGATTATTATATTAACACATTGTATGATCTGATCATATATATTCATGTACATCTAGAAACAATTCTGTGGATTCAGGCAAGTTGCCAGTGTGGAGTTTAAGGCATTGAACAGGCACTAAATCACGGTATTGTGATGATAACATGTTATCACCTTGAGAACAAGCACCTGCATACATATGGGACTGGTCTGCGTATGTTTCATCCAGGTAGTGACAATATTGCAGTATGAAACACAAACTATGTCCTCTACTGAATACAAACTGAATGAAAACAATCTCAAAACTATCCATATAAAGAACTTACCAGACAACTAAACTCTCTGAAAACTGACCTAATCAGTGACCTACTAGTTTCAAAGATACACTGAGCCTGTGCAAATATGAATTACCATGATAACCCAAAAAGTTGTTGTATAAAATGGATCTGATTCATTTCCATCTTTCCCTACGCCCATCACAACATGTGACAATGAAAACGTTCAAACAACAAAAGCCAGCTGGTACCTAGAAAACAATATGTACTGATTCTCTACCCAACATTACACAACACAGAATTGTATTGGAAGTGAATACATGTACAACCATACACTTGGAATGAATACCATCATGAACATGAAGACTAACCATACACAAACTGCACGTAAGACATTATGGGAGCAGAGCTGTTACCACCACCTAATACCTACAATATTTCATTTCTATTATACAGAATAGGATTTATTTCTAATAACATGGGATTTCAACCTCACAATAACTCCTTTCAAAAATCAACGGCACATTTCCTTGACAGTTTCCTATCAACCCCCAAATAAAGTTATGTATGATTCACCTTGCACAAAATGATGTGAAACTTCACACCTGCTCAAAAAACTGTGCAAACTGTCTTTCTATATGAATAGACATCCACTTTTCAGTCACACTTCAACTACTGACTCCACAAACAATGTTCGGACAATCACTAGCCACTAATGAAGATTGAGTTACCTACCTTGCAAGGACTTTGCCGTAATCCTGGTCTCCCGAGATCTCTGTGGCGATGCTGCCTGTAACAAACGAGAGGATCTCCTCCTGTGACATATCCGCTGTTTTCTTCTCTGTGTTAGCGAGGAAGAGAGAGAGGAAGAAAGGCAAGCAGTTAGTAATCCACACACCACAAGCATTAGCTAGGCTACTACACAAGCAGACATTTGGGTTGGCTCACAGACTTTTCCTGATCTCTAAGCCATATCTTTAACACAATCACAAGCCCGGGACAAGACACTGTTATATATAAGGCATGTTAGTGACAGGACTAGTCTTTGTTAACCAGGGCCCCGTTTCACAAAACTCTCGTAAGGCTAAGGTCTTGTAACTTTTCTCGTAGCCTTTGCACCTCCTATGTTACAGTATGCCAGGTACAGATGCTACGAGAAAAGTTACGAGACCTTAGCCTTACGAGAGCTTTGTGAAATGAGGCCCTGGTGATTTGGACAATAAGTGAAGCTGCATTGCTCAACTGCAATGGACACTAAAATGAGTTGTGAATGCTACCTGTAATGTCTAGTATGTAATACTGTTTTTACTGCTTGTTCGACCACTATAAACACTTGATTCCCTCCCTACCAACACGGATCTGCTTCACAGAACCCATGTCAAACAGTCCTTTTAAAATAAGGCTCATTTGGACTGGTTCAGATGGAACTATTCACAAAACATCACGATGATAGGGATGTAGTGGGCCACAGAGTATATATCTCCAAAACTGGCAACATTTCCACTAGGCATACATAGAAAGCTTGTAATGATGTAAGAGGTAGGAGCTTTGTAAGAATTATTTGGTTCTAGCCTTGGTTCTGTTTTCAGGTCAGATCATATGTACATAAGAGTTTCACACATTGAACCATGAATCTAACTACAGAATCAAGCCTAGTTCTAGGTGTGACAAGATTTTGTTGACAAATTCCAATATCTCTGCTACAATCAATGACCATGGGGGATGTGCACTAAGCAGGTTTACATTCCCTCAAGACCAACCAAACAATTGTAACGTTTTCCTGGAGACAAAACAGAAATTTGGACAAAATAATAACAATTCTTTTTCACAATACATTTTCCTAAAACATCCAGCATGTCTGTTGGAGGTGGTGCAAAACCAGGTGCAAAACCAGGTGCAAAATCATTTCCTTTAAGTACTGCTCTGGCTAACTAATGCAGAGGCGCCAACCCCAAAATTGGAGCAATTAGGAATATGAGCTCCTTAACATTAAAAAAAAAATTAGCAATGTCCTCAAACTCAATGAATGCAACTTTTCAATGCCCTTACATGTGGACATCCTTTTACAACTGAAATCAGTTTTCAGTTTGCAGTACTCCGCAGCAGTGTTTGCGAATGTAAAATGTTGTTATATTGTTAAAAAAAACAAAACGGAATGCATTTTTCGGGGTGCTTCTGATAAATTCAGAAAGGCATCTCTGCTAATGGATGGTCCTTCTGATATCACAAGTTAGTATGCTGGAGGGGTAACCCAGATTAGAACAAAACAGTGCAGCAATACAGATATGCAATGAAATCCCATCTGTGACACATTTCCAGGTTTGTAACAACACAAAAGAACATCTGTCCTCAAATGACACAACAGCTATCTCTTGACACTTGTTTGGTCTGATAATACAAGGGTGGGTTGGAGAAAGCTAGTGTTAGAGGGCTGTCTAGTGTTCTGGTGACTTCTGGGTCATAGGGAAGGGCGTGAAATGGATTGTGTGTAGATGTTAACTGGTGCATGGTGCTCATATCCTTCCATGTGAAACATACAACCAAAAACTCAAGTCTCATATTTTTAAGGGAAGCCGTTGCTTTCATTAAAGTGTGCTTACAGTAATTTTTACTAAACATTGTTCCTGGTTAACTAGGTTCCCTGCGTTTTCCAAACCTAGCTGCTTAAACAGTAAAGGGAAACAATTCTGCACAGTAAACCACCTAATCTTGAGCCACAGAGCCAGTTTTTTTAGCATACACTTAGCTACAATGAGAACCATTCTCATTTTGAATTTATACACCAAGAGGATTTACTTATAAACAATATTTTCTGAAAAGATCAGTTTCTAAATTTTTGAAGGGCATTTAGAAAGATCAGTCTCTGAAAATCATCTAAGTGAATTTGGACAGAATGTCAAAAGAATGGCTTATTTCCCTTGATCAGGTGACGCTTTTCACTGTTTTCATTTTTTGTAAATACCACAGATTGTTTGTCTTAATGTAACTTTAAGGAACGAAGGATGTCCAAAGTTCTCAAACAAAGGAAATGTTCTTCATCATAAAAATATTGACAGTACTGTTGTCTTTCAGCCAACATTTGAATCAATTCAAACAATGAATTATTAATGTAATTTTTATGCTCACTGGCAACTGGAGATGGAAATGTAAGCAACAGACAGAAAAAGAGGGTTAGGATATTTAATGAGCTTACATGATGTCCTGTAACATTTTGACTGTGTCTTTATTGCTTCTGGTTTTTATGTTTTCAATTACCTAAATCCAATGTATTTGCTTTTCAGACTGGCTTAACAGACTTCACGTCTTGATAAAAGCACAATTTCTTGCTGTCAGCTGTAACAAGTGAATCAGAGCTGGGTGCACTTCTTGTCAGTAAACATGGCTGCCCTGTTTAATACAATTCTAATTCTTTATGAGGATAACTTTGCAGAGACCAACTTTCAACCTGATCAGCTGTGGTGACATCTTCAATAATTATATTTTACCAGAGCCTTTCCAAATGATTTGAGTATCTTCTTCTGCAGTTTCAAACTGATACAACTATTATTATTACTTACAAAATATAGGGTTACCATTGCGTCAAGAAGGAAGTTACTGGGATGTTTATTGCCTCAAAACCTCTTTTTCCACTTGTATGTACTCTTGAGTGCACAAACAAACTTAAAGATAACACTTGTAACTCAATCACATCTAAACCTACACCCTGTAGTTCATGTTCATTGATTACTAAGAGCTACTGGTAATTCTCAGACATGTGTTGTTTTTTTGTTTCAGTAAATCAATTGGCCTTTCTTTTTCATAAAAATCCTTTTAGCCAATTACTAGCTGTGGCTAGACTTTGGACATGCACTTTTGTCTTCTATATCAGTGAATCCTCTTGTTAATCTAAGTAAGCTTTTGTAGACCAATGAACTAATGAATGCTCTTATGACACCAGCTCTTGTAACTCAGTGAATACTCATGTCAATCCATGTGTGCTGTTGTGATACAATATCTGCTTTTGTAATCAATAACTTCTCTCTGCATGAGGAGTTTGTCATGGCTGAATGCTGACAGATGACTCATTCTTGTTACTCATTTAAGGAACTGAAAATATCCTTAAAACTGCACAGTAAAATAAAACTTAATTTACCTCTAATCAGTTTCAAAATACTACTTTCAGTTGAAAGAAAGCTTGATATTGGGTTGGGAGGTTTGGGCTGGGTTTTCAAACAAGTCCATGTCTGAGACATATTTATCAAATCTCTATCCATACTTTGAACAGGGATGTACTTGTTCATTATTTAGATTCTTGACATAAATGTTTGTGGATTTCTCTGATACACTTTTCCTGAGATATATTTGTGGATTATTTTGAGCTGGTCAATGCACGTGGATGTATTTGTGAATTGTTCTAGGCAGGTTGATATGCTTTTCCAGGGACATATTTGTGAATTTTCCTAGGCAGGGTGATACACTTTTCCAGGTACATATGTGTGGATTGTTCTAGACAGGTTGATACACTTTTCAAGGGACATATGTGTGGATTGTTAACACAAGATAATACACATGTCCAGGGACATATTTGTGGACTGTTTAGACAAGTTGAGACACATTTCCAGGGCCATACTTGTGGATTGTTCTTGGCAGGTTGATACACTTTTCTGGGGACATATTTGTGGATTGTTAACACAGGCTGATACACTTTTCCAGGAACATAGTTGTGGATTGTTCTTGACAGGTTAATACACTTTTCCAGGGACATATTTGGGGATTGTTCTTGACAGGTTGATACACTTTTCCAGGGACATATTTGTAGACTGTTTAGACAGATTGATACACCTTTCCAGGGACATATTTGTGGATTGTTCTTGACAGGCTGATACACATTTCCAGGGACATATTTGTAGACTGTTTAGACAGATTGATACACCTTTCCAGGGACATATTTGTGGATTGTTAACACAGGCTGATACACTTTTCCAGGGACATAGTTGTGGATTGTTCTTGACAGGTTAATACACTTTTCCAGGAACATATTTGGGGATTGTTCTTGACAGGTTGATACACTTTTCCAGGGACATATTTGTAGACTGTTTAGACAGATTGATACACCTTTCCAGGGACATATTTGTGGATTGTTAACACAGGATGATACACTTTTCCAGGGACATACAATGTATTTGTAAATTGCTCTGGGCATGTTGATACACAATTCTATCGACATATTTGTGGAATGTTCTAGACACACTTTTCCACAGACAGGGTTACTTATATGGGTTGATACAATTTTCAGGAACAATACTGGTTGATCCATGTCAGGCAGGTTGATACTCTTCTCAGGGAGATATCTTTGGAATATTTGGGACACTGGGCCGACTAAAATTTAAATAAAACTTATTTAAATACTTACATGCAACAAATACCTATCTCAAAAATATTGAATGATTAGCTGCCCTTACAAAGTTTGCTTCATTAATAGGACAGTTAACTCTTTGATTTTCTCAAACAGTTAAAGAATAAATACATACATAATGGGCTCTCTATTTGAAAATAATCACTACTTAATCCTTGAGGTAATCATGCACTATTTACTCCAGAAAATAATTTGTGCAACAAGGCTCTCATTACAGGGACAGAAACAGACTTTACTGTATTGATCTTATTACTTCTTAAAAAGGAACTTATTTTTTTTACTTATACTCAATGTTTACTTGGTATATTTTTTCTTTACTGTTTTTTAACTTTGGACTTTGAAGTTTATACTCTTCCATACATCTGTCTGACAATTATTTTATTGGGAATGGTTTGTATAAGTCTGTGCTTAAAAGTTTTATGGGGTCAATTGGTTCAACATAGTTATGTGTAGGACTACCTTGAAAGGTCAAGTGCATGGGTGTGAAAGTGTGAAAGGGTCAAGTGTAGAGGGTCATGGTCTTGTGTTGGTTTTGTGGTCAACTCACCCTCCTCCAGTTTCAGTTTTGCCACCTCATGTTCAGCCAAGTAGCTAAATTTTTTTGCTGCAAGAAATTAGGAAAGGGAGATTCCAATTAGAAATATGTCAATTGTGTATGGGTATTGGGTCAGGGATTTGGCCTTTCTTAAATCAACAAGTGTCAAGCAATAGGTGTCATCAGTGCAACTTTGAGTCAAAAAGCTTCCACATCTTTATGGTGCTGGTGTGGCCAGCATATGCATACTGAATGTCTCTCTCTCTGCCCCCCTCCCACACCAACACACACACAATAATGCTCATATGAAGCAAAGGATGAAGAGTCAGATAACAGAACTGATGGTTCATTGTTCATGCTGTTTCTTCTTGTCTAAATCCAGAGATTTCATAAAAGTTGCACTGAGACAAGTCATTGGACAGATGGATATATCTCCATACAATCTTTAATCATCATTTAACTGTCATGTGTCACAGAGAGAAATCAAACCTGACTGGCTCTCCGTCCCTCAGCCAGTTGGATGGGGTGGCGTCTGCTCCAGTAGCTGCTCAGCCGGAAGTCCAGAGAGACACACATGCAAGCTAGCTACTGTTCTACTACTAACTACTACAATGGATTGCCTGAGACAGTACAGATCAATTTCAAGCAAGACACTCAAGCAGAGGGGAAAGACAAAGAGACAAGTCACTGTGAAAGAAGTTTTTAAGACAGATATACAGTTTATAATATTTCACATATTTTACTCATTACCAGTAATGGTAACATCCACAGAATTCTTAAAAAGATGAAATTTCAAATAGTCAAAGAAGTCAATAGTATGTTTAAAAAATCCTCATTAGAAATAGACAAAGGTTGATGCAAGACACAGAAACTAGTTGACAACATTCAACATCCAGTATTTGTTACACTTGGATCGCTTACTTTGTGTTTTCGGCTCATTCTGTTCCTTGATCTCCTTCTCGAAGAACCGGCGCTTGTCACTGAATGTCAGACCCTCATTTGGAGCAGACTGATTGTTAGTGTTCTGAAACAGAGAAGTAAGCATTTAGAAACATGTTCACGACAAATCAAAACGTGCATTCTCAATCCATGAAGTGAAACTTGAACCTTAATGAAATCAAAATGAATGTGAAGCAATGTTCACATCTTGCCCTGTAAAGAAATTTACATTCTTGTCTAAGTCTTAGAATATGGAGATGGTTTTAATTATGTTTACTTAATATGAGCTGAGATCCAATTCCAAAACATAAGTCTCTGTATAGAGCCTATGATCTACTGTTTCAGCCTACAGCCTAGTTTTTCATACTAATCCTGCAGCATCAGTAAAATCTGGACATAGAGAATCATAAGTTAACCTAACCACACAAGTTTAGATTATACTTGAGTGCACTGACTGATGCAACACATAATGATAAATAACGGTGTGTACTGGAACCAGTACACATTGATTCAACAGTGAGTACAGCCACTCAACAGACACTGCACAGACAACAGTGCATGGGACAATAACACTGGCTGGATGAATGAGTCATGTTGGCAGACGTGAAGCAGTACCAGAAACAGCAGCCTGTTGGCTCACAGTCAGGGTTAGAATGACCCCCCTATTTCACAAGCTTAGGCAATATCACCAGAAAACCACCATATCTTTAAATACCACTCTAATGCCAATGCAGACCTGTAAGTTCAAAAGGCTTACAACGCAATGTCTAGACAGATGCTAAGGCCTTCATGAAGCATGAAGGTAACTGAACTACATCTATACCAAAATGTTGCATTGGCAGAATAAGAAGCTGACATTCATACATTAATTTTGTGTTCACGTAATTCATTATCTGTCCAATCAGAGAAAAATGTCAACCATCCAAACAATTTATCAAATTACAATATACTACTTCTGCTATAACGAAAAGACAAAAAAGATCTTAACTTTGAAGTATATCACAAAATATCGTTCAAAGAAGCAGAAAAATTCCAACAATTTGTAAGAATATGCAGATTTATCTCGTTCTTGTCCTAAAAGGTCAGACAACTTTTGACCTAGAGACTGCGTGGGCTGGAATCCCTGGTTACGGGAGTTTGGGGACATTGACTACATACGAGCGACAGATGGATAATGATAAGCAACATGATATAAATGAGAGGTAATGGCTTCCGACAATCATCTGAGGTGATCTGATCTGGCACATCCTGTGTTGACAAGGTTGACCTTCATCTAAAGACTGGGAACCTTTTTTTCAAACCATGGGACATGTGGACAAACTGAATTAAAGGTACACACCCCCAGTAAGCAAGTTTTGGCAGTAATATCTCAGTAATATAACTAAAGCACCTGAACTGGGGCTACCATGTTACACATGTGTGAGGAAATGACTCCTGACCTCTAGTGTGGTGAGCAAACACTTTACCCACTACACTACCCACACAAATATTGTCTGACAAGCATCTCCCTGACAGTGAAGACTGAGTGTCAGCTAGCAGTTGTGAAGATTATAGTTCAGACCTACTTGACAACCCACACATGTGTGTAGGTGGATCACACTTTCCAGATTCCTGCTAAATTAACTTAGTTTCAACACCTACATTCTTATACATTAAAACATCCAACATTCTCCAAGGACATCTAAGCCCAAACTAGGACTGAATGCCTAATTGCATCACTTTCAGAATGGATGTTCCACATTGAGCTCTCAATTCATAATTCCAATAAATTTCTATGACAATCTAAACACCATGGAGTATCAATTATGGTAATTCTATTGTAACATTCCACTCCAACAAGACAAAGGTTCAACGTATTTCACAAGGAATCATCACGGCTCAGACCACATGTAGAAGAGCCCATGTAAGAATGATCCCAACAGCAGCATGACCGGCACTGGCACCACCATCCTCCCTCACAAGGCAACATGGTCCATGAACCCATACTGCCTTCGTCAGCTCCACATTATGCTAAACTAGTGGAGATGTCGGCCACCATTCCTTCATTTCCATCCAACCTGTAACTCAAGAGCAACCCTGGGTATAATTCCATCGGCAACTCCAATAAATCTTTCTCGGCATGTAGGAGAGGGATCCAAGGAGAAGAGCACATCGCTGCAGATGTAACTGTTCCATTGTAGAGAAAGCATCTTATTCTCTTCTCCACCCTCCACCGATCAGCAACAATACCGGTTGGGTAGGACCAGGAACCTACCTCCATTGTACCGGGGTGAAGTGATGCGACAACAGGGTAGGATGATCACTGCTGGTCTATTCCTTTGTCCAGTCGACTACACGAGATGGCTTGAATTAGACTGACGCCGACTGATCCAACAACCCTCCGACAGTAGCTGATAAATATTCATTACATGGAATATTGATTTTCTAGGACCAGGAATGGTTGGCTGTGCTAGTTGCTTGTTGAGGAGGAGCAGCAGCAGTGTCGACTCGGTAACGAGAACACTGCACTCAGCTCAAGTTAAAGCGAGGATAGACGGCATTTGGATTTATTGATTTGTTTGGATGCATCTCTACAGGGTGCATTTCATAATTTGATAATGCTTTCATCCCAGAAACACCACACACCGCCGAATCAAACAGCCCAAATATTGAAACTGGTGATGTGTGTTTCTCCTTTCTATCAAGATCAGACGATCACTGTCAGATGGGTACATGGAGGCTATTGATGCAGAAGACATTTTCATCTTCCTTAACAAATTTCTGTGTTTTTTCAAACTCAAGCTGTGAAATTCTAAAGCTTCTTATTCCCGGAATAATTGAGTTCAATTTCCATCACAAATGGGCAAAAAAAACAACTGTTTATAAAAGAAAAGGCTGTGAGGATGTGTCATTTAAGCTGACTGAAATATTCATAAATTTTTTAGAGACCATCTTCTAAACACAGGAGTACTGTGTACAAAATTCATAAATTTAACAAACAGGATGTGAAAGGCACAATCTCAATAATCTGAACTTCGAAGAATCAAAATGGTGAAAGTGAAACATTTTTACTCTCTGATACATCTAACAGTAAATGTTCCATCTGTATTTCTGGTTTAGCCAGTACCTGAATATGAGTGTCAAACCTTCAAATCTATGCAGCTAGGAATAAAGGAGATCAAGGAACACAGCTCATGTGAATGTTCTATCAATTATTCACACACCTGAAAGATAGCTGTCATTTCCATCTGAAACTGATACCCATTGTTGGAACAAGAAATCAATTGATAACCTTACACCTGCCACAAATCATTATACCTACTGCATGATCCTACTGTTTTCATCATGATCATCACGAGATATGAATCGACTGAATCAATGTGTCGTACATGATGCAGTTTTTCTGTTATACATGCGACCTAGAACATACGCTGAGGCATGAACAAAATGTCTCATAACAATAATAAACAGCAGATAGGAATTATGATTCAAGAATGATCAAAAGGTTGAACAGGTTTTAATCGCTGAGACGGATATTAGACAAATCTGTATCCACCTCAAACAGTGATATGGGACACTGACATGTCACAAAGAAGACCACATTCTAACAGGCAGGAACATGATATGGTTTCACCACTCGTTACAATCATGAAGCAGGTTGTTACCAGGAGAATACATCTACATAATATTGTCAAGATAATATTGTAAATAACATCTCATCTCTCAAGGCATGTTTGCAGGCTTATCATTTCTTCAGATATTTAGGATAAAAATGGTAAAAGAATAGTCCCCAAACTGCCTCCGCTCCACAAGATCAAATGCTTGATCAATTACAAGCTTCTAACAAAACATAAAAAGACTTGTTCATGTCCAAGACGGCCTTGAAAAACATCTCTCTTAAATAACGTGACACTGAAGAAAACCGAGTTACAATTTTAACGTCGTCTGTAGGTGATAATTCAGCAGAGAATCGACACCAACCGTTTCTTTTTGTGACACTGGCATCATGAAGTAATTCAACATGTTGAATTCATCACCGCTTGAATGCTTGACACAGGACATGATTAAGTGGCACAACATTAATTGTCTGAAGCTCAATGGCCAACCTGCAGCTGAAACTGTGATTAGAAGCCGACATCAAGATGACTAAGATGAAATATGGTATGACGTAATTCCCACAGGCATTTTATACAGACATGTTGATAATTAACAAGCAGTTTTCCATCAAGCTGCAAAAGTCCCCAATTTTCACTGGATCTAATTCTACTGGCTTTGTGCTTGATTAACTGAGATGGCTCTTCAGTCTGTTTGCCAACAAAACAGTGCAATAAAACAGTCTGGTAATTAAATGCATAATAATCAGGAATTAAATTCATTTTCATACTTTCTATACTTTCAATGAAGAGCAGACTGAAAAGAGAAAGCCAAAGAAGAGATTTGCATAAACCTGTATGTGAAAGGAAAAAAACCATACTTTCTCTCAAGTATCTGATATAAGATTACATATGTGTATAACTACCTCATCTTTTCAGGAAATACAATAGTGATTTTGTGTCTGTTTGTAGACCAGCAACTGGGAAAAGTAATCTGTATTTAAGCACTCCTATCTGAGGATGGCACTTTTCATGACTTTTTCACACCTTTCATTTTAACACTACATATTTTTAACAGGAAACTGGTTCAAGGAAGAAAAACATATTTGTCTTAAATGATAATAATGACAATACATTTGTATAGCACCGAATTAGCTAGCATAAGCTGTTCAATGGTGCTTTACATACAGGAGAGAAGAGGACAGCTACTGCTTGGATAGGAAAGTATTTACTATCTGACAGAAGATGTGTAAGGTTTCTGAGGATGTGATCTGTGGTAAGTTGTATTGTAACTGTAAATGAAAACATATGTCATGTTATGAGCTCAGTGTTCGCAACTGCTTGATCTCAGACAAACAGTTTCTTAGATATCTGCCCTGTTAATACCTCACATAGAGTCTCAGAGATAGAAGTGGATGAGAGTGAGTGCCTAGATCCACACTAATGCACAAGGGTAACACAATCAGCCGACTGACAAGTTGAGTGTGATGAAGCTTTGAATACTATTTCAGTTATATCACTGTGCCTTGGCTCAATGCAATCCAGGCTGTTGGCTGTCACGACTTCAGTGTATTCCAAGAACAGTGGCACCAACCAAGGGCATTCTGGGATTGAACCCATGATCAGCATATGCATGCATGACTAAGAAAAGCATATCTAATTCCTGAACTTCTGGTGGATCGGCCACCTGTCTCAGCACCAACTGACACCGTTCATTTAATTTTCCTCTTTATGATACGTCACAAGGGGCCCATTTTGTTCCGCAATACTCATGGGGGTAAGATAATTAATTCCAGTAACCATCTAAAGCTTCTCAAACAACACAAAACCAAGCCCTATATCTTAATATATACAAATATACACATATAAACATTCAAAACTTAAAAAGAGAAACGAGATTACTCAAATTTCTTGAGAACCTATCAACTTCAGCATCTTTAAATTCACCTCTAAGTCCCAGATGTCACTTGCTCTCTGTCAGGGTTGACCAGAACATGTCAGGGACAAAGTTTATTATGCCAAGCTTTCATCAATATTGTCTCTGAAGGGATCTAAATTCTGATCAGTTCTCTAACATCAAAGACTCAAATTTCAAGCTACAATCAATAGAAGTGGTGCATTAAGAGGTCAGGACCCATAACTCCACAAAGGGAATAAGCAGGGTGTGACTAAAGACAAAGATTCAGGGAGGGATCAGTGTCTGAGAATGATGTGACCTCCATTGTGATGTACAGAAATACCGGACAGGGTGAGGCATGAATCCACCGCAATAACAGAAAACACTTAAACAGCTTCTCTGCATTCTAATTTTGACAAGAAAGGCTTCCCTGCATTCTAATTGTGACAAGCAAATTGGTGAGGCCAACTGACTTGAAATATAATCTAAGATATACATCTTTAAGATATGAGATTACAGGGTTAGTGTGGACGCAGTTGCACTGGTCATAACACAAAAGAAGTGGTGTTCAGGGAAACAATTTAAAACATTACTCCTTACAGACATGCCTGTCTGTTGACATTAGAGCTAAGTTCTACAATAACTATTTGAAAAGTCTGTTTTAACAATCACTTGAACTTGAATGGTGTTTGCATTTGTTCAAATTATTCAGGGCATTATTCAAAGTTTACCAGCCTGGCTTTAAGGGATACGCAATTTACACATGGACAAATACCTCAATAGTTACAGAAACATGCTATTGTCGTGTGCGGCTTGTTAATACAATGTGATATTGATTTGCAATATTTTCTAAGAAAAAGAAAATTTTATTCCAGACTTAACCAGAGCTGTTGAAAATATTCAATCACACTAACTATTCTGACACTATAAAATTTGCCCAACCATCCAGGATTATTTCTTAATATTTTGTCATCTCAAACATCTTCTGACAGTTTCCAATCTGAACAGTCTGATTTATTGAATTACCAACATCAAATGACATAATTCAAGTTAATTCTATCAAACCACTTCATTCCTGACCACCATTTCTCATTGAAATCTGAACCACGATATCATGATGCAATTAGCTGCAATTAACTTTAACAGATTCAATTTCCTCAGCGCTTTATGATCTAAACATGATTGATATGAAAACCTGGCAAATTCTCAAGGAATTGAATCATTCCAGAATTAAATGTCTTGCTTGTCTTTTATCTGTCTGACTCAGAAGGCAAACTAGCTGGCTTCACATAGCACCTCTGTCTTCACGTGGTAAACCCAACATATTGTTCACAAGGAAAACAGATCTGGCCGTCAATCAGCGAAGGCTCATGGTAATTATCTCTGTACTGGTTCAGTCAAGCCGATTTGGAGTCAAGCTATGTCAATACCTGTCACTGATGACGACATACAAATATTATGACTCCTGTGATCCTATAACATTTATCAAATGAGGTATTCTCCTAAAGAATGTTGATTGGCTGAGGAGTCAATGTGGTTATTTTATATGACATAGCTGTTGTATTATAGCACAGCTACAGATGGGACCTCCAGATGTATTTTCCTACTTGACATACTTATAGACTACCATGATATAGAAGGCGTGACTGCTCAATGCACTCTCTTGCACATTTTACACAATCATAAATTATCACAATCTTATTTTTCCAAATTTTGACCCACTTTTGAATCTTATGTACAATGACTAAACTTTGATAGACTGACTACACAAGCCTTTTCACATATTTTACTTGACTGTTGAGATCGAAAGATTGTGACATGAAGAATAATCCAGAATGGGAACATCACTCAGTTACCTTGCCAAAGTTAATTTTTGAGTAAGTATGAGAGCAAGTGTAAGCTGTTTAACGCCAGTCACCAATATTCTAAGAACATCAAACAAGTCTGTCTTTGCAAGGCAAACTAGAGGTTGATACAGTGAGCAACAATTCACACTAGTTTGATAAAGAAATATGGTTTCAAAATGATACAAAGATGGTTGAGTGGTTTAATTACATGTCATCTTGTATGTTTGACAAACCACATTTGTCATTTACTTAAAAATATTTAAACACATGTTGTCCCTTTGCTACCTTGTTTTAACCCACATTGAAGAAGTGTTCTATACATCAGCAGGACTTATTTTGCAACTGACTGTCACCATTACCATGACATGTAAAACCTTAAGCCTTTGAAGGTGGATCATTATTAATTTCAGACTCCGACAATGGTTGTTTTCACTTACAAACATAACTACTGATATATACCTTATCAGTTTTAGCAAGACATCCTACTTTCATAAAGAAAAGGTTGTTTCTATCCTGGTCTATCCTGTAAATTTTAATGTCACTTGATGCCATCTCGTGGAGGAACGACAAAACAACAGTCAACGACTTTCAAGCACAGAATTGCGCAAGTGAATGATCACTGGTTCAACTGACCTGGAAGATTCTGCTGTTACTTATAGCATGCAACATGATCAGGTCTCACAAGGCTCTTACATGCTGTATAGCTATGAACAGCATCTCATTTCAGAATTCTTGATGAAACGTGGGCAGTTTAACTCTGCAGGAGTGTATGTCAGAGTCACTTGCAAGTCTGGACCTAACAAACCAGTTTATAGCACAACCAACAACCCACTAAGATGAGGTACAAATATTTCAAATCCACAATTATTTACAATTTAACCATGACAACAGTGATGTGTCTTCATGAAATGACAAAGTCTGCCAGTGTCAATCTCCAATACACCCACAGAGAGAGAGAGAGAGAGAGAGAGAAAGAGAGAGAGAGAGAGAGAGAGAGAGAGAGAGAGAGAGAGAGAAATGATATAAAAAAAATCAGAAAAAGCAATCACCAGAACTTTAATATAGATGTAAATTGTTCTTCATGAGAGAAAGAGAGAAAGAGAGAGAGAGAGAGAGAGAGAGAGAGAAAAAGAAACAATAGATCTGTGCTTCACACACTGCACCGCTGTAGAGTATTGAGCCTGAGAGCGCTTTAACCACTTGGCTACTCTACCAGCCCTTGAGAGAACTTATGGCATGTGAGTTGGATGAGGGAGTACTGTCCAAGTTAAGTCTTAGGGGGTCAAGTTGTTGAAACCACTGAGCACTAGCATGGTTCTAACACATAGAAACATGATCAGGTAGAATTAGGATTCAAACCCATGATGATTGGCATCACATACAACTCTGGCTACTTAAACAACTTGGCCATCAGTACCACAAATGACGCAACATGGAAAGTGAAAGTTATCATATCATAACATACTTATTTCTTCTTCCCACTTAGGAAAACTCATTACCAGGCCAGTCAAACCAATTACCGTCATGGAGACAGATCTCTGCTAATATGCAGATCTAGTGGAGTGACCACTCCAATCAAGGCCGCCATCAGCAGAGAGAGTTATCTAACACCAAGCTGGACATGGTTACAATGCTGATCAGATCAGTCAGAACATGCCATGGTTTGTATGCAAATATCCTCCAATTAGGGACTAACCCAGAGTCATCAATCAGCTGCAAGTAATTTTGGGAGCATGCCTCAGCTGCACGAACTGTTTCAAGGCAAAGAAAATCGTTCAGTGGGATGAATATTATATAAGGAACAATGCAACAGTGATGGATGATAATAAATTGGCAGACCAGCAGATGGGAATCATCTCCCCAATGCAGCCATAGTGGTGTATTTCACACCTAGTCCATATACACCAGCTCTGTATCCGACGTCATACTGACTAATGAGGGAGTCACAATCACCAGATTCACACAAATTTAGCAATCTGTCATCAGAATTAGACGTATCCCAAACCATCTTTCTTCATGGGCATAGAAATCCATACAAATAGGATGTTGGACATGCATGCACCAACACATCTCATGCTGAGGAATATCATTTACTGGTAAATGTCATTTTGATACTTTCAAGGGTTGTGATAATTGTGGGTTTCAAATGACAGTATTTAAATGTCACCATAATGAAGGAGCAAAGTCTGAACAAATGCAGGTGCCAGATGGTAGCTATTCTGATGAACCAGAGAGTTATGGTGGTCACAAACCTAGCTTCAACACTGAAGCAAGCTTGGATTTCAAGCAAATAGCTGCAGATCCTGGCACACACAAAGAACATAAGCTGATTGACTCCACTCTACTCTGGGATGGCCATCACCATTAGCCAACTTGTCCAAGATTTCTGATGTTCAAGTTATCCTAAGGCAGTAAGAATGTCTGAGCAGTGTAACATGCTATCAGTAGTAACATCTTCTGATGATAGCATTAGAGTTGCTTGAAATCTCAAATACAAATTACTGACTTCTATCAAAGATGCACTTTATGATCTGACATAGTTTACAGAATTTAATTATTATATATTCTTTATCTGAATATAAGATAATTTGGATACCTTTCAAACTCTCCTTCTGTCTTACAGATCATAAATTCTTTAGTTTTGTCATCAACAAACCTTCATAAGGTTCATATCTTTGTATGGTATATATACTACACAGCTAAATAATTCAACACGTAGAACACATTAACAGAATTTTCCAATGGAGATATCACACATCTTGGAAGCCTTGCATGTCAGTCAACTCTTAGCCAGCCTTAGAGACATGCTGATGGGGCAATACATAGGCTGGACAAGACAAGTGGAGTTCCCATCTCTCCCCAAGCAGAGCCACTGTAAATGTTAATGTACTGCAATCATCGGCTGACATTTCAAGCACTAACCTGCTATGTAATTGTCACCAAATATCAAACAGTCCAATAATTTCCATTTATGGCAACGTTTTCATGAATAATTCATGAATAAGACCAAATTATTATCCTGATAACATGACCCTGCATCATGTAAGCCATAAGAGTTTTCTAATGTGTCATCACCGATTGTTAAGGAGAGGCCCTGTTACTATACCTGAGCTATGAGACTAGGGCAATAAATTCCTCAGGGGGGCAACACTTTCTTTGCAACAGAGAAAGAAATGGCAAAAATGGACAAATATAAAGATACCTGCAGAGTAAATAATTCAATCAGTTCATTAAAATCTGAGAGGATTTAACCTTCTATAATGGTACTGTGACTTATTATACTTTCTTAAATGCCAGCAAAAGGGACACCCACTGCAGTCTTGGGTCTTTGGTCCTTGAGTTTTGCATCTCTAGTACAGTACATCAAATCCAAAATATTCAACCTGTATGTCCAGACAATGCCATTTCACACTCATTCTTTACTTCAATAACTGAAACATACCGTTTTGATGAAAAATATTGACAGGGTCATTGTTGTCAGTCTCAAGGAGAGTTGCTGTGAAGATGGTTCTACTTATTCTACATAGGTAATTGAACATTTAACCCAAAACACAAGCGAATGGAACATGTTGAAATATGACTCAAAATGGATATATATGAACATAATCTAAACTCACAAGCTCTTTTGAGCTTTTACTGTGCAGTGCTCTTACTGTGCTCTCAGGCACTTTCCTTTAAGGCATAGGTGTATAAACATTGTTCACTTTGTAGTCTATTTCATTTCCAGCAATGCCATTACTGTTGTTTTATAAATTTTTAAGAAGAAACTCTGTTTTTTGGACTAAATGATAATTTTGAATTTCCGATCAAAATCAGAAAATGCTGACTTGACAAAACTATAGACCAGGACAATGAACCACCATCTACTGTTTATTAGATTCCGTTGAAGTACAAGAAGTCAAGACAGCATCATCAGTCCTTGACCAGTCCTTGACAACACTCATGGCACCAGGAGAAATGCTGAATGCCATTTTCGTAAACAGAATCAGTTTTTACAGTCAGTTGATACCACTTCTTTCCAAGTGACAAAGATGAAACCGCATTAATACTCACTTGATAAGTGTGATCACATGTGTGAGGAAACATTCAATACCTTTTCAGATTAACTTTAAACACAAACAACAGCTTCAGGTCAGGGAAACAAGATTCCATGAAAATCCCTGAGACCAATACTGCAGAAAATCCTTAAACACCTCACAGCATTTCAAGACTGGCAGTGTAGAGATTCACGAAGATTCATTGAAATCATTATGAGTTTGATAGAAATGAGTCAATTTTGTTCGGGGAAAGATTTTTGAGTTCCAGCACAAGTAACCAAGTTTTAGGGATTACAACTGCAGTGAAATATATCACCTGTATAAACAAGTGGAAACCAGCAGATCAGCGGCGGAATTAAACGATTCACAGAAACGAAAGAGCTCGTTTTCAAATCCCCAGAATTACATGGAAAATCATCCTCCCAAAAGTCGTTGCATTGACTGGATCAACATGTAAAAGCTTTCAATGAAATTAAATGGTATTGAAGCAGGAAATCTCTGTAAATTCAAAATCTGAACTAAGAGCCAATACAGACAGGAACAGAAACAGAAAAGGTAATTCCCTCGACTTTATCGGTGCCATTTCTCCACAACTGAACACATCATATTCTGACACACATGACATGCAATGACCTTCTGCCAAAATCCTCACATTAACATTGAAACATTTACAATTCAGTGATGCACAGGCATTAAGTTCTTAACTGCAGACATTTCTATCCATAAAAACATTTCCAAACCATAACCAAACCTTCATATCAGTAATGAAGTAATGTAATGAGCCAAAAATCAATAATTACCTAACAAAATAGTTAACTGAACAAACTAGATGGCGTAGGACCTGGAGGTAACCACCGACCAACTTACAAGAATCAATACGCTCAGTGGGCCCCGGGGTACAGCACAGCAGACGAGGAGATTGCCGCAGACTATTTGGCTACTTGTCTATGACGACAAAGAAACCATGTCAAATCAATGGATATCATTCAGCAAGGTTGGTTTGCAGAAAGTAAACAAGTCAAAGACCATGCAACAGTCCATTGTTTTCTGCTGATCCGTTATTATTTCTGTCCACATTATTTTCTTTTTTTATCTCTTAGCCCTGAATGTTCATTCCAACATGAAAATGAAAAAAAAAAAATGTTTGTGTGTCATGAGAATCCCTTCAGGTCTGGTCAAACAATGTGAACTCAAAGTGAGATCATCCACTTGTATAACAGCATTTGCCTGCGCCGAACTTATAACCTAATTTTTCATCTCTGGCTTTGGACAGTGGCTGAAGCCACAGCTGGTACATTGTCCAGTCCACGTGTCAGAAACAGATTCCGAGATCCACTCTCAGCTCAGATCCACTCTCAGCTCAAGGATAGTGTTGAAACCAAATGAAGCTACTTCACAAAAAGTACATACTGCTTCACTCTGATCACCAAAACTCTTGGTACAAAATGGCAGTTCTTATGAGAAAGAACACAAATCTCAAGAGACTGCTTCACATTAAAATGTTGTTAATGGATTCAAGTGTGTAACAAATTCACTGAAGCCAGTGTCACAGAGGAGACAGAAATATCAACCACAAACACACTATCACCAAATTGGACCACAGTGGTTTCTTGGCAAAGGCCACAGACAGTAATCAGACCCTGATGGAGCGCATACATCACTTTGTATTCTTATCAGCTATCTTGCCTAAAGAAGTTGACAAAGAGAAATGTCACACATCTTAGATAGTTTATGTTGTCACTGACGCACTATATCTATTCTGGCAATGACTGGGAACACTAACAGTCAGTATCATAAATGGCACTGATATGGAGGATTTGAATGTGAACAAACCATCTGAATACTCCAATACCATTACAGGTTGTGATTGGCTTCCCGTCAAATAACATCTAACTTGCCACTGCAGGTAACACCAAAAGTGAACATCACAAATTACACCAGCATGGGAGATTTGAACATGAGTAAACATCTGACTCTCCCAATACCATTACAGGTTGTGACTGGTTTCCTGTCAAATAACATCTAACTTGCCACTGCAGGTAACACCAAAAGTGAACATCACAAATTACACCAGCATGGGAGATTTGAACATGAGTAAACATCTGACTCTCCCAATACCATTACACGTAGTAATTGGCTTCCCGTCAAATAACATCTAACTTGTCACTGCAGGTAACACCAAAAGCGAGCATCACAAATTACACCAACATGGGGGATTTGAACATGAGCAACCATCTGACTACCCCAATACCATTACAGGTTGTGACTGGTTTCCTGTCAAATAACATCTAACTTGTCATTGCATCAAGAGTGAACATCACAAATTACACCCACATGATCTGAATGTGGATAAGACACCTGCCAACCCCAAAACTACAAAATAGTAAGTTATTTTCGTGGTCATATAGCAACTTCTCTAGCCATGGGAGGGATCACCAGGAATAAGCATCACCACTTGCACACATGTAGGGAGTCTTGCCCAAATGGGGATATGCCTAAACCACTAGGCCAATGTATAGACCACTTCTAGACACCCACATGTTTCAACATCAACATGAAACTGTGTTCATCATTTTGAGAGTGCAAGAATTCACTTCCAACAAGGACAAGGGAATCTATTGATCCATCATGGTAATGCCCTATCAATTTCCAGTAGCAACATTCTCAACACCAATGCAAGTCATCATAAAGAGAGAAGCATATTTGTCAAAGACTCAAGATTTGTAAAATATGGGCCAAGTGCTTTAGCGACATTGACATCACCTATTCTGTCAAAACAGCCAATTCTTAAGAAAATTCACAGTGTCAGCTTCGTTGGCTCAATTGATCAACGCAAGGACCAAATCCATTTTGAATTGAGAAAGAGAATTACATAATATAACGTTGACAGATGGCAGATAAACACTAGCTGTGGCTGAAGAATAATTTCAGATCATTACGCCCTATAAACTGACAAAAGCTGCATCTTGAATCAATGACCCGTCATCCCTAGGAATTGGACACAGACCAGAGCAGTGTTGGCCGACATACACAATTCTTCGACAGAAATCTACCTGATCAATAAAGTGGCCTTGCCTTCGTGCAACAACACGAGTATGGCGTAACACGTTGGTGGCGATAATGCAGACTTCAGCATTCCAGTCTCTGGCCCAGTTGCATCATCGCGATTCATTACCTTCACAGCAAGGTCAGTGATTGGCTTATTGAGGCAAGGGTTATTTCGATATAACAATGTGATCAACACATTTCACTGACTTCCCTAACGCTTGTGAGATAACAGGGCTGGTATGTGGGTCCTAATGACGCCTGGACATGCAGCACTACGGGAACTGTAAAAGCGATAACAATATCATTGGCTATTACACCTGAATCTGGGTCTGTAAATTGAATCCTGACC
Source organism: Haliotis asinina (assembly GCF_037392515.1). Classification (NCBI taxonomy): domain Eukaryota; kingdom Metazoa; phylum Mollusca; class Gastropoda; order Lepetellida; family Haliotidae; genus Haliotis; species Haliotis asinina. The sequence goes on along the minus strand of NC_090282.1, from coordinate 21,937,222 downwards.
ATAACACTTTCCATTAGTGCTAAAATAAAACAGAGCCATAAATAACCTCCTATGTCAGATGAAGCTACTCCCACTGAAAACACCTTTGGTGACATTTCTCAATTATGCTTAGCATCCCCAAACTAAGAGAACTGGAAAATACAGTATATCTATGTCTTTATGGCACAAAATAGTGCGAAGGAGTACATTTAACACTGCAATACTGATCACTGTACCAAATGAATCTGTTCACTTGAGCTATGTTTACTGAAAATGCTGACACGTTCCAATTTGCTCTGGCAGTGAGTGCTGAATATTGAAAAGCAAGCCTTGATGGATGTGGTAAGAAGGATTTGCTCTAAAGAACAAGACAAAATTGTGTCCATGGACACAGATGCCCCTGCGGTTGTAGAAAGCGTTACCTACACTGAGTGTGCTCTGGAGATAAATTTCTACTAAAGAAGTTCAATGAGCATCTATGCAACTATGAGATGCACACCTTGGTAGTCCCAATGAAACACAAGTATAAGCTTAATCAATTCTGTTGCGCAATGTTTGCGGAGAAGTGGACAGACTTAATCCACTATCATCAGAGAGAGATACAGTACACCTCCTCTTGTATGGGATGAATCATGTAAACAGCATGAATAGAATTCAACAAAGTTAAAATATCTGTAGAACTGACAAAATTAACAAATTGCATTAAAAATTATGAAATGCACACCATTACACTCCCTACGAAAGAAATGTAGATCTTCATTCAATTCTGGTGTGCAGTTTCTGTGCAGAAGTCATTCCCTATTACACTATCATCATAGAGAAATTCTGCAAAATGTACTTGAGTTCAAATGTTGCTAAACTTACAAAAAAAACCCCAATAAAATACAAAAATAAAATATGAGATGCACACCATTAGAGTTGTAAGAAAGCCCATGTGTAAGTTCACTGAATTCCATTCAGCAGTTTTTGAGAAGTGGATAATGCACATTCCCTGTCTTACGAACGTGTGTGTGCATGCGAGTGCATACATAAAACTCCATATCATTCATAAAATTCTCGAAAGAACATGCTTTGTGATAAGTCTTAAGTTCAACATCGAGACTGATGGAGTCACAGAGTCAAATATGAGAGAGCACACACGATTGACCCTCCTTCTTAACTTTATCACTGGCTGTCATTACTCTAACCACCATCTGTGAGCCAAAGAAGCCGATCACTAAAAATGCCAAAAAGATGTCTCTCACTGACAAAAATCTCCAGGGGTCAACATGACTTACAGTTTTTCAGAAGCATCGGGTCATGTTCACACAGTCTTGAAGCAGTACTAAAGTCAGATCTGTTGTCAAGGAGGGGATTAGTCTGTCTCCCAGGTCCACCATAATTAAGTAAAATAAATCCTCCACAAGTTTGGAATGATGTGGCAAGTCTATATTGAATGGGCTCTGATATCTAGCTTTTTTCTGGGATCCGTTTTTTTTCTGATCTGGTGGATATACACTGTATGTATGGTAATAAGATAACTTTAGTTCTGGGCTCGTCTGGGACAGGAGTGTGCCACAGAAGACTATGACAGCTGGAGTGAGTGGAACTGACTCTCTCCTCAACCACATTAATTACATCTATATCATGGCCGCCTGAAACTGGTTGTCAGGCTTGGGTCACTCTGACCAAAGGTTGCTTTATGTGACAAGTGTCCTAGTATATTCAGAACCCCATCCTCCAAACCCACTCATCAAGCCTCTTCAGCTCAGTGGTGATGCTAAATCCCATATTCGCAACACAAAGATTGGGCAAGACATCATGCCCTTTTTACAAACACCTTGTGTCATCACTGACTTTCACTGATTTATCAGTATTATTGGAATCTAATTCAGCATGTGATGAAGATTAGTAATAACGTCCTTGTTCATATTTCTAAGACAGAAATAATGTTGCTTAGTCAGCTATCCAAGGATATTTCAAAAGAGCAGTCACCACAGCATCATTTTAGTATGATCGTGACATACATGGGGTAATACAGATCAACAGGTAATAGTACATACTTTGTGAATTCTTAGGCAATACAAGATGAAGTTAATGGGTGGAGTAGTATGTAGGTGAGAATATTTTTGGCTGTCAGTTGTCCCTAACAGCCGAGATGTTGACATGGTTTTGACAAAATGAGCACATGATTCACGTAATGAGAAGACATTCAACACATTATTCTGAAAATCTGCAGACATGATTCCTAAAGTCACCAACATGGAAACAAAAAAATGCAATAAATGTAATCACATCACACCACATTACTGAAACAGAAATGGAAATTAGGAACAGTTTGAAAATCAAGACAAATGTGACCGTCAGTGGCAAGAATGGAAAATTACTGTTATTACTGTTAGTGTGTTAGAGAACATAATTAAACCAAGAAAGCGTGATGTAATCAATAAGATTCAAATAAGCCAAATTCAGAAGCAAGACAACACTTACAACAACATAAGGACAAAAAACACAATTTTTTTGTCATGATGAGATTTCCTTTAACATACAGTGTTACCTTTTGAGCAATAAGTTTCCCCGCTGGAAGCCGGGCTTGTTTCCTCGGATCAATGATATCATCCTCGTCAACGACCTCTGCCTGACGAGCGAGGCCCACCCGTTTAGGGGGGACAGGGGGTTTGGCCTTCTTGGGGGGCTAGAGAGTTAGAGCAGGGCATGCGTTAAGTCCACAACAGAATACCATGCTGTTCTCGGTTGCCCTCGTGGCATGCTACCACTACTGCTACAAATAAGTAAGAGACTCAGATCCATGGGGAACTCGGGCAGATGTTCAAATGTGTGGCATGTTTCTAATCCAGGGTAGATCTGATCTGACATGAATGCGTGTCCAAAAACACACTGCATCAATTCAGTGAAATTCTCTTCATGGCATCGGTATATCATGGTTTAAGTAAGGTTTCAGCTTTTAGCAACAATCCAGCAATTTAACAGCAAGGGATAACAGAAATGGGCTTCAAACATTGTACCCACGTGGGGAATCAAACTGGGTCTTGCAGACACACACACCCTCCCCCCCCCCCCCCAAGTTTTACTACTGCCCTTCTCAACAGCCTGGTTGAATGATGTCTAGTGTAGGAGTTGTACCCATTTCTAACTAACAAAAGACACTGGACACAATTTTTGTACTTCCCTTGACTAGACGATTGTATATTTAATCATGCCACAAAACTTGACAATCTGCCATACTTAAAGACATGCCACAGACAAGAGTGTTCTCATATCTAGTCTAGTTTAGTAGGTAACAAGACCTACTGTTGCATGGCTTACAGTGACTCCAGGAAACCAGAGAATGAATGTATTCATAAAGGGATTAGAGTATTAGTTCATTTCAAACACAGGGCAACATTCATATATTGGTCGTGAGAATACTCCTGACAGTTCATAATTTGAACAGTATAGTTTAATTTTCCAGTCACTTTGGGAAATGTAGATATAGTAAAGCTCTTTGTAAACTTTGAGCCTTGTTACTTGCTCATCAAAATCTCAGGGCAGAGATAAGCTGTCATCTTGGAGCATTCCTAAATAGACCAGAATTAGACAAAAGTTGAATGATTATAGTAAAATGTCCCTTTACAAAGCCCAAATGGCAAGGTTGAAATTTTACATTTGGCCTGACTTTGATGTGCAAGTGTCAGAGATAACTTTTGCTGAGAAGCTTGACTATTTCATTGATATTTATTGCTTTACAACAGCCAGTGGTTAAGATCTGTTATAAAAACTTTCTGAAGGGGCAAAGTCAATACTCTTTCCCATTCCTATTTCCTAGAGGTAATGTAAGCAATACAGCAGCAGCAGTCATCTAAACATAAAACTGTCACGTTTCTGAAACATAATATCCTCCACAGCACATGCTAGACAATTTCAGAGATACGTGACGAGTAGGACATTGTTCGTTTCAGTAAGAGTGCATATTTTCATGGTTCCCACTTCAATCTTTTCACATTCAACATTTTTACTCGTTATGTCCAAATGTTCCATTAATGATGTAAAAAGCATGATTTTCACACAAGGATTGTCCAAATATAATATAAAGTCCACATCTAAAATATACTCCCTCCCTTTTAGCAACTCATCATGGTCATGAATTTCAAGAAGTGGGATCCACGACAAAAAGACATCTAAAAGCCTATCCCCATATCCAACTGAAAGCCGTTTCATATGAGCAGTAAATATCAAGGTTTAGGGTTTAAAGTTATTGAACAGCAAAGACACTAAATATAAACTGAAACATTGAAAAAAAGAGGAAAAAGCAGGAACAGGAATTCTAAATTAAAACAACAAAAAAGGAACTGTATTAGCAAATAAGGACAATTTGAGCAATCTCCAGATTAACAACAACGTTTGCTATTGGTTTCTTTTTGTCTTAAAGTTCAATTTCAAATGAAATATGATCTATGATTTAGTTATGCGGTGTCGTTTTAGTATTAGGATTTTATATAAATTAGGCTGTCAGTACAAAAGTAAAGAAGGCTTTTTAAATATCTGAATAAAAACGGCAGAGAATTTACAAGAAACGTGGGGTTCCAGGAAAGCAAACTCAAGGCAAACAAAGAACAACAACAAAATATAAAATAACTATGTTAGAATTTCAAAGACATTAGCAAAGCTTATTATTGCAGTATGCACAATATTACTGCCCAAGCATTAAGAAAATAGAAATCATATCTGACATAGAAACCTACAACACTCTTACAAAAGGTGAAAGTTGTACGCATAAAGGGTTAGCTTTTCCCACCATCTTCTGTCTGGAATAATTAGTAAGGCAAGTAAGATAGTTTGCTACTCTTACTAATTTTGTGAAAAATAAGAATAGTCTTTGAGATTCCTGTTAAATCAGTGCGGGATGCAGGATGAGTGAGGATGCTTGGAACAGCACAGCAGTCATTGTCAACATCAGTCAAAATGGCAGACGGAAGCCAGGGGAGACAACTCTCACATTGGCAACAATTGCATCTGAACTTCTTTCCTTTCTTTTAGCTTTAATTTACTTTCAGTGGAGACGCTGAGCGACTGGGTAAATGAAAACGTTCCTTAACTGTTCTTGAGCATCATACAAAGAATTGATACTGGAATTCAAAAGAAGAACAATTTGTGGTATGTTATATAAATACCTCCTGTGTTTCCTGCCCCAGTCAAAGCCAATTTGAGAGGAAACGCTAAGTAACTACACTGCATATTTTCATGTTATAGTATTGTGCACCTCAGCATAAGATCATTCTAGAATTGTTGCACAACAAATGTACAAATTAGGTGTACCTAAGTCAAAGAAAACAATCAATTTTTTTTTAATTGACCAAAAAGAAATGTTTGTTTTATGTGGCAAAGTACTGAGAGTCTCCCCAAGGCTAACCATCAGTTTAAGTTAAGAGACCATAGAGATATATGAAGACAGAAGCTGGCTGGTGGTTGGCTTGCTTGTGATGAAGTCCTGGAATAAAGCACTGAAACCTGCGACACACTGACCTGTCACAAAACACCTGCACATTGAGGATGGTGCAGAGAGAGGAGTGAGCAAGGACCTTGAGAGGTGGAGAGTGCATGAACGTGAGAGCCACTCAACTGATATCAGTGATGACTTCATTGACACCTTACTATCGCCTGTTAAACAAGTAATCAGTACTCCTGAACCTCTACACCGGCTCAGTGGTGAGATCATTTTGTAGAAAAGGAGATTCTAAACATTTTATGGAAATATATTTCACTCATTGTTGACCAAAACGCTTTTGATATGGCAATTTCAGGTTGAAATTGTTTTCATTTTAGGAAGAGTATTTGAATGTCATTCTTATGATATCTGCACAAAAGTAGCAGTGTTTGAACGTTTACTTATTGGAGACATGAACACTTATGGCTGTAAGTCGTCACACTGAAATCAGTTGTGTCACTAATTCTTCCTGTAAGGAATGCCATTTAAATTCCACCACTTCCACATCACTGAACCACTTCACATCACTGAACCATTTCCACATCACTGTACCATCCCTGTAATGACAATCACAGAGCATCACCTACCGTGGTCACTTCTTGCTCACTGGGTGGGCTTGAGGTGGGTGGCGCAGGCACTTTATCAATCACAGCACTCTGGGGACACAAGTTACAAGTATTAGAATAATGCATCATGTTTCAAAAACAGGAGTTCCGGCCAATAACAACATCCCTGCACGCATCATGGGAGGGGTTGTGGAATTTGTCTTAGGAGTAAGAGAGCGAAATTGGTTTTACACTACTTTCAACAATGCAAGTGTGGTTTTACACCGCCTAGCAATGTGAGTGTGGTTTTCCACCACTTTCAGCAATGTGAGTGTGGTTTTCCACCACTTTCAGCAATGTGAGTGTGGTTTTCCACCACTTTCAGCAATGTGAGTGTGGTTTTACACCGCCTTCAGGAATGTGAGTGTGGTTTTACACCACTTTCAGCAATGTGAGTGTGGTTTTACACCGCCTTCAGGAATGTGAGAGTGGTTTTACACCGCCTTCAGGAATGTGAGAGTGGTTTTACACCACTTTCAGGAATGTGAGTGTGGTTTTACACCACTTTCAGGAATGTGAGTGTGGTTTTACACCACTTTCAGGAATGTGAGTGTGGTTTTCCACCACTTTCAGCAATGTGAGTGTGGTTTTACACCGCCTTCAGGAATGTGAGTGTGGTTTTACACCACTTTCAGGAATGTGAGTGTGGTTTTACACCACTTTCAGGAATGTGAGTGTGGTTTTACACCACTTTCAGGAATGTGAGTATAATATGATGGTGGGTTTTCTTTTCAACAAATTTAGAGAATTCGCAGAATTAATCAATTTGAAATACAATCACTGGAAATTTGTGGATTGACAGAAAATTTCTATCCCTGTCAAGATCATCTTCTTCCCTGTCTTTTAACAGGACATTTTTTTGATGTCATCACTCATTTGTAAAACATAAACATCGAAGAAAATCAACGGATCTAAACCCTGCAGCAGCTGGGTGTATGGTCTTCAAACTTAAAAGTGTCTTAATCACAAACCCACCATGACCATAAAGTAAAATGTCCTGTTACTCTGTAATCAGAAATGATCTGTCAGCTGGTTGTTATGGAGCAAGGTATATAATCCAGTATGACATCTCCTAGTATTTCACAGGCTACTTTAAAAAGAAAACAAATCATAATTTGCTGTATTTAAATTTTAAGAACAGCCTGCATGAGTAATCTTTTGTAACGAAAATGCTAGGGCTGTAATGGTGCATCAAGCTATTGAAGGATTGCAACTGTTGAGTCTCCGATAGCAATTAATAGATGGCAGAAATGAAACTATCCATTCACTGATAGTATGTGTGACTACAGTTAAGTAATTGACTTCTGTTGACAAATGCGCAGTGCAAATATAGGCAGTACCAGATTTGAACATTTATTCAAAGAAAATGAATAAATTAACAAACTTGATCAGGTTTCATGTTTCTAGTCAGAGGCTGAAACTACTTCAGCCTCTTTTCATTTCATATGAACAATAAATTCTTTAGAGAAATTACTTCAAATGAGACAATTCAAGGAAACAATTGCTACTGTTGAGATGTTTTCAAATCCTAATGAACAACCTGAGTGACACGTGTCCCTAGTGTTTTGATGGGTCATTAATCAGTTCACATCAAATGCCTTCCGATAGATTAAGAATGAAATCACATATTCGTGTGGTTAACGGTACTGACGTGACACATACACATGCACATGTGCACATATCTTTCCATCCATATAACTGGATCATTTTTCAATGGAAATCTATGGGAATGGTTTGAAAATTCATCATCCGAGTCCTGATGCGCGGGGTCCAGTTAAGCAAGTACAATTAATGAATGTAAGTTTTGTTTCACATATATATCGTCCGGAAGGCAGGGTTTCCGGATATGTGGAGTAAACGGGGTTTGACTATTGCAATAGTTGTTCACAAGAGACTATCACAATCGCAATAGTTGTTTCCCCTCTTAATAGTGCCCCCCTAGTAAATGCCATTCCACAGATATAAGCTGCAATCATCAAGATTTTCTGTTTCTGACTTTCAAACACAAGAAATCCCTGTACCTGTTTAGGACTTTCTGGTCCACGGATTTGGGCACGCTCTTGTTGCAGTATGGCTGTCTGTCGCGCTGTCTCTTCGGCAGCTTGCAGTCGTTGTTCCTCTTGCTCCCGTGCTCTCCTCAGTTGTTCCTGGAGATACACAACACTACTCTGTCATACAGCACTGAGGAAGATCTTTTCTGGGACAAGACGGTGTCTAGAAAACTGTGCTCCTCAGTGTCACGTGATCCTAATGGGATATCTTACACTTGATGTTACTGAAGACCAAGTGGCTTCAAGATATCATAGTAATATTAGATGCCTGTCTTGAGTGTGGCACGAACATAGAACATTAGTCATGTCAGGTAACAAGGAGCAAATACATTAGTGACAACATCGATAGCTTGAAACACATTGGAATTGGAAAATCCAATAAAACCGTGTGTGTATTTGAGATAATGATTTACAAAAGCAGCTAATCAAACCACAACAGAAAAGTGAACAACTTGCTATACCCACACTGAATCCTCTGTGGAACAAACAGAATGATTATTAGCACATCAAATTCCTACACAATCAGGGTAAAGTTTATGCAGAGGAGAGGGCATGCAGCAAACACAGGAACAGAGTGCACAGGCTCCATGTCACAGGCTCACACAGGCCACAGGCACCCAGTCTCTTCAGACTGCATTCACAGCTATAATACTACTGTATGTTCACAGGATGGACTAGCATTTGATTATCATCTCCTTCTGAGATTCAAATCAGTTTAAGATTGCAAGGAAGCCAATATCTGTCAGGGTAGAGATTGCGGTCTTGTAGGATCAGAGATTCTACCAGCAGAGATTGCGAGCACTGTCTATACTGGTAGAATCTCCGATCCTAATAGGAGAGATTGCAATCACAGTCTCTACCAGGTCCTGTCCTAGCAGGCAGTTTATATATATATAATGAGTTAAAACCTGTGAAGACATGCAGGTACACAAACATTAAGTACTCATGTACAGTGTCGTTATACAATTATGTTTAAAAGTATACATTCATATCAGTACACAAGTAAATCATTTTATTGATTTGCTATGCAAACACACAAACATATTATCTGAAGCTTTGTCATTAATACATAAAATGACACAATGCTATTCTTGGTATAAATTCACTGAATAGAAGATCACTAGTAATCAGAACAACCACATATTCCAAATTAGATTTTTAAAGTCAGTATTTCCAGAAAAAAAACATCTACAGTAAAAACAGTAATTTTCTTGATAAGTATCAGACATTATCTCGAAAGATCTAAAAGATGTCAACATTAGCATGATTATAGAGAACTTATGGATGAAAATTCAAAATTGGTACTACAGGAAAGAACCAAACTTCACTTGTGCTGACAATAGTTATTACGCTACATAAGGCCAGATAGAATAATCTCCCACATACATACATCATCTTTCAAGGAAGATGATATTACCAAGTTTGATTAAACAGTGATTTATGACAGTCGAATGCCATTTAGGAACTTTACAGATTGTGTAATGTGTCATTGTTGCAACGCTCGGTGGGTGCTGCTGGAGAAACAGGCTGTAGGACGATTCCATGTACATAGAGTATTATGCAGACAGGTCTGGAGAACATGGACAAGCAGAGTCTACAGGTACAAGCTACAGTTAGAGGGATGCAGGCAAGAATCTGCCAGTAGTTGTAGCAGTTGTGTCAACTTGTCACATGTGAAGACATAGTCTACATTCTGACCATCCAGAAAAGGGAATTTAATATTTTAACAATTTTCCAATGGTAAATGGTAAGTGACAGGTCACCTTTACTGAAGCGTTTACCAGTAATACAGATACCTAAAATAACAGGATTTGAAATTAAACTATATTCATGAAAAGATCTGCTGAAAGATGCAATCTACCTTGCATTACAAGAAGTTGTCATCACAAATCCTTTCTTTGAATATCAAAGTCAGGTTTGGATCACGTTTCTGTATCACTGATGTACTTTTTAGAATGATCAGGTAAATTTGAATATCTTTATCACCAGGCAAAAAAACCTATTCAAAGACTATGATGGCATTTCATACATACATACATACTGATACATAAGGAACTGTAAATCAAGCTAGCCAATTTCAAACCATGTTAACGTATCGGTTGGTTTGATCTTATGGATGGATGTGCCATCGCCTATGACTTAACAGTGACAAAATGACAGTCCTAGATTCTGCATTCCGTCTAGGCATGTCTAGATGTAGGACCTACCAGGTGTTCGGAATGTTCTGCCTCCCATTGTAGGGTCTCCTTAATCATCTCCTCGTCCTATAACACAACCACTGGCTACAGGCGGACGCCGCTAACTACGCCATTTCTAGTGCTATGGCCTTGTGCTATCCCCACCACACAGGAACAAGGCTCTCACACAATGGCTGTGTCTCACTTGGCTATACCAACCCCTGTGTCTATTGGCACTTTAATACTTTTTAATGGGTATATGGAATGCGACCTAACTTAAGTCTTTAGATGCTAAAGTCAAAGACTCTTCTTTACCTACCAACTTGAATAGTTCAGCAAAAGTCCATAAATCCCCCAAAGAATAGGATTTTCTGGTTATATGACACTAAAACCTCAGAACAACACTAATATTCAAAAGATAGACCCTAACATTCCAGATTTCTTACATTCCCCTGATACGTCTTCCACTACAAGTATATTACAGAGTGATGGAAAAGGTCAGCATTCTCGTCGTATCAGCAAGACATCTGTGCCAAACCAGTGAAGAAATGCATGAGCAATGACCAAGATCATTGTGGCACAGGAACATGCTATCGAGTTTCTTAGCCCTGCAAATGGCTCCATAAAATCAGTTTGTTTAAAATCTGATAAGCCCATTCAAGATGCAACACAAATACGTTTTCTGCTCAGACAAGGCCTGCCCAAGATGTAACAAGGATCGTCTTTCACTTTGACAAGGCTAAACCTAGATGCAACAAGGAATCTTCTGGTGGGGCAAGACCCATCATAGATGCAACAGTATCAGTATGCTTGTCTACTGTGGCAAGACCAGCCCTAGATGAAAAGCCTTTGACTGAGGCTAGATAAAGGTGACCTAACTCTGAGGCCAGGCCCACTAAAGATGTAACACTGTCAGTATGTTCTTCTACTGGCAGTGGCCTAGTTCATAACATCAAGTGGATACACCATATAGTGATCTGAGCTTCTACACAAGATGTCTAACTACACTTAAAGGTGCTCAGTTGGACTCTAACCATGCAGGACTTGTGTAGGTGTAAATCAAGTGAAGGATGGGATCACTGGAGACATCACATACTAACAGTGTCTTATACACAAATGCAAATATAACTTTACATAATGAAGGAACACTTTCACAGAAATACAAAATTCACTGAATAAATTAACTTCAATTAGAAAAGATAATGATATGAAACTTGCAAAGTCATAAAAAATAGATTTGTTCTGGTGTGTTAAAGAGTTTCTCACCTGTCGGATTAATCGCATTTCCTCATCCTCCCTGTCAATACTGGATACAGAACCTTGCCGGGATGATGCCAGGAACCCGACCGGACTGCCGGGACTGGATATCTCTGGGGTGGAGTTGGGGTCGTAGCCGTCACACACCATTATGTTCATCTTATCTCCAACACTGCGCAATGCTCGAACAGCTTCTTGGTGAGTTGACCCAAGCAGACTCGTACCATTCACCTGGGGTGGGAAAATTGTTTTAAATATATATATTCAGAATGACAACTTACATATTGCAATCTCATAAACAAAACAAATGTTTATTAAATCCCAATCAGACCTCCAAAGACGTGTCTGGTATGGGATGAGCGAGTGAGTGAAGTTTTAGGCTGATTTCAGCAATATTCCAGCAAAATCACACTAATGGAACAGAAACATTGTACCCAGGTATGGGAATAGCTGGAACTAACCTCAAGTATTCTCTGGCCTACCACAAGCCGTCCATCTTTCCCCACAGCACCTTCTGGGTTTATCTGGAAACAGATCAAACATCCATCAAACAGTCTGAAGACAGTAAGAACAGCATTCCGTAATGAGGTAAGGATAATGTTGCTTCCTGCGTTCCAAAGAAAGCATGGTGAGGTCTTTAATGGGAAAAACTATGACCCCTCACTTTCTTGTTTAAGCAACAATACCAATTTTTCCATCACAGCTTGTAAATACTGTTTAAGAAAGATAAGCCAATGACATGAACAGTCCAATTCAGGCAGTTGCATCTCACAAGAACTGACCAATTCCACTGCGGAATGCCAGAGATGATTCGAGATATCGATCCTCATCATATCAGCTGTATAACATTCATTGTGATCATCAATGAATATATTTATATAACAATCCATGCATAAACCATGAGTGAGCGAGCGAGACTGTTCTCAGCAATATTCCAGCAATATCACAGTGTGGAAAACTAGAAGTAGGCTTTACCCAGAAGGGGAATGGAACTAGCGACTTTGGTGTGACAAGCAAACACTTTAACATCAAGAATAAGCCAAACCAAACTCCACCCCCAACAGTAATGGGCATGGTAGGTGGATGTTCTTGACTCAAGTCATTAAAGTGGCAAAGATTACTATAATTTATGAATATGCAATATATTAGGTAGAGATGTTAGTGGGTGCACTGACTGGGGGGACATTGTCAGTCTCTAGAAAACCCCAAGAGGTCATTGCAGATGCAACACTGTCAGGATGCTGTCAATTGAACCTACCCGTGATATAAAGATGCCCTCGTCATTCTTGTCCAGAGGGTTTGCAGAGAAGTTCTTGATACCTCCCTTAATACTCATGCCAAGCTTGTCTCCCTGTTCCTTCACAATAACAAGTTCCTGAAACACATACGTCACTCTTACTGAGCTGTTGCCACAAGACACAGAGGGTTTTATGCCACATTCAGCAACATTCCAGAAAAATCATGACAGATGACAACAAAAATGGGCTTCACACATTGTCCCACGCGGGCAGTGTAACCTGATGTGTGACCCAGTAAGTGTGTTAACCTCTAGACTACCCAAACCCTTACATAAAGGACATATACACACATGATATTAGGTTCAATGTGAAAAAACAAGCTTTCAAACAATGAAACACCTTCAGGAAAACATCAACAATCTTGTGACTAATTTCTGTATTGACAAATAAAAGCTAAGAAATAATGTCCCAATAACCGTGTATTGATTCCATGAGAAATCGTTCTGATGATTTCCTTGGTAAGTGCTCAAAGACTTGGATAGTTTCATGCAAGAATATTTACAGTTGTCTCATACAGAATACTGAAATGCCTGTTCAAATTGCTCATGAGACAATCTAGGCCTAAAAAACATGTTGTGGTTCAGATACAACAGATAAAACAAAACTTCGTTAGTTGCAAATTTAGGTGCTCCACTGTCTGGCATGATGGTAATTTAACAGGACTTACCTGAAGACCTTTTGGTGGCGGGTCGTGTCGCACAGAAAGGTTGATCTCAAACGTTGGTGCAATTAGAGCCATCACAGTCTCTTGATGTGTACACTGCGTTACATCTTTGCCATTAACCTAAACATAATACACTCATGTATTCCCTGGCATTGAGAAGGTAACAGTGGTTGCTTGGTTTGGTCACAAAACAACATGCAGTTCAGCTGGAACAAAACTCAAAATGTCCTGTGTCATAGATGTCAACTACTTCCATGAAAAAAGAAACAGGCAAGGCATCCACAGAAAAAGGGTAAGTGGGGATATAGCTGAATTCAAAAGACTATCAGCAGATCCTGGCACAGTTAGGGGATGCAACTTTTAAAAAATGTTATAGCTAGTTGTGGCACTGAAGACCATTAATTCAATGGAGAAGTGCATTTAACAAAGATATACTTACTGCTATTATTCTATCTCCTATTTTTAACTTTGATTTGGAAGCAGCACCATCTTTAACAATCTGAAATGTAGAGAAAGAACACTAAAAGTTTCAAAATATTTTAGAGGTGTGTCGTGGAAATTCAATAAAAGATCACTAACGATTAAGTACTCGAGTGATCCCTTGAAACTTCCCAGTAAAGTCTTCAGTTACTAACGCTCAAAATGTGAAACATGCCCCCTTGTACACAGCACATTCAAACAACCTGCATATTAACAGTAAAGTCAATTTAGTCTGGAGTAGCTCCAAGCAACTAATGTTTACCTTAGAAACAAAAATGCCTGGTTCCTCGGCACCGAAAGGCTGACTGGAGTGGTCACTGCCGCCCACAATACTGAGACCCAGGGGGCCCCCAGCTTTTCGTATCACAATGTCCTAAAAATACACAACATTTCTTTCATCTATTCATATGCTGGACACTAAACTCTCAGGTTTTTCAGAAAGTAAAATACATCTGAGTTTGTCAATTTCATCTAACTGTAGATGTTACTAAGTAACAACAGACCTAATTTTGTTAGTACATCAGTTTTTATTAAATTAATGTAAGGTAAATTAAAGTAAATAGAACATTTCTAGTTGTGCAAATGTTCTTACTGTTCTGCAGATTGGCTAGAATTATTGCTAACTTTTACCACTGCTAAAAAAAACAATGGGGATACAGTGACTTCACGGATGTCTGGACACATTTGTTTTTTGATTAAACAATGCCATTTTCTGAAAGTGTTCAAATCTAACACGTGTTAAAATTTGGATTACACTTTCTAACAAAATTTAGTGCCATTCATTTCTGCATAAATCATCTGGATAACTCAATATCCGGATAACTGGATTTTTGTCATCCAAGCTTGTTGAGACTTTTGGGTTAAAATCACTTCCAAAACAGCATGGTCGTTTTGATTGGCCAATTAAATTTACTCAGTGTCAGATAGGCCTACTTGTCACCTCCAATACCCTGCTGATCAGTTACTTATCCGAATTAGCAGACCTTCTTGTCAAAACACATGGACACTTGCCCTTCACCTCACTCAGTCAGCGGTAGATCAAAGCCTTGTGCCGATGTGTAAGTCAATTTTGTGTTGATACAGTGGGTTCATTCGCAAATTTACTGTCCAGAAATGGAAACAGAATATCCACTATAAACAGTCACGCTTTTAGCGTAAAATAATGATTTTCTGTCATAGACAGGCTAGATTTCTGTCGGATGGCCTAAATTTACAGCTAGCCAACTCAATGGTGTGGTGAAAATTTTAGTAAACATGTTCCAGCTTTATTCTTTGGTTTGCCTGGTCGGGTTAGATCCATTTTGGGAAGGCAACATTATGAAGTTACCAATTACCTGTCTCGCAGGTTTGGGTGTTATTTCATGCATTGAATATATACATTTTGAAGTTCATGTGGTAGACATAGGGATAGTGCAATGAATATGTAACTTCTTTATTACAATATACAACAACTGACCGCACTGTCTACCCAAAAACGAACAGCCGTTAAAACTGATAAAGGTGTGTACAGGTGTGGTTATGAATCTTGAGTGTCTGTCCAAGGCAATGATCCAACAATGGAGAGCCAGCAGTAACTTACCTCATAAAGGGGTTGTTCTTTATCTGTTGAAGGAGAATCAATGTGATTCACATGCACTTTACTAATTGTCTGTCGCTCCACAATAACTGTGCTGTTTCCAGCACTCACTTCTTTCCCCATTAACACAGCATTGGGGCTGGTGTTGGAGTCACTGACATATGAACTATTTACACTCTGAGCTGAGAAAGACACTGTAGCTGGTGTTGGGGAAATGTTTTCCTTGTTTTCTGTAGTCCGTATGGACGATTGGGACGTGTTGGGGGACCGGTTAAACCCGGGGTACACAAACTTGGGCGGCTGGACCGCTGCTGGGGGAGTTGACCAATCAGACGAGAGTGTCCGTGGCGCCACCTTTGGTGAAGATGAGGGTCCAGCACTAGGGGAAGGATTGGCCTGGATTGTGGGTGAAGGGGTAGGTTGGATGGTTGGGATGGGGGGTGGTCTAATAACAGGTGAGGGTGCTTCCTCAACACCTGGAGAAACTTGGCTTTGATATGTATACGATGACGGCACAGCAGAAGCAAACACACTTGGACTAGAGCTGATTTCCGATTGGCTGATGTTCAGTGTCCCGTTGTCAGCTGTAGGTACGTTCTCATTCCAATGAATACGTGGTTGTGTCATTGTTGGCAACTTGTGTGCTGTGGTTGAGTCGACTGCGTCTTTACTGTCCGGGGACTTTGGAACCACTTTCTCTCGATATACAACCAGCTGGATCGTCTGGTCGGAACCAGTCAGCAGTGAAACTGCTTGATCGTGCCGCGCATCAGACAGATCCACATTGTTTATCTGCACGAAACAATAAGTGTGTGACTATAACACATGATCTGATCTCAAGACCATTATATGATATACAGCTGAATAACAGCCTGAAATAAAAATATTTCAGTATGTATCATGTTGTTGAAGCCTACATATAAATCAGGATACTTCAATCTTGCTTGTAACTAAGGCAACCAGGAGCTGAATTTTCAATTTCCAAAGTAAATTTCTGATGGCAACATGAGAATAAATTTGATACCACAAAGCCTTGAACTTAGTGAAAAAAATATATTTAACGAAACACTTTAAAGCTGATTATGTTCGCATGTTCATATTGTGCACCTATAATATATTTCTGCTATTGACACAGAACTTTTTTGAGAGGCATTTAGAAGGTAGAGCACTAAGGAATGATAACAATATATGGATGAACAAGTTCTTTACTACACTGTGAAGTTACACTGAAATGTTATTCTCAATGTAATTAAGAAGTTGTTTATTGATAAATTGAAAACTACAGAATAAGGATAGTCTGTAACAAACTATTTCATTGACACATAAACAATACATGTCAGACACCAACATTCTGACTCTTGAGGTGGAAACAACAACGCAATAAGGATAGTCTGCAAACATCTATTGCAATAATTTTCTCTCCATGAATTGTCTCATTTTAAGTAATCTCCCAAATTACTGTATAGTTTATATTAACTAAAAAACAAGCTAAAGAAATTCTTTTACTAACTGACAAGAAGCCATGAAACCTACATCAAGTAATCAGGCAAAACATAAAAGGGGCAGATAACTCTAAAAGTGAATGAATCTGATACTTCTTGTATTTCGTGCTGTGCATTTATCAACTGAAGTCAAATACTAAACTATCGATAGTCACATATACTATAGATGCACAATAGTTTTTGTTCTACCATTGCTTAATATGCTTCTGGAGATCGAACAATTTCAAACCATCGATAGTTTGATGCACAGTCACAGCCCTACAACTTACATTTAGAGTGAGTGAGTGAGTGAGTTTAGTTTTATGCTGCACTCAGCAATATTACAGCTATATGGCGGCGGTCTGTAAATAATCGAGTCTGGACCAGACAATCCAGTGATCAACAACATGAGCATCAATCTGCGCAATTGGGAACCGATGACATGTGTCAACCAAGTCAGCGAGCCTGACCACCCGATCCCGTTAGTCGCCTCTTACGACAAGCTCAGTCGCCTTTTATGGCAAGCATGGGTTGCTGAAGGCCTATTCTACCCCGGGACCTTCATGGGTCACTTACATTTAGAGCATCCCTGCTATTTCACACTTACCGACATAATGCGATCCCCAACTTGTAGCTTGCCATCATTATGTGCTGTTCCACCTTCCACTATCCTTGATATGTAGATAGCCTGTTGAGAAAACTCTCATTGTTAGATACCAGCATTCACATATTAGGTCACATGCAGGTAACACTAAAAGCACAGACATAGAGCTTGTGATAAAAAGTCTCTGTACACATGAAATCTAACCAAGAAGATCATAGGATAAAGTAGAGTAAGGATTATTGTATCCATTGCTTGCATTCATATTCAACAATGATGGAATCCTGGAATTGTGTTTTCTGCTAAAATTACAAATAGGATGACGTACTAGAGGAGACTTTTATTTTATAACTTTTACAGTGTACATGACATGCTTGTTGCGTCTTCATAAAGCCAAGATAGGCTACCAAACTGGTGGTAACTCTGACACTTGCCCTACAACAGGCAAAACTGGAAAATCAAACTCAACAAAACACTACTGAAATGCAAACTTGCATCGGTGTTGAAAAGGAAGTTCTCAAACTTCAAACACTGTCAGCAACTAACTGCAAAATCTTCTCCAAAATGAGCTGCATTTTCAAGGCACAAAACCAAACAGTAATTCTATCACTGAAAGGTCATGACAAGCAAAGACAGAAGAGTGGAAGAGTGAGGAATCAGTGACATGCTGGAATGCAGAGCACACCATGCACAAGGTCAAGGTTACTCAGAATCAGTAATAGAATCAAGAGTCAGAACAAAAACTAGACACAGCATCCACCCTTCCACACAGAAAAGGTGCTGTCAGAAATGCAACATTTCTAAACCTAAAGATAGAAAAAGTATGACACAGTTATTCCTGTTAATGATACATGAGGAATCAAATCTCACATCAACAAAATAAATGCTCATTGGTAATACTGTTTCCAAAACCAAAATGCTGATTAAGCTATTTTGATTGAAAAAGGATAAAATCTTGGATTAGTCCAATGTAAACCAAACTGATCACAACAATTAGATGAGATGGGAAACATCAACATGCGTCTATCAACTTGCTATTTTAAAAACACACGGGTATGAGGGGCCGCTCTACTTGAGACATCAACACTCTAGTTTCAGTATTCAGTCACAGACTGGCCCAAAAGTCATACCAAGCATGGAACTAGTCTCCTTCAACCAATGAAGGTTACAAAGGGATTAATTCAGTAATAACTACAATACAAACAGAACACCCATAGGCAGATTATCTACTGCTGATATCAGAACTATCAGTTTTACAATTAAAGCACTTGTCTGTAGTTAAAAAACAGAAGTGCAACAACACCAGATTCCTTCAAAGTCTACAGTAAAACTGTAGTCAGGAAAACATTTGATGTTTTGAATTTGAGTAGCATAATTCACCTTAGTACATTGATATTTACAGTAGGATTTCCACTGGTTAACCATAAAAGCTGAAATGAGTGTGATATGGAACATCATATATAATCACCAATTCCTCGAGACCTGCAACATTTAAATACCCAATTTAACAAAGCTACACCACTTTGATACGGTGACGATTAAACTGCAACCAGTTTGTTCCTAAATGTGGTTTAAAAGTTATAGTCACATATTTCATGTTCCTAAATCTAGGGATATTCTAGTTTCTCATGCTGTTGTTGTGAAACACTGGAAGTGTTAATGCCTGTGTTGGTTCTACACAAGGGTGTCTAGGGAGCCATGCTGGCCGCACGCAGCCTGTACCCACCTCCAGCAGGGAATAGATTTGCTGAAACGAAAAATGTCAGGTGACCTTTGTACTGACTGAAGCCAGCGAGAGGAAGTGAGTGAGTGAAGGAGTGAGTGAGAGACTGAAGGATGGGACAGGTTGAGTCAGACCTACTTACAATCATCTAGGACTGTTTGTGGTGTACTTAAACATATGCCATTACCTAGGACAAAAACAACTGGACTGAATCTCGAAGATTTCCGTAACAGATGAAAGGCCAGGGTTGAACCTTAATATACAAAACGCAGAGGAATTGCAGATATCACTTTTCCCATGCTTCCTTCAGTTTGTTCACGACTTTTGGTAAACAGACAACAACCAAACTAGAAAAGTGCCAATAGACATTACAGGTTCGTGCCATGGAACGTGGCCCAAAAACTGTTCAGCATTTGCAAAAATATGATATACCGTTAATATATGGTAGTTATCTTATCATTAAAATTAAGAAGAAGAAGAACCGATTTTATGCTTTGACAACTTCTCTACTGTAACAGATTCTGCATTTTGGTGATAAAGGTGTTAGCGTCTACTCCGAAACATCACATCTACTGCAATAAAGAAACAGTCAATCCATAAAAACTTGTTCCACTTCAATGTACCAGCTTCCAAAATGGTATGTGAAGAAGGAACTGACCTGATTAGTCTGCAAGTACGGGAACAGTGTTTGCTGTTTCTAAAACAGTCAAGTTTATCATGACTGATCAGACCGAATTGGTTACAATGTTTCCCTGCTATGCTGCTGCCTCATGGGAAGACTACTAAAGTTATCAACATCTCCTCAGCTGATGTTAGGAATCTTAAATACGATGTGTTTATGAAGCATGCAAATATTTGTTTATCCAGTAATTATATCATTAGGGTAATGTGTGTGTTCTGTTCGTTTCACATGTACAGTTTGTTTCATCAGTTTGTTTTCCATGACAGTGTAGATATTTCAGAAATGTCCAGTGTGAAAGACATAACCACCTTGAAAGCCAAGCATGGGCAAAGAACATACTAAAAGCAAACAGAACCCATGAAATGAAGAGACTGTAGACAATGGGCTGACTCAATGACAAAGACGACAAACTGCTGTTGACTAGAGGATCTGATGGCGACAATACTACAGTTCACACTGTCACAAGGACTGGGGGTTTTGTCAGCTCACGAAAAGTAAATCCAATTTGTCTGTTCGGGAAGATTCTTGGAGAACACGTTGCAGAGCCTGTCATGGTAACCATAGCAACAATCATGGCGTGGAGAGAATTTGACATGTTTACTTACTACATCATCCATCCCCATGATGTGGCGAGCGAGTGTGGGTTATGCCACTTTTAACAATATTCCAGCAACATCAAGGTTGAGGACACTAGAATGGGCTTCACACAAAGTACCCATGAGGGGAATTGAACCCCGGTCTTTGGCGTAACGAGCGAAAACTTTCACCACTAGGCTACCCCACCACCCCCTTGATTAGGAAAGTCAACAAGAGCCTACTCCACAGTCAGCTTACTTTCGGTGGCTGTACTTAAACCAGAGTTTATTGTGTTACCAGCTCTCAAGCAATATTTCAGCTATATGAAGGTTATGTATAAATAATCCAGTCTTGACCAGTGACTGATTTTGTGAACAAGTATCTAGGTTGTAACAATCAAGTCACCAAACATGACCACACAATTCATTCAGCTCTACCAACCATCATAGGTTGTTGTGGGCCAATTTGTTACTAGATTCCCATAAGGGGAAAAATACTTGTGTGACTGTAGGCAAATTCTAAACCTGAATTCCATCAATTAAAACAGGTTGACAGAGAAGACATTAATATGTCTGCGGTGTGTAATGCACGCTAAGCCAAGCAGAGGTATCCAAGATGTCTCCCCCAAAGCACATTGCGCATTGCTAAAAATACATGAGTGGC
Source organism: Haliotis asinina (assembly GCF_037392515.1). Classification (NCBI taxonomy): domain Eukaryota; kingdom Metazoa; phylum Mollusca; class Gastropoda; order Lepetellida; family Haliotidae; genus Haliotis; species Haliotis asinina. The sequence goes on along the minus strand of NC_090282.1, from coordinate 21,915,945 downwards.
ATCAATGCCTTCATCACACTTTTCCTGAAGCCCTTACACTCTAATAACTCCACCTTGGCATTGCATCACTTCAGCTGTGACAACCATAAACATATTTGACAGAACAAAAATCAGTTGTAAATGATACATTTGTAAGATATATCCATCAAACTGTCCTTTTGGATATTATTTTATATTATTTTATTATTATTTTTATATTTATTATTTTGATATTATGATGTATTTCACGCATATATCATGAGCATATCATGACACATAGCATGATATGTGTTATATCTTGACCTGTAGATTAATCTGCAATATCAATAAGTTGAAATAATTATGTCTATAAAACCCTCTGGCAAACATCAGTTACATCAAAGATTTACCCACATGAGCAAAAGCAAGTTAAAACTGGCTTGTGACACAAAAACACAGTTTCAAATCCTAAAATAAAAATGCCACTACTTGCTTCAGAAATAAAGTTGCTACAAGCAGCTCAAATAAATAAGGAGATAATGGGCTTGTCACTCACTGAATCATTGCCCTTGTAGGGCACGGAGCCACGCCCACCAGCTATACTGAAGCCAAGACCCCCAGCATCCCGATACAGAGTGGTACTAATCGTCTGGAATGGAGATGAAGGCTTGTAAGAGACAGAAATTCATGTTCGGGTTTGTCATGATGGAATGGAAAAGGAAAGATTTCACAGAAATGAAATTCCGCATTGGACACCTGGTATTTCTGGTTTACGTCTTAGCAGGGGAAACCCATCATGACACTTTGTTATAAACTAACAACAATTTTCATACTCATGTAAAAACATCAATAACATTGGAAAGTTAAAAATTTCTTCTGGTGCAATGAACTATGTTGAGCATGAAGGAAACTTGTGATTGAACGACATGACAAAAACAGCAGGGGATGTAACATGTAATCATGATGGGTCGTAATGTCATGACAGGACCTATAATTTTGAAGTATTTCACCGTATTACAGTAAGTCTTCGCTGACTTTTCATGAGTCAACAGGCTTACATTACTTCAGTCTGGAATTATATATATTACCAATAAAGTGATTGCAAAAACAAGAACTAAAACAATAAAGCTGATTCAGCATGGAATAGTCTTTTCTGACTTCCAAATAAATTCAATATTACCTCCCCATAGACCTCCATCTCCGGCTCAGGACTGAATGACACGGTGGCCACGCTGGTGTGGGTGTGCTCCTCTCCATCACACACCTGGCACAGGAAGAGTTTAAATCTTAGTTAACCATAAAATTCAAAAAGGGCAAAAACATTAATCCTATCACAAAGTGATGACCTGAATTCCTCACAAGTAGACAATACTTATGTGTGCATGCTTGTGTGGTTTTCTTTGTTCAATGCAGCACTCAGCAATATTTCTGCTATAAATCATTGCGGCCAAAAAACAATGCCCTGACTGATATTGTGATGCTATCAAAGCAATCATGTGAATCACTGAATGAGACAACTGGATCTATGTAGTTGCTGCCTTCGACTCCCATATGTTGCTGTGGAACAATTCCATCTAGGAATCCCCATGGGGAAGTAGGATATCCACAAAGCTTTCAAACTTTCCACATACAGTGCATAAATATCCATAATATTCAGTAGAGCTCTATATTCAAAGAACTGAAACTGGACAAGATTTTCAGAATATGTTAGGCATCTTACACCCTTTGTATTTGATCTAAATACGAAACACAATGATATACTAATGCTTACATCAGGAACTGTGTTGGGCACAAGCCTTTCCCTCCCTACAACCATGATGATGTCGTTCCCACTGCTCTTCAAGACATTCACAGCATCATAGTGGTCTGCATCCTTGAGGTCCTGACCATTAACCTAGACAAAGGGAGACAACTTTCATTCTACCACACAGTCTAATTTGATGGAAAGGTAACAGATATTCACATACCACCTTACAAGGTACATACAACCAGGGACATTATTCATCAGTATCTGTAGATCAATTTTTCAGATTCTAAATCTATTTTGATTGAAACTGAATACAACAGTTTTCTGTTCTAATTCAATGAACAAAACATTTTTACTTCCATACTGTCATAAATTTTTGCAGTATCCTAAGTAAAAACAATCAATCATATATTATGTTCACCCTGGATAAAATTTGAACTTCATGGAATCAGATTTTTTATTTCATGCTCATCTAGACTTGAAGAAAGTTCTTTCCTGAAATTAAGTAAAAAAAAACCCCACTTCATCAGATCCACTTTGATGCAGCTTTGCCTGCCACTGTGACCATACCATCAAGACATATACTCACTGATATAAGTTTATCTCCTTTCAATATGCCAGCCTTCCCTGCAGGCCCTTCCTCCGAAACTCTTGAAATAAATATACTCTGAAAGAACAGGATGATAAATCTGGCATTAACAACAGTCCTGTGTAAGACCTGTTAACTTCTGCTGATGCCCACTTTAGCTACATCCACAACACATTTGCTTTGAGAGTCAGTTACACTACAATGATGTGCAAAAGAAAGCAAACAAAAAGTCAACCTTGGACAAGATTCTAAACACAGCCTACCCAGAAATCACATTCCCACCAAGTACTTATCACACAAGGACAAACTTTCATGATGAACATCTTCTTCATTTGGGTGAAAGAAATACTTGCTAGAATATGATACAAGAAACTGTATCGAAATGTTGCATCACCTGAATAAAAAAAGTTGTTCATCTATCATCCATAGCGTCTGTCCTTATCTGATTCACCAGTCAAATATCTATCATCAAATCTTATTATGCACATTGATACCGAATACACACCTCATCATCTCCCTTATATGGAGTTGAGCCCTTTCCCCCTGCAATGCTGACTCCTAACCCTTGCCCGGGTTCGCGATGTATGGTTATAGCCACGACCTCTTCCTCCACCTTGACTGGGACGTGTTGAGTTGTCAAGGCCATTGTCTCGTCTTCTGGGGGCTGCCATAACATAGGTCACAAGACATTCACACTAGGAACTAAAGGTGTCCCAAGAGATGGAAACATCTCTGCACATATTTTAATAAGTACTTGGCTTCATATGCTCATCAAACTTCTTTCCAAGATCAAAAGTTATAACCTGATGTTGATACAGTGTCATCATTCACAAGCAATGAGTGAGCATAATTTCATGCATTTTTAAAAGCAATATTCAAGCAAAAGCTCAGCTGGTAACACTAGAAATGGTCTTGACCTCATTATATCAATGTGGTAAATACAGTCTGGGTCTTTAGTGTGATGAGCAAACGTATTAACCATTGGGATACCAAAGCCCTTATGAGTTATGGAAATGACTGGTCAAAATATACAATGGTTAGAAAAACATAATCTCACATAGGTGAGTACCCAGTAAGATGGGATGGTAATGAGAGGGGAAACCTTACAAGCTAACAAGCTGTAAACTCATGTAGGTAAGACTGAGATTTAACTGATCCCCTGAAGTCATGGAACTCTGAGCCATGCCATCATGTTCCCTTCCCTTTCAACAGCACAGAATCATGATAGTTGACTATCGATAAGCAAGTCTCTCTGTCATTTATTACCATTATACACCCTCTCTTCTATTTGGATGTTCTACTCACCGCCAGTTCAGAATCTACTGCTGCTTTATCCTTCTGAGCAGCAGCTTGAGCAAGTATCTCCCTCACTTTCTGCTCAGCATCTTCCTTACTACTGTTCAGATTGATACGCTTGTTCTTGAGGTAGTGGGGCGTGTCACGGCGACGAAGTCGATGGTCCTTCTCTGGCTGTTCTTCTATGTCGTCAGCAAAACCCACCTTTCTCTCACGCATGTCTTCCGAGTCCTGCAGCAATATTAACACCTAAAATCATCCACTATTTGACAGGTATTCCTTAGAAGATGACAGATGAAAAAGGTAAATATTACTTGTGTATAATGATTTTTAATATTTGAATATAGTGATGTTGTTACATAATCCTTATTCCATTTGCAGGATGATCAGTGTCATTTCCTCCAACTTTATTTTTGTTCACATAATCTATCATCTTCTATAAATACACATTTGTATGTTTATTTGTTGACAAGACCTCAAAGACAACATGTTTTCAGCTATATGACAGTGCCCTTTAAATAATGGAGCCTGGATGTACAATTAACCAAACCACTGAGTAAAACCAACACAGGTGATTGCATAGTGATTTTAACCCCAAAGATCGCCACAGAATTTAACTACTCAAATATGACCTGGTTCTACAAAGTGACAGTAAAGACAGTCTTGAAGGAATATGGCTGGAAGCGTAAAAAGAAACTGATCCGGGTTCTTTAGGGGCCGCAGGTCTAAACAATTAATAACAAGAGTCATCAGAAGATGACATATCCCCCCGGCCCCCACATATTTGAAAGGACAAATCATATGACAGTTACTTAATGTCTTCTTAGAAACTAAGCCCATCCTTCCATTTTGAGACTAAGTCCGAAATGTTTCCATGGAACCCGAAAAAATAATAAATCACAAAAACCTGTAAATAGCAAAAGTCATCACTATAGGTTCTGATATATCTACCAAGTTTTGCAGAAAAAATATTGAACAGTTTTTGAGTTCTGCTCTGGAAACGAAGCCCATCCCCATATTTTGCAAGTAAGTCCGAAATGTTTCCCAGGAAACTGAGAAAATAATAAATCACAAAAACCCGTAAATACGAAAGGGTCTAAAAATATTGAATGGTTTCTGAGTTATGCTGCGGAAACAAAATGATTACAGACAGAGGGACAGACAGACAGAGCTTCGACTATATATTACATGCCGGGGGGATAAAAATGACCTCAACACAAACAAATCAGTGGAATTCTGAGGCAAATTCTCATAAATGAAGAATGGTAGTTACAGTTACATTGGCACCTTAACCACTTTCAGGAAACAGACCAAAGACTTAGCACCAAGGTCACTTTGTGAGACAGTACACTGGGTCTGTACTGTCAAGGTATTTCTGACTCACATTATCACTATATTCATCCTCGCTCTTTGTCCCATCAGCATCTTCGTCAGAGTCATCAGCTTTGCGTTCCCTCAGCTCCCCACTCTCATGTGACGTATCCATGGCCCGGTCGTCTTGCATAACAGTAACTGGTGCAATTGTCACACTCTTCAGGAGAGGCTGTGTTTCCTTCGGCAGCTCATCTTCTTCTGTTGATGATTCTGACTCCACCTGAGGGGGTGGAGGTCCTTCCAGCTCTGGAGCTGCCACAGACATCATCCAATAATGTCTCCCATAACCATATCAATTAATTCTAAGACACACATAAATATACCGCCTACATTATCAAGCATACATACATAACCCAAGATTGTATATATTCTTCTTTTGTTTGATTATGCATGCATTTATGCCTATGTAATGACACCCTCAAGCATCAGTCTTAAGGATCCAGCTAGGACCAAAATTATACAAGTGGGCAGGTGAGTGAGTGATCAGTGGTGAGGGAGAATAATTTAAGTTACTTTTAAAAATATCACAGCAAATATCATGGTGAGGGACACCAGTAATGGATTTCACACATTGTACCCATGTAGTGAATCTAACCCAGGTTTTCAGCGTGACAACTGAACATGTTAACCACTGAGATACCCTTACTGTCCCTATACCATACCAACTTCTAGTCCAGTAAACAAAGTTCTGTGACAACTTTCTGTCAGTCAATGTGAAAATGATCCTTGAATAACTGTTGATACCTTTGAAACAGGCAGTGCTCAATGAAACGTAACAATACGAAAACATGATCCCTTGCTTGAAACTGCTGTTACCTTTGATGATCTGTGGTGGCTCAATCAGCATGGCAACTTTCCTATCAGGTTTGTCATCTACGGATGAATGGTCATCTTCTGTCCAGCGTGGATCATTGTCTCTCTGAGGCATGAATGTCTTATCCTGGAATACATTACATAAATATCTCCCGATGAATACATAGATTGTCGAACAGTAGGGTAGAATGGACTGCATTGAAGGCAGGTTTCACTATGTACACTATTAATCCAGGGCAAGTAGAATTCAGGAATTTCTGTGTGAGCTAACACTATCATCAAGCAGATCAGGTCCAGAGAGTGTATATCACCCTTAACCCTGTTACCATCTATTTGCAGTAGTTACCGTGCCCAAGTAACTGATTAGTGAGCTTAAAATGACAGTATCGAGAATGGGAGCACTTCAATGGAATATACTTACCTATTATTGACATTCCAAATCTGTTTCCAAATGCTACACATGTCATGTTGTCACTATCATTATTACATAACAAACAGAATGAAGTCTGGACCAAACAATCCAGTGATTGAAACTGTGAGCATTGATTCGTGTTGTCTGACATGAAATAAAAAAAGCATTTCCACCCAAACTGTTTGATCACCTACTAAGCTGGAGGCCGAATCTAACTCTGTGTGTGTGTGTGCGTGCGTGCGTGCGTGCGCGCGCGCGCGCAATCCTGCAGTACATTCTAGTAATGCCTATGAAGAATATAAACACATGTCCAGTGTAGCCACTGGTCAATAAAAATCCAACCAGAAGAGTAGATATCCACAGTGACAAGGCCGACTAGCATAGTTTCATAGGGACATTTTGTAAATATATCACCCAGGACTCAACTTGTTATGGAACAATACCCTTTTAAATCAAGCAAGATCTTCTTCTCATGTTTGCTTACTTTCAAATTTCAGGCTAGTGAAATATTTTGTGGGCTAGAAGCTTCAGGCATAGCTAGCCTGAGTGGCTAGCAAAATTTGGAAACTAATTCGCACACTGAACATGCCTGGACTTACAAGTGCCTAGTTTAATGTTCACAGCAACAAACATGAAGTATGCAACTTCTAAAAAAATGGGAAATTGTAGTTTAAATTTCAGGCCAGATCAGTTAATTTTCTTGTTCATGTTTCTTTTTTTATCAATTTTATTGACTCAAACTTAATGTGAAACAAAACTGACGATTCAGAAAATTTTGTGAAACATTTGATACAAGAGACTACAAGAGAACACCAGAATGGAGTAAGGGAAACCAAACAAGAATAAATCTTGCCATCAAATCTGACATGCAGAAGATATACATGAAAGATCTTTCAACAAAATGCAAAAAAATATGTTTTACCAATGTAGGTCCTGAAGAGGATAAGAAATCATAGAATTTGTTTGAAATAAGAACATGAATTACAAAAGATAATGGATGCTGTTCATAAGGAAGCAAAATAGTACATAAACTGCAGCATAGTGTCAACAATCTCACCTCTGCGGATTTTTCATTGTGCGGAATGACGTGACCGTCGATGCCTTTGTTCTGTTTGACGAACTTTGCATGCCGAGCTTTCAGTTCTTTAGGATGTGGAGTGTCATGACGTACAAACGTGGTCTGTTGGAGTAAGTGGAAGCAAATATGTCATGCACAGACAGGCAGATATTCAGACACGGGCAAGACAGGCAAACAAACCAACAGACATAGACAAAAAGCATACACTGAAGGTAGTAACGAAAAACATGGAGAGGAAGACCACTTGGGTTGTCTTTTCAAAAGAATGTCCACTTAATTGATAAGCGTCAAATTATGTGTCAGTAATGTTGCATACTTAGCATTTCTTTCACCTATGGCTTAATATATCTTGTGTCAGTGAAAGTGACATTTTTAAGATTTTGCTACAATTAAGTCAAAACAAATAGGACAGAACAGTAGCTTTGTGTGGAGTGTGTGAGTAAGTAAGCTTTTACTCGACTTTTAGCAATATTCCAGCAATATCACAGTGGGGAACAACAGAAATGGGCTTCACACATTGTACCCATGTGGGGAATCGAACCCGACCCTTCAGCACAACGAGTGAATACTTTAACCATTTGGCTAGCCCACCCCTACACCCCTTCCTTGTGTGGAGTAGGTCCCATGAAACATATTTTCAAATTGTGATTTTATTTTACATCAAAATGTCAATAATAATAATCACAACAATAATCTCCTTGGCTTCAAGGAGATAGTAATGAAGTTGATTTAACAGCACTTAGGCCAGTAATGCGAGAGGAGATGCAAAAGTTTCCGAAATGATTCCATACAACTTGTTATCAAACAATAACAAGAGTGAGGTTCAAACACAGATACATGCAACAGATAACTGATAACTGAAGAATATAAGATCAATATAAACCACATGGACCTCATAGAAAACGGATGCATAAGATGCATGGAGTAAGAACACTTGAAAATAATTACTTGTTACAGATACTGTGAGTTACAGCAGATGTGGAAATTTGAAAATTTCAGAAAAAACAAGAGCTTACAGCTTGAGGTATACCAAAGATCTAATGACTGATGTCAAAGTCAGGCTTTACTGTCACAATACTAACTCTATTCATCAAAAGCTGTGCCAAAACAATTTTAGACTGAAGTTATTTCTTCAAGTTTTTCTTGTTTATTGTACATTGCTATCCCAGAAATAATCCAGCTATATGGTGGCAATCTGTAAGTAATCAACACTGCACAATCCAGTGATCAACAGCATGAGCACTGATCTAAACAATTTGGATATAACATGTGTAAACCAAGTCAGCAAGCCTGAACACTCGATCAGGTTTATCGCCTATTATGACAGGCACTGGTTGGTAAAGACCAATTCAAACTCAGGACTCCACGGGTGTTTAGTACATTTTTTGTAAAATATCTGAAATGTCATTATAACCATAATTCATTCATTCAAGATCCATGAAGTGCCATAGATACCTCTGAGTCTTCATCAGATTCTCTCTCGTGTTCGGCAAACCTGATAATACTCTCGCGAGGATTTCGTTGTGTACTGTCCGTCCAACTGAGTCGACTGTCACCATCTGTCGTACTACCCCGCAGTAGGTTTTCTGTACAGAACACAAGCACAGTGCTACAGTTGATTTCCTTGATTCACATGAAAAATTCTGAAATGTTGTCTTTATCAAGAAGGGAGATAAGGCTTTAGAATGTGTACTCATTTGGGGAACTGCACCAAACCTTCTGTAGTGAAAATACTCATTAATGCCACATATAAGAATGTTGATAGTTCTTAGGTCAAATTTGACATACTGACATCTGTTTGAGTCACTTATGAATCAGGCCCCAATTTCTCGAAACAAACTTAAGTCTGAGTTTTGACTTAAGTTTGAGTTTTTATTCAAATTTGAGAAAATACATTTCCCTGAATTTTCTGAAATTGATACTAACCTCAAAATAGTAGAAAGTTTGACTTTTGTGAATATATTGCTTAAGGTGTTTGGGCATTATGTATTTAAAAATTTGCATTTGAGTTACAAATAAAGCAGTTTCAAATTGTCAAACTCTGTTTGAAATTTGAGTGAAAACTTAAGTTTGTTTCGAGAAATTGGGGCCAGGACTGCTTGTTGTCATATTCTGAATCATGGTACATAGTTGTGGTGTTCCAATTGATTGTAGTAACCAACAATTGGTTGTAGTAACCAAAGATTGGTTGTAGTAACCAAATGACCAGGCAATTAACTGCTTTTTCTCATAACTGAACTACTGTTATAGCGTTGGAAACACTTGACGATGAAACATATCTTAGAAGCTGTCAGGGCCTGAAAACATTCATTTCTAGAATACTCACTTCGCTTACTGAAAAGTCATGACTGAATACACCTTGGAGACTTCAGAAGTTTATGTTCATGATATATTAGACAACACTTTAAAGTATGTTGTGACATGTCAACCAATTCCCAACACTCGTACATAGGGTTGTAACATTCTCTGAAATATGTCACTGTAGTGACGCCTGACATCATCAGCGAATTTGGATTTAACACAGAAATGCCATTTTGACCAGCCTCTCCGATTCAGGGGGTGTAGAATATGACCGGAGATGGCCCACTCACCCATGCTCTCTGTGTGGAAGCCTTGTTGAGGGAGCAAGAAACAGGTGAGCACTTTCTGTCCTGTTCGCTCATCGAAATCGGTCTGGAACTTCAGCATGGGCTGGGCCTGGTTCTCGGACAACCACAAGGCCTTCAGGTTGAGGTTCATCACTGTGATTGGCAGGTACTCCAACCTGGAGCAAGATGTGGAACTCTAACACAACACTGTACAACACTGATAGCCTTATGTGCTTCACCGTGGAGAGTCAGATAGTTGGTGTTTTGCTGCTTTTAGCAATATTCCAGCAATATCACAGCAGGAGACAAGATTAGGGCTTCACATATTGTGCCCAGGTAGGTTATCAGACCTAGGCCTTATGATAACGCTCTAACCACTAGGCTACCCCACAACCCCTCTTCACAGAGGTGTAGGCAAACCAATGACCACAAAAAAGGCTGGAACTTTTAGTTCACACCTGTCTTCTCATTTCATGATGCTCAAAAATAATGTAGACATTTATGAATGTCTGTAAATAATCAAGTCTGGACCAGATAATCCAGTGATCAACAACATGAGCATTGATCTGCGCAAATAAGAACTAAGACATGTGCCAACCAAGTCAGCAAGCCTGACCACCCAATCCCGTTAATCGCCTCTTACGACAAGCATAGTTGCCTTTCATGGCAAGCATGGGTTGCTGAAGGTCTTATTCTACCCCGGGACCTTCATGGGTCACAGTGTGTTGTATATAACGTCAGCCATGACAGATTAACTGGTCACATAAGGTGAGAGAGTTGGCTTCTACGCCGTTTTAGCAATATTCCAGCAATATCATGGCAGAGGGACACCAGAATTAGGCTTCACACACTGTACCCATGTGGGGAATCAAACCCAGGTCTTTGGCATGAAGAGTGAACGCTTTGACCACTAAGCTGCCCCACAGCTGCCTGGTCACATGAAACATTCCTGTCTTGTTTAGCTTCTTGTGAGCAGTATATTTTGAAACTAGCTTTGGTCATATTTGTTCCGTATATATGTGTATATGTTCTGCTGTAGCTCACCTGTTCCCTGAGACATCTAACACATGTACTTTCACCAGATTGCCCAACTCTTGCGGTAACCTGAGCAGCTTGTTGTCTCGCAAAGACAGGACCCCCAGTTTGGTGCATTTCCCCAGCTGTAGAACACATGCATAACACAGGTCAGAAACCTCAAAAATCATTTTGCCTATTTGCTTGTGACACTGCAGTGAAAAGACAGGCGTAGTTAATGTGAAAACTACACAAAATAGTTAATGTGAATCACAAAACATACAAAGCCTGTCAAATAAATATATCATGGTCATAATTTGCTTTTATTAATGTTGCACTCAGTGATATTCTGAAGACTAAGGTGAGTGAGTTGGGCTTTACTGCTTCTAGCAATATTCCTGCAATATCACAGCAGGGGACACCAGAAATAGGCTTCACACACTGTACCCATGAGGGGAATTACACCCGGGTCTTTGGGGTTACAAGCAAATGCTTGAAGACTGGAGTACACATCTGACATGTAATTAGGCAAGTCAAGGAGCAGTAGCATCCAATCCATATGTTAATGGGGAACAGCTCTGGTTCCGAAACTCTAATTATTATGGATACATTATTTTTCTTCAGTAAAAATTACCATAATCATTAAGTCTCAATATCAGATCTTCATAAATATTCAAAATCAAAGCAAATTTAGTTCACATTTTCTGATGTGAAATTATTTGATTGAATCAAGCCTACTGAAGTAGGACATTGTGCATAACTTGATCTGCAGAAAGACCTGGAGTGATAGTATTCAGTAACAATAGAAGACAAAACAGCTATTCAATTTGGGTAAGATACAAAACAAATGTGTCTTACCTCTATTGGAATTTCTGTAAGTCTGTTTCTATCTACATTCAAATTAGACAGATTTTTTAACTTTCCTATTGTAACTGGCAAATCCTGAAAACAAAGAACATACACATATTTGTTTCAGAACACTTGATTCTGTTTAGAAAAGTCACAATCAAAATGCAATCTAAAAATTGTGGCAATTTGTTCAGAAGTCAATGACTTAAAATATAAATACATTCTACTTATAATAAACCTTTCATTCAAGGAGCATGACCTGTCAATGAAAATCTATGCATTACATCCATGTTTTTTTTGTTAGCATGATCCAGATGTCCAGATGATCCGAATGGGGAGGGAAACTTGAGGGGCAGAGAACCCAGGCCCCGACGTCTGCCATAACTGAGGAAAAGTGTTTTCTCTAACATATATACCATCAATGATCATTTAATCAAGCTACACAACTCAATGGCAGTAACTATAAATAGATAATGCCTACACATCTCTGAGAGTTGTAGTTCAAATCTTGCTTGGGAGAACATTTGCACTTTAAACTTAATCTGGAACAATATTTTTCAATCGATTTCGAACATTAAAAAAACAATTGAATGTTGATGTTCATATAGAAAAGACAATTACAAAAAGTAAAACTTGGGAAGAAGTTACTTACAAAGCAAAAACCTCAAATGTGGTTATTCTGGGACAACAAAAGATGACCTAATATACAGTAAGAAGCACACTTCAGGTTTATATGGGCTATCCCATAACAGGCCAGACGGGTTCATCAAGTTCCTCCTGCTAGTTGGTGAACAGGGCGAGAGGACAAAACTAGCAGTCCTAAATACCAGCTTCGTCTGAAGAACGACTGATATGTATCATTAAATAGCAGACGAAAGAAATTACAGGAATCCCATGGTGTAAAGATAACATCAACTTCCTGGGGCTGTGTTTTTGTTGTGTGCCCATGATGAACATTGAAAACATGATGACTTGAAAAGCTCATAGGATGCAGTGTCCTGAATGGACTGAATTTTACTGTCAGTAGTCTCCAGGCAAACTTAGGACTAAGTCTGCACTGGTCTCTGTAGCACCTATCACAGCATGACTGTAGCTGGGTCCTCTATCTGTTCATCATTCATACATAATACTTACTGATAATAAGTTCTCTGTTAAAATTAGTTCTTGTAAATTTTCACAGCTGAAAAATATGGAGAAAACGTTTTGAGATTTGAGACATTTTTATTTTTAATAGCATTGCACTATAAGGTTACGCCTTGTTATTAAATCTGATCTCAAATCACAACAAATCATATTACCATGTTCGAGTCCATGTTGGAAAATGGAACTTTTCAAATTTGGCAGAAACATAGTATTTTCTTGTAACAGGTAATGATATGCTTCATCTACAGCAAGCATCGAGTTTGTGCTGCTTCCTGCAATAACATGATCACAGCAGAGGACGCAGAATTAACAAACTTTATGGATATCAACTTTTATTAAGAGTCCGACATTTCGTTACAGATTCTTGTACCGTTGTCAGGAAAGGACTCCCATAATACAGAAGTTGTTATCCATAAAGATTGTGCATTTCGTACGTCCCAGCATCTAAATTGCCACTCAAAGAAGACACATCATGAGCTTCACACGCACACTGTACCCATGTAAAGAAATCACCCCAGGGTTTCTCAAGAGGCATAGAAGTTTCATGATAATATCCAGCTATTTTCCTAGTAGGATCTACCAACCTTCCTATGTGTGGAGTCAGGGCAATCAGCCGGTTCTGATCAACTTTCAAGATCGCTAATCTCTTCAAGAATCCTGCAACACAACATACTTCAGGTGTCAACAGACTGCCTCTTCTACAGGGACGTAATAAGAAAACTTCAATGCCATTTACAATGTTTTTGTCATGCTTCAAAGATCCCTTTGAATGAGTTGGTGTTTCATATGAAAATTATTTTTGACACAATCATAAACTTGACATGTATAACTTTGCAGGACAGGAACAAAACTGGAAATGGTTTTTCTCTGCGTAAGCCACAGAATTTAGGGTAACAATTGTGTGGTTTACAACTGACTGTTTACTAAGACAAGCTGAGACAAGATTAAGCACTACCGATATTCTGAGCAATGATTTACTTCATCAAGGTACAAACAGCCTACCTATTCCATCAGGAAGGTATTCTAGGTTGTTCTGTGACAAAGAGAGGTCTGTCAAATTGTGAAGCCCCCCGATCTCCTCCGGCAGAAAATCCAGCTGGTTCTCAGAGACATCCAGCTGTGTCAATCTCTTCAGGTTGCCGATCTCCTGAAAACAGAATGAAATGTTTCGGCAACAGGGATGTATAGTTAGCCAGAACTAGGTGCCAAATTGGTCCTAGCCACAAGGATATACATGAAGACAATGTCAGATGATTCTCAAACCTCAACTTTGAGCGAGTTTTACGCTGCTCTCAGAAATATTCCAGCTATATGGCAAGGTTGTGTCAACCAAGTCAGTGACCCTGACCACCCGATCCCGTTAGTCGCCTCTTACGATAAGCATAGTGGCCTCTTATGGGAAGCATGGGTTGCTGAAACCCTCTACTTTTAAGTCTTACACAACAATCACAGTTTATGTGTAAACTAATGACCACTGGAAGCAGATCAGAGAACTAATTATTCAACAAAAGCACTGCTACTTGCAGTCAGCAATGTCACAGAAAGGTGACCACATTCTCTAAATGATGTCTAGGACAGTCAATCTAGTGACTATCTATGGACTTTCTCAGTTCAAAATTGTTCATCAATGATGGCAAACCAATACCTTTGATACAGAAAAAATAGGACTAGCAGATAGTGTGCAAAATAGATGCAAACGCAATGAACATGAACAGAAGTTGTTCTCTTGTCCCAATATATCTTAACTTCACAATATGGAACATCTAAGGTGTTAAGACTGAATGCATCAACACATATAGACAGTTTCACATTTCATCTATTGAAGCAAACTATATTTAAAACAAACACACTAGTAATAAAGCTATAGAAATAAATTGTATCTATGGTCCCGGTCCGTTGCTGTCTTGTACTGTGTACAACCAACTTTAGCTAAATTGAATTTAATTAGTGGTTCCCTTCAGTTAATTACAGTCGTAGATTAACATGAGTTAGACTCAATTGATTGAGTCTGAATTGGTAAGATGATTTCCACTGACGAAGAAAATGAGGCACAAGAAGAAAATTCCAGATTCGATTCAGTCAGAATCAAAAATGAAAATACTTCTTTCTCTGTTGTTGTAGTTCAAGATCTTAGTTGTCAGGGACCTTTATGATGAAGGACATGCATCACAAGATGTTCTCCAAGCATCTTGATTGACGAGACGAATGGTTTTCCCTTTTTCAACTATTTCTGTCATTTTTAATAGGACCATCATTCCTGTTATTACCTGTTAACAACACCTGACATAATTATCTGCCATAGGTCTGTGACACACATCATACCATAGCCCTGCTATATTTCGGTAAGACTACACTATACCTGGTACCTTCTGCCATCTTGGAAAGCAGTGTACTTTTGGTTCGGGTTCGGGTTCGGGTTCGGGTTCGGGTTCAGGTTCAGGTTAGAATAAGGTTATTGTTAGGTTACGGTCTAAGGTTAAGGAGATGTGACACTAACAATATGGTTAGGGTTTAGGTTTAGGGAGATGTGACACTAACAATATGGCTAGGGTTTAGGGTTAAGGAGATGTGACACTAACAATATGGCTAGCGTTTAAGGTTAGGGAGATGTGACACTAACAATAAGGCTAGTGTATAGGGCTAAGGAGATGTGACACTAACAATATGGCTAGGGTTTAGGGTTAAGGAGATGTGACACTAACAATATGGCTAGGGTTTAGGTTTAGGGAGATGTGACACTAACAATATGGCTAGGGTTTAGGATTAGGGAGATGTGACACTAACAATATGGCTAGTGTATAGGGCTAAGGAGATGTGACACTAACAATATGGCTAGGGTTTAGGGTTAAGGAGATGTGACACTAACAATATGGCTAGGGTTTAGGTTTAGGGAGATGTGACACTAACAATATGGCTAGGGTTTAGGATTAGGGAGATGTGACACTAACAATATGGCTAGGGTTTAGGTTTAGGGAGATGTGACACTAACAATATGGCTAGGGTTTAGGGTTAGGGAGATGTGACACTAACAATATGGCTGGGGTTTAGGGCTAAGGAGATGACACTAACAATATGGATAAGGTTTAGGGTTAAGGAGATGTGACACTAACAATATGGCTAGCGTTTAAGGTTAGGGAGATGTGACACTAACAATAAGGCTAGGGTTTAGGGTTAAGGAGATGTGACACTAACAATATGGCTAGGGTTTAGGTTTAGGGAGATGTGACACTAACAATATGGCTAGGGTTTAGGTTTAGGGAGATGTGACACTAACAATATGGCTAGGGTTTAGGTTTAGGGAGATGTGACACTAACAATATGGCTAGGGTTTAGGATTAAGGAGATGTGACACTAACAATATGGCTAGGGTTTAGGGTTAAGGAGATGTGACACTAACAATATGGCTAGGGTTTAGGTTTAGGGAGATGTGACACTAACAATATGGCTAGGGTTTAGGGTTAAGGAGATGTGACACTAACAATATGGCTAGGGTTTAGGGTTAAGGAGATGTGACACTAACAGTATTGCTAGTAGGTATCTGTTATTCTGTATGTGTACCACTATTTCATCTGTTTGATTACTGGGATTTGACACTACCATCAAAATTGGGTTAAAAACGCTGATATCATAACTTGTCTTCAAAGAAAAAGTGTTATCATCTAATTTAGATTCCACATGATAGTATCAATATGCTGACAGATGTACTTGAGGGTTAGATAGACTTGCTTTCGGTCAAATAGAAGCATACATCTTTTGACTCTGTCCCTCTATTACATTCAAAGGGCACCAGACTAATGATACATCTCTCAAGCAGTTCCATTAGTTAAATAGGTATACGTCTCTCTATCTGGGGGCTCCACTCCACCTGCTGGGGAGATACTTACCACTGGCAAATCAGTGAGGTCATTACAGTCCAGCCACAGCTCTTCCAGAGATGGTAGATGACCTATTGTGTCAGGCTGCAATGGGAAAGAGCAATATCAAGAACGGGCATCATGAGACCAGGACAAGGGAAAAAGTGTCTTACTAATTTGCTAGAGATCTAGCTGTGTTTCTCTAGCCTCAGGTGACATGATATTGAGGAAACAGGATTTTCTTTTAAAAGCTACAGATTTCTACAGATGAAAGGGCTGTATGATGTAGCTACGCCACATGCAGACGGTTACGTCCAACCTGTTACAAAAATTCCTTCACCAAAATACTCCACAGCAGCTGTATAGTGAACATGCTTCCTGAAGACAAAAGACTTTTGGTCATAAAAAAGTTGGTTATTCCTTGAAACCAAAAGAAATGCTTATTCTGAAGCCTTGACAAAAAAACCCAAAAAAACAAAATAAAAACTTACTATTTCTCCTGAGTAAAATTATTTTCCCCGATGTATAAAAACATGCTTATGGAAAAATATCCACTGCAGTCAAGTCATAAATAGTAACAAGAAGACAGTCATCAATATCCCCCACAATGGCAAAATATCTTTCATGACTATGTCTACAAGTTATGATTATGCAAAATGTTTTGGTGTGTATATAGAAAAGTAGAAGGAGAGTAATGAAATGTTTTAAAAGTACTGTTCCTGAGAGGGGTACAACCACCAATTTCTGTCGAAGTCAAAATTCTTGCCGTGGAAATGCCAAAACTATTTAAATCAGAAAACCAAAACTACCAAAAGGCACCAGTACACCACCAGATCAATCTATGTGCCATGTTTGGTGAAGATATGGTGAACCATTTTAGAGTTCTACTATGGGAAAGAGCACTACCACCAATTTCACTCAAAGTCAAACTTGTTGCCGTGGAAATGCCAAAAATATTTTATTCACAATTCAAAAACTATTAAAAGGCACCAGTACACCACTCGACCAATCTATGTGTCAGGTTTGGTGAAGAAATAATGAAAGGTTTTAGAGTTCTGCTCCAGGAAAGAGCACTACCATCAATTTCAGTGGAAGTCTAACTTGCTGCCAAACTACTGACAAGGCACCAGTACACCACCAGATCTATCTATGTGCCAAGTTTGGTGAAGAAATATTGAACGGCTTTACAGTTCTGCTCCAGAAAAGGTAAATGTACACAGACAGACACACGGTTATTGCAATAACACCACCCCCCACCCCCCCAAAAAAAAACGCGATGCAGGGGATAAGAAGGAACTCTCCCAACATTTCAAAATGTGTCCAACTGAGTACAATCCTTATTATGCATATCATCAGGCTTTGAGGTACGGCCATAATGACACGTATCAGGGTATTAGTGATAACCCCATTCCTCCACTGCCAAATCGAATTCCCCTTGTTCCCAATAACAAATGAACCTCTTGATATCATATGAGAATCCTGACAATCCTCTATTAGTCAATGCCCTGAGGCAGCAGCCGTCCGTCACTGATATTGACAGAGATCAATATGCTTCCCCACCCTCCAGCCATATGACTGAAGTTGAAGTCAAGAGTGGTCAGTGCTTTCAGTCCAAATCACATAATAATTAGCAGGTCAGTGGTTGATGAAAACGTTACCTAGAGACGTAAAGATAAAGGTTGACTGTGTATGTCGTCTTCAGATACAGGTCAACTATGAAGGTTTCAGTCAAGAATGGTCAGTGCTTACTGTTAAGTGGACTGTAATTTGGAGGCTCAAAGTTAAAGTTAGCTGTAACTGGTTTATTGCCCAGAGACAAAAGGTTATGGTCTAACTTGAATGTTGCATGGTAATAAACATCAAGATTGGGTCTGAATGATGCATAGATCAAGGTTGACTATGATGCCTTGTGATGTCATAATGATGGATATGACCAACGGAGGCCAAGGTTGGCCAGGAATATTGCCTAATGTGAGCAAGGTCAAGATTGACTATGAATGTTGCCTTGTGATGCCATAATGACGGACATGACCAATGGAGGCCAAGGTTGGCCAGGAATATTGCCCAATGCGCCCAAGGACTAGGTTGACTATGAATGATGCCTTGTGATGCCATAATGATGGATATAACCTGCAGAGGCCAAGGTTGGCCAGGAATATTGTCCAATGCGCCCAAGGACTAGGTTGACTATGAATGGTGCCTTGTGATGCCATAATATTCAGCTTTGGAAGGGTGATGATCATGACCCACTGAAGCCATGGTTGACAAGGAATGTTGCCAAGTGAGATCAAGGGGTTATGGCTGAATGGTTGGTAGAGCAAGCAAAGAAGTCATTTCATCTTCAGGACAGACAAACTGTTGTATTTCTTGGGAGATTCAAAGTTGTTTTCAGAGCTAATTATCTACGCAAAGAAATCTGAATTGATCCGATATGGTAGCCTAAATATGGCAACTGTCATGTTTAATAACAACTTCAGGTTTCCTACTGTCACAGAACTCAAAGGTAGACTGGCAAGCTTTGAATAAGACATGGTCAACATGGGAGCATGCCATGAATAAACAGTTGACACACGTGGGTGTTTGTTTCCCAGTGACCTATCATGACGAGAAACTGACTGTCACAACTGATATATGCTATGTGCAATATCACAATGTAGCAACTCGTTTCACACATGATCTCAAACAAGCTCCTACAGTTGCACCTGCTGATATCCACTCAAGACAATGGGGACAGACGGCTTTCCTGATCACTGATAAGTTTGTTATCATAAAAATCATAACATAGCTTCCAACACATAATAATTACCCCACTGAATTTGTCACCTCCAATACCTGAAACATTTATTTAAATTAACTTTCAAAAAGTAACAAAATTACAGACAAAGCCTCAAATCTTCAGAAATTGAGTTTTTATGTCAATAAAAGCTTTGATCACATGGTGACCCACATCATGTGATAAAATGTTTATTTGTGTCATAATGGAGTATACTGAAATGCCTAAATTCTGTTTTTACAGAATAACACTTGAATCATTGTTAAAATACCATAATAACACAAGCCAGGGCTGTTTACCACATTGGTGAAACCTATAAACTCTCGCACAAAGCTGATGGTGACACACCCAATTCAAAAGAGGGTAAATTAGGGACTCTGGTAGTCACAGTATGAGGACAACTGACTGAATGTGACATGATTAGAGAATAACAGATGGGCTATGAGAAGACCATGAATAATGTATATCCTGAGCTTTTGGCGTGGTGTAGTAACATCTATTAACTTAAGACATAAACCGTACTTATGAGACTCATTTAGGTTATTCAATAGTCTTGACTGTTTTGTTTGTGGTTGTGTGCATCACTCAACAATTTTCTAGCTATATAATCTGTAAACAAGAGTCATCTGAAGATGCCATATCCCCCCAGCCCCCACATATTTGAAAGGACAAATCAAATGGCGATGACTCATTGTGTTTTTAGAGCATATCTGTATTGTTACCATGGAATTCATGAAAAATATAAATGCCATATATCTGTAATCAGAAAAAGTCACCATTTCAAGGTATGTCTCATATATCTGTCGAGATCTTTTGAAAGATATGAAATGGTTTTCCAGTTGTGCTCCGGAAATGTTCATGGAAACCGAGAAAAAAATAAATCACAAGAAAAACTGTAAATACCAAAATGCACCACTTTGGGGTCTGCCACACATATCAATCAAGTTTCACTGACAGATGTTAAGAAGTTTTAGAGTTCTGCTCTGGAAACGAAACAGTCTGAAACGTTTCCATGGAAACCAGGAAATAATAAATCACAAAAACCTGTAAGTAGCAAAAGGCACCACTTTGAGTTGTGACTGATGTATGTAACAAGTTTTGCAGAAAAATATATAACAGTTTTTGAGTTCTGCTCTGGAAACGAAGCCCATCTCTAAAATTTGAGACGAAGTCCGATACATTTTCATGGAAACTGAGAAAATGATAAATCACAAAAACCTGCAGAATATAGCAGAAGGCACCACTTTGGGGTCTGCCACACATATCTACCACGTTTTGCAGAAAATTATTGAACTGTTTTTGAGTTATGCTTTGGAAACGAAACCCACCCGACCATTAGACTAACACCAAAATGTGCCACGGAAAAACAAAAAAAAATTAAAATGTCAAATCTGTGTAAATAGCAAAAGGCACAACTATAGGTTAAGATTATTATATCTATCAAGTTTGGTCGAAAAATATTGAACGGTTTCTGAGTTATGCTCCGGAAATAAAATTATTACAGGCGGATGGACGGACAGACGAGGCGTCGACTATATACCCCGCGCATTACATGCCATCGGGATAATGATCCCATCAGGATCTGACTATTCTATTGTAAACCCATTTACAATTTCAAAAAGAAAATCATTTGTTTACCAAATTCACTCTATTTTTTCTTATAGGATACTGTGTTTGATAGTTGAGGCCACGAATAACGAACAACATTATACTATAGAGCTGGGCAGCATTACATAGTAGGGCACAGGGATTAGGAAAGGTAGGGGCCATGGGCCATTTTGCACATTAGAATGAAATATGGCCCATTAAGATTTTGAAGTTTACTATTGACACAAGAGCAACGGCCCATTCTAAATTCAGAAAATGGCTAATAATCTTGAAAATGGCCCATTGTTAAAGTTCTCTTTCCCAATCCCTGATGTCAGCTACAAATAAGGACTTGTCATCTACAAATACGAACATGTTAAGAGATGGCAAAACAACCATTTTGTTTCTGGTTGTTACACATAATCTTAAAACCTGATCCATTTACTCTGCTGTAGACAAATTCTAACAAGGAAGTGTAAATGTCTTTTAGGTTTTATGGTTAATGTCATGATCCAATACTCCAGAATACCCAGTACATAGGCTGAAAGAGAAGCTAATCATCTGGAAATATCTCTGATAACTCACCAAGGCCCCGATCTCATTACTGCCAACATCCAGTATTTTCAGTTTTGTCAGGTATGATAGCGACCTCGGCAATTCCTTTAGTTGGTTTTCTCGCAGCTCCAGAGATTGAAGGTTGGTGAGACTGAAACAATAATTGTTTTGTTAATATATTCTTGAATGTCTCACTCTGTAACACAACAGCAACAAAGACGGGGATCAGACAATCAAGTGATTGAGAAAAACAATGACTCCTGCTTTGGAGGACAGCTGACAAGACTTACCTTTGATGTTGTATCATGAGATAAATAGACACTGCTTGGGACCTATTCCAACCTTAATCCCTACTGGATAAATTTTACACCTCCGTGAAGGTCAACAAACATGGATTAATCTTTCTCGACGCCAGAAATGGGCTTCACACTTTGTCCCAATGTTTGGAATTGAACCCAGGTCTTAAGACTTCCAAGCAAAAGCTTTAACCACTAGGCTAACCTAACTACATTAAAGAAAGGGCAGCAAACTCAACCTAGTCAAGTGTAAGACAGATTTCCATCCTTTACTGCCGTTGAGTGTTCATGGAATAAGTTAAACAGGTTTGTCTATTATTTAATGCTGCATTCAGCAATGTTCTGGCAATATGGAAAGGGTCTATGAATAACTGTGTAAACCAGAAACTCCAGTGACTGACATCATGAGCATCGAAATGTGCAGTTGGGTCATGATGACATACATCAAACAAGTCAACAAGCAACAGCCCAGTCAGATTCTTGCCTCTTAGTAGTCTTACAACAAGCATGGTACATGCTGAAGATCAATTCTTACCCTGACCCTCATGGGTAGGCCAATTTTGTGACCTGTTACAACTAGCAACAGGCATTTCCACAGGTAAAACTGGAGGTGACACTTCATGTGATCTTTATTCATAATACCTCGTATCAGTTTGAAGTACAGTGTACTGCTTTTATACCTTGTAATGATGAGTGTTAGAGATGAAGAGAATTTCAAAGGTAAACTGATAAATGGGAGTATTAATCACCATTTATGCTTGCTTCAGGTCATATGCAGGTATATCTAATAATAATAATTTATTGTTAGTATCTTGTTTATAGCAGCACTCTGCAATATTCCAGTTCAATGGCAGCAGTTTGTAAATTATCCAGTATGAACCAGACAATGATCGCAACTTGGATACAATGATATATATCAGGGAGTCAGTGAGTGTGACAACCTGAACCCATTACTCCCTTCTGATGCTACACGTGTCTTGTGTCAACACTAATTCTTTTGAGAAGTCACTATGAATTACATTTATAAAAAACACAAATAAATATCCTGCAAATACAAGATAATGTCTCTGAGTATTAGTAAATCAAAAGTGAGAGAATTGTGAGGAAGTTGCAATGAAGTATTCGTTTTGCCGATTCACGACACGAAACCCAAATGTTTATGGCTTCTCATCATTTCAGATTGATTCCAATTACTTCACGCTGCACTGTCTGGCAATGATCTTATGGGAACACAATTCCACCCTGAAACAAACTTGCAGAGTTTAATCAATGGCTCCATGTCAACTCCTTGAATATTTTATGTCAGAAATCAAGAACACTGCCCAGCTGGACAAGTTCACTGTTTCAGACGCAGTGTATTCACGAGTGGAATAAATATTTGATACAGATGCTTCAACATTTATCATGCTTATGGCCTATTTACTACCCAAGGATATAAGCTGTTGCATGCGTCTGGCATTTTGTATATAATCATTTACTGCCAGCTGATCTGATTGTTTATATTCAGCAATATGACAAAGGTCAGTAAACAATAAGGTCTGGAATTGATAATCCAATGACTGACATCCTAAAAATCAGTATGTGCATTTGGGAAATGCTGAAGTGCATCAAGGGAGTTCGGCAGCATAACCACAAGATCCTGCAATTCATCTCTGAGTCCATTCATATCGTTTTGTGGGCAGGAACAAAGGCAATGCTATATTATTTTTTTTTTCACTAAACGTTCAGCTCCTAAGAATCACATGAAAATTTCCTTAAAATTAATTTTTGGTGTACATTCAGTCACATGGATTTGGAAATGGTTGATCGGTATCTTTAATAAATGAAGATGAAGGATTTATAGCTCACCATTTTTTCATGTATATTCCAGGGTGAGCGTATGTTGGGGTTTTTTTGTGTGTAAAATCAGGGTACAGGTTTCAACAGCTGGATTACTGGGCAACTAAAATATTCTACTATACTGAACAGCAAAAGAAATGCAAATTTTGAAAAGAAATGAAATATCACAAAAGTAAGCATTCATGTTTATGTCTTCAATTTAAACACTAGACACCCCTCACCCCATCAACCCCCACCCAAAGAAACCTAATAGTGTTGCATTTCTTTTGCTGTTCAGAGTATATCTTGGAGTGAGAATTCATTGTGGGTGATGGGAAACACAGCATCACAGATGAACAGCCTTACAGAAAGCATGGGTAAAAACCTTTACTTGATCAAAACATGCCATATTCTGACTTCAATAAATGATTGTTTTGTACACACTGCAGTCAAACAATACCACTATGTATTAAAACGAAACTCATACAATTTTTTTCCTGCTGAAATAGACTACAACTTTTAAGAGACACAACATGTATTGTTTTGTACTCATTGCAATTTTATCCTCTCACATCAACAAATGAATAATTGGCCCTCAACCATTCCAAACATACCTTGCGATGTCGTATGGCAATCTCTCTAGTGATACATCATTAAGGCCGAGGTGGGTAAGGTTCCGGAGCTGCGTCAGGCCGTCAGGCAGTCTACAAGATCAATAGTACACTTTATCCATCAGTTCATTACTGTTACAACCCAAGTGGCAACTAGTGCCGTGTGTATCCGATGTCTGTCTGTCACATCTCAGATAGCTGCATGAATTCGTGGAAATGCGTGGCAGCAAAAAATCTATTGAGCGTCTTGTTATTGAAGGATTAACTTGTGAAAGTTATCCTTTATGGCTTCAAGTTGCCTCTAACAGAGACATCTAGTGAGGAACACGAGTCCACTTCACATGGCAGAACTGCACAGAACTTGGGTTCTTGGTTTGTTCGGAAGTTCAATATGTGTTCTTGGCTAATCCAGTCTTAAAAATTGGTTGTGCACAAAAATTCTAGTCTCTGTTTTTGTTACATGTCACATCAAATTATGAGGCATTATCATACATTTCTGTCCAATTAACACAACAATCTATCACATTTACTCATTGCTTTGAACAAAAACCTGCACTATTTCCATGTAAGGTTTTGCCCTATTACTGTTCTTGGGTAATTTGAGGAGAAAGGGGTTTAATGTCACATGATGTCAAGGTGACTGCAATTTCAAAAATCCCTTTCTGTGATGCAGTCATTGAGGTATTACTTCCATGCCATTAGCATCAGAGATTCTGCCATATTGAATGTGCTACAGGAAACCAATGGCCATCATATATGTAGCTACTCATGCTCATTACTACTGAATGAGTTTGTACATGTTACACATCTGTCTTATTTCTGTTTTATTTGTACTTCTCTTACAAATACGAAAACCTTATTTGGACATATATCAGAGTTAAAAGACAAGGGTATTTCTGACAAGGCAGGTGTTGAATCAATGAGCCGGTCAGGTCTCTCGTTGATTTTAACAGTACTTCACCTATGTTCAGGAGTGGCTGATAGTTGCGACAGTGAAAAGGCAGGGTCCCAATCAGCAAAACGTTAGCAGTGCTACTATATTCGTAAGTCTAAACTGTAGAGTTATGGCAGGTTGCAACGTTGTGAAG
This sequence comes from Haliotis asinina, assembly GCF_037392515.1. Classification (NCBI taxonomy): domain Eukaryota; kingdom Metazoa; phylum Mollusca; class Gastropoda; order Lepetellida; family Haliotidae; genus Haliotis; species Haliotis asinina. The sequence continues at coordinate 21,890,502 of NC_090282.1, read as the reverse complement.
ACTTTTTGTAACAGGACCCTGGTCTCAGATGTTTAGTCGAGATATTCCAATCCATAATTGTAAGATTCTAGCATACTTCTGCTCTGAAAATCATACTTGAAGCAATGAATACACACAAAGTCCCAGGTTGTGCAGCTAGGCCAATAGTATTCTAGCAATTTGACAGTGGGCTGTGGCAGGACCTGACAATCCTGTGACTGACATCACAAACATTGATTTACACCATAGGAAAATCACATCTATAAATAAACAAGGGGTGAGACCATCCTATCTTGTCAATCAGCTCATAGCAAGCAGTGCCCAACCTTTTATCAGGCCTGATAACTGTAGTTTCAGTTATCTTACTGATCCTTTCAAATGCTTCCCATACTACATTGTTCTTACTATGACTGAACTTGAAAGACATCTGCTTAATGTTTGCTAAATTGCCATCTTCCCTGACTGCAACGAAACTCACACCCTCACTTTTTGCAAGTGTCAATGATTGCTCTGTCTGCTCGCTCAAGCAAGCAAGCTGTGATTTTGCTGCAAATTGGGCTGGTAGATATGGAGGACAGTGTGACGAAGATGCAACATTCTTTACAGATACAGAGCTTTGTTACACCATTTTCCGACCTAATTTCTCTTCAAATGGCCAAATGATCCTGACAACTTTATCAACTCATGTGCTGATGTTTTTTCTAAAAGAAACAAACAAAAGGTCAAGTTGACCATATGGGTTTCTACAAAATTTATGAAATGATTTTTGACTAAATTAGTAAATACCATAAAACAGTTCTTCAAGCCCTAAATTAAACAATATCAGCCAAGTCCCTGAAGTTAAATTTTAATGAAACATAACAAAATGGTGTCATGGACTTCTTTCGTTTTCAGAAACTGCAGAAATCTGGACTTACAACTCATCCTAAATTTGCTGTATTTGATATATTTCCTTCAGGGTCTGTATGACTGACAAGACATTATGAACAATCATATTTTGCTGAAAATATGACATTCAATCATCACAAACAACTATGTACCAAGTGGGAATCCCATAGTGCATCAGCCTCCTTTAGATTTCCAGGTACACTGTCCACAGGGGAGCTGACAACTAACTCAATGACAACACATACTGGAGAATGACATTCCTTGACTTGGGCTTTGGAGAACGAAAACTAAACATGAAATATTTGTCTCTTGCAACCCAACATACCCTTCAGACAAGACATTAGTGTGGGAAGCCTCAACTTAGCTGTCAGTCAATCAACAGTCTCCACAACTTAGCCTGTGACTTACCAGGTGATGGCCATGAGAAAAGTCTTTCCCCATTTTAAGGTTTTCCAGTGTGAAGGATGGCAAATAAATACAGAAGAAACTGACTCAAAGCTGGTTTCAATGATCAATCAGTATCTTTGTTGTTCAAAACTAACTGTGAAAGTCTATGAGTCATGGTAAGCTTAAAATCCAACTGTTAAAAATATGTAACCAGTTTAACTACAGCAGAAACAAAAGCATCAATCTCCATTGATTTCTTACATCTAATGCTAAAACGTTTTTGCTCTGGTGTTTCACTTACTATTGTGAAAAGTCAAACCTGCAGAAGATATGAGACTAGATGTTTGGTTGGCATTTTCGAAGATGCTATTTGATGAACATAAAGAAATTCCTGGAAAACAGAATACAGAAGATGAAATCCAGAAAATTCTTTATGTTAGATAAACTAGAAGTATTTGTACATGTAACACACATAGAAACAATACTTGAGAATTCTGAATATCTATCATGTTTACCTCTGAATCCTACTTCTGAAATCTATCCTTGAAAAAGTTTTTTCAGTTTATACTTAACCATGTCAAATTGAAACTGGAACTCAATGTGCAGCCGGGTGCATTGTTGTTGATCTGCAGTAAGGGCACTGTGATAATACCTTCAATAAAATAGTGGCTGTACATACACAGAAACAATATTTTTTCGCATACATATTTTATCAATATATGACTGACAATTAGAAGAAATGACAGAGCTCCTCAGCACACCATCTTCATTGCATCCTTAAGATATTATAGTCATTCCCTGTGTGTAGTTTTGAAGTGTCACTGTTTGCTGTGGCACAAACAATATGATGTCATAGGTACATAAAGAAAAAGATCAATTACAAACTCTCTGGTGTTTACACTGGTAATTTGAAAACCACACCAATGAAATAGGGCATTTCCTAAATTCATAGCAGAACAAAACTTGGAGATGAGTTTATTGAAGCATTCGTTGACTTTATATTAATTATATAAATGAACATACACATTAACATGGCCAACTCTAAACAATCACCAGAAATTTCCATTTCTGAAACATGTTTAGTGACACTTGAGCATAAAGTTTCTGACACATGCACAAAATCTGAACAACTGATCATAGGCTTTAAAGTTTGTAAACAAAAGTCTGCCAGCACAGACGAGCAAAATGTAAGAAAAATTAATTGCTAACATGAATCAGAACAATGAAAACAAGGCCAGATCAAATGGTGATCATAATCAAAGGTCATTTGGGTAGTACCGGCAGAATTCTAATCCAGATCTCTAACAATACTTTCTTGAGTAATCTTGACTATTTCTGTTTACACATGACTGGATGCTGACAGTATAGAAATACAGAGGGTTCTTGGACTGTTGACATCTGATACTTATATGCATGATTTTCAGCATTCTGGTTTTGATGACTTCTTGACTTTCATTCTATTCTGAAGAAGGATACCTCAGTATTTCTTACTTCCTAATTAGAAGCTTAAGATACATTTATTCATGAACACATAACAAACAACAAGTTGCCCTCCACTGTCTCCAGAGGCAGACGGCTTCTACAATCCAAGATTTCTCCAAGATGAAAATATATAAAGCACAAACTCAGCACAGACTTAGCCACTAGTCTGAAGCCTGAGGCAAGATTTATTTCGGTTTGTTAAAAACCTATGCTAATACTAGTATGTATAATACAGTGCTCCAAACAAACATCCAGAAATTGCACTGGTACAACCGGAAACTATGTAAAAATAGTCATATTTGTCATACAAATTTTCATATTTACAAAGACTTGCACCCAGTGAATCTTAGTGTTTGAAAACAGAATGAGGAACTGACTACACTGACAGTGACTGAATGGCTGTTACTGTTCATGTCAGGAAATCTTATTAAGCAAGACAAAATGATTTAATCACACCCAGAATAATTTTGTTCTAATATTCAAAACCCATAATACCAGAATTCAAACAGTATCCATAATGCTGAGCCCAAGTGCAACCTGTTTTTGTCAGGTGCAACTACTTAAAGTTGCACAGGGAATTGATTTTTGAATTTCTGAAATTAAACCCTTTAATATTTGGTTGAACCTGAAAAATGAAAAATTTGGGCTAGCAGGCACCATGTTTGCAGATGCCTTCACAGAACATAAACAGCAGTGGTCTCCTAGCAATGAGATTTTATGTCAATCCTTTCTTAACCTGAACAGAAGAAATATTCTTGATAATGATGACACATTGCACATACTAGTTGGAATCAAGGAGATCTTTCCTGGGAGATGATCGAAGGGAAGGTGAGGTGCTGACATGGTCACATATCAATATATTTTTAAGGGTTTTGGCATCCACTGTTGCTTCCTGTCCTGGTTTCAACATTACACATTCATCATACAACTCCTGCGCATCTATCGCATCACCATGGCAACCATTATAAAGACACGGCAAAGCGGCATCTCCATGCGTGTGGGTAGAAAGAAATCAGTTGTGGCAATCACCATTGATTTCTTAGATCAAAAGTCAAAAAGCATCGGCTCTGACATTTCAGTTACTGCTGTGAAAAGTCAATCTTGCTGCAAATAACAAGACAAGCAAAGACTTGCCATGTTAAATTTACTGAAGTCTACGCAAGTAGGGCACCCACGTAGGGGATACTTTAGGACTGTTAACACCTATCGTGTTTGCCTTTGATTCCTACTTCAGTTGAACGATCGTGAGGTTGACAGAGAGATTGATACTTTAAATGATTATCTGCCCAAATCAATAATGGTTTGAACTGCCACTGCAGCAGATTCACCTGAAACAGGAATTGTCACTTTCACGGCAATGGAATTTAAAGACAGATCTGGAAACGACTTTAATCTGTTTGAAATCAGTATCTCATGGACAATCTTGTAATAAGTTCAAATCACATTAAATGCTTGACTTTGCTGGAATTTAAATGAATAGGTTTTCATTTGTCAGAATGAAAGCCTTAAACAAAACATCTTTGAGTGAAAAATTAGTTTCAAGTTTTACATTACGTATTTCACAATATGCGATTTTCCTTAACAAACTTGAGAAAACCTACTTACCTTGATATAGGATTGCTGCTAAAGTCAAGTACTTGGAGATTTTTACAGAATTTGATGCTTTCTGGTATATCAAATATTTCTGAAATAAAGAAGCACAACTATTAGAACTCAGTTAAAATATACTGTATCAAAACTGTTGAACATCATTCTTGAAACTAGTGATGAAAACAATGTGTGGTAATGAATCCATTAATAATTAGTTGAGCATCATAATCATTATCATAAAACATGTTGCCAAGTAACAAAATTCTATCTCTGTAGTTCACAATACTCATTGTTATTTCAGCAACACTTTCAGAGCATGCAGTCTTTACAACCAAGGGTGATTGAGAAGGTTATTTTGGCATAAATCTAAACAAGTCTGTAGGTGTAGTGCTAACTGTAGACAGAAATATTCACCCTAAAGCCTCGAGCAATCTATTGAGTTAGTACATCAATGTTAGGTATTCTGTTAGGTATGTCGTAACTCCTTAGGCTATTATCCGAGAAAATGAGTCGCTATCCATGCACTGGTTATAATTCCATCATGATAATTCCATCGTACTTTCCTTCATGAATATTCCATGTAGATTTATTCAGCCGTTTGGCTACCCGTGAGGATACCACTGAGAATTGGTTGTCATGCTTGCCATGCTTGCCATGCTTGCCATGCTTGCCATGCTTGTCATGAGAGGTGAGTATGAGGCCCAGGTGGTCAGAATCACTGACTTGTTGCACATGTCATTATATCCCAACTTTGTAGATCGATGCTCATCTAGTTAATCACTGGATTGTCAAGTCTATTATTTACAGACCACAACCATTCAACTTGAATATTGCTGAGTAAGGAGTTAAACAGCAAACAAACAAAAATATACAAAGTCTTATCAGGTTCTGACTATATCAAAAGCATTGCCCTCATGTACCACCTTATAAATCCACATAAACCTATTTCTACTAAAAAGATATGATTAAATTCCCATCTTAAACTTGATACAGATAGTCGAAGACAGGCACTGATGTGATTCTCCATCATAAGCTGTACCACATCTTCACAGTTTTAACAATATCAAGATGTTTCCACATTTACACTTCTCATTCACTTAAAAAAAAATTATAACTTGTACAATTAGGAATTGCAAATTGTCTCCCCTCCTATATCCCTAGTGAGTGAGTGAGTTAATATTTAACGTCACATCGGCAATATTGCAGCCATATCGTGACGAGAACATATGTGACAAAAATAATATATATGCATATTATGAAGACCCTGTCGACGAAGGACAGTAAAACCACTAGACTATCACAGTTGGTATTAAAACTAGCGTGGAAACTTAAAAAATGATAGTATCAATATTTGGACAGTACAATATAAAAACAGGCCATAGATCACCAACAACAGAGGGTAGATCACCATACCAGGGACCATGGGGACTTACAGTACCTCTGCTACCTGCATGATCCCTGGCTGGATTTACATCATCCCTTCAGCTGTTGGCGACCCTATATCCCTAGATCCATACACAATATTTTAAGGCTCTGGAATACGTCAAGTGTGCTGTATGTTACAAATGATTAAGGAACTGGCCCCGCCGGATTTCCCAGTTAGCAGTGTTCCTAAACCCTGCTATCTCTACTTCACTACATACGCAGAATTCAGCACAGCAAATATAGATTTATATTCGTTTGGGAACAGATTCCACTGCCAGAAAAGACAAATTGCTGGCGAAACAGCACTGCCGAGCAATCACTCCCATCCCACTAACTGCTGCCCAGAAATCTAATAACCCTGGTCGACTTGACAGAATGGCTAAATAATCCACCGTAATTTCATACCCATTAAATGGCATAAAGATATTGGAAGAGGGAAGTGGATTATGGCCAGATTGCAACAGCAAGTGCCACGCTCTTCATGCTCACACTCACTTCAGAATGACACATTACCTACCTAGGGCAGATAAATATTTCTGGATTGTAGATAAGCTACCAATATCAATGTAAACTTTTATCTATAAATGTTCTTGTACGTCAATTTTCCCACTGATTGTGCTTTGAAGTTTGTGGAAGTTGAGAATTGTGACTGTTTATTTGTATCTGATCTTTCACTTCTGATCATTCTTGTTCCTATCATTCAAGGATGTGTAGGGCATGAAATTATCAAATTAAGTGGCTTTCATGTATGTTTAAGAAAACTCAATGTGTCTGTTGTATTTTCTTTTCAAAGTTCCACAGTGTAATATTTCCAGCTGTGAAAGAGCAACCCCCCCTCTCTCTCTCTCTGTGTGTGTGTGTGTGTGTGTGTGTGTGTGTGTGTGTGTGTGTGATTCATTTGGTAGTCCTCAGAGTAAGTGAGCCAGTGAGTTTAATTTTATGCTGCTTTTACTAAGTTTTAGCGATATTACAGCAATATCAAAGCAGGGGACATTACAAGTAGGCTTCACACATTGTATCCATGTGGGGAGTTGAACCTGGGTCTTCAGCGTGACTAACTAACAAGTTCAGGCTAACCCACAATCCCGGCCGTCCTTAGAACTTATTCGCCTTTGTGCGAAGTCACCAGAGTATTTGTCACGTCACTTGATTCTTGATTCTATTGCCATATGATATTCCTGCAATGCTTGCCATTTATATTCTGCTAGATTAATCATGATGCAGTTTGGCTACACATTACTAAAGGTGAAATATCCAACAACATTTAATTTCATGATATTATATACACTGTAAATTAAACCTTCATGATCCAAAAGTTACATATTCCAAATAAAATAGAAAATGTATTTTATTTCCATTCTATAGAAGATATTTGATAAACCTCAACAATACTTCAAGATATAGTATTTTTTATGAGAATATCAAAGTGCTTCAAATACCTGGTTTGCCACATGTCAAGACTGCCATCTGCAGCTAAATAGAGCTCCATGGAAAAGTCAGGAGTCCAAGAATCTACTATACACTGCTCAGGCAACAGATAAAATATACCATATCATCTTTTAAAACAAGATCCGACATAAAGAAATAAAAAACTTTGATTCTTTTCAAATAAACTGCTAACTGCTAACAGAAGCCTTGCAGCTAAATATATCTCAATGGAAAAGTCAGGAGTCCAAGAATCTACTGTAGACTGCTCCGACAACAGATAAACTATGCCATATCATATTTAACAAAAGATCTGACATAGAGTAATAAATAACTTTGATTCTTTACAGATAAAACTGCTAACTGAAGCCTTGTAGCATTTAATCAATGATCTTTCCTCAGCTATTTAGGAATTATGGTTAGGGAATGAAAGAAGGTGTGACTCTTACGAATACCTGGCCCACCAGGTAATGTCCTTGTTTAATTTAACTTCCTTGTTTTTTCAGTAGTACTGGCTGACAGTGACAACATATGGCAACATATCTACCCGACGACAAACTATAGACCTCTCTCAAGCTGTTGTAGCACAGAATGGATATTCTGATGCATAATTGTATGAATGTGTAACTACATTAGGCCTTTTTTTCCCACTACTACACCAACCCGAAATGTGAAGAAAGTGGAATAAATTTATAAACTTTTTAAAATATTTTTTTGCCATTCCATGCCGCTGGCCTGATAAAACATAAAGAAAGTTAATAGAAAAATAATAACACCAAATTACACCTTTCAAATATTCCCTGAAACAATTTTATACTTAACAAAATACAATCACAAAAATAGAACTCTAAACACCATGATATCTTCAAATATGCAAATAATGTCTCCATATTCTCTATTCATCTCCTCTACCGACCTAACATTATTTTATGTATCCGTATACCAAGCAACTAAAAAAAGGCCTACGGCCAAAGCACATACAGTGACACAAAAGGTGGTGGGAAGTCTATATGTCCAACAAGTTTGTTGAGTCAATGAGTGAGTGAGCAAGTGAGTATGTTGGCAATATCATGGCAGCAGGATACCAGAAATGGGCTTCACACAATGTATCCACGTGAAGAATCAAACCTTGGTCTTTGGTGTGACGAGCAAAACCTTTAACCACTAGGCTACCCAAATGCTCAATTGGATGAGAGAGTCTAGCTGATGATTAATGTTCTTATGAATACATTTCAGTTACATCAATGCATCTTAGCTTAACGTGGTAAGCATATGTAAGAGTAAGGGGGTCCTAGGTGTTTTCCACTTCTGTATGCAAATGTGAACATGGTTTACGGTTTCACCAGTATTTCAGCATACCAGGGTGGGGGATTTGACACATTGCACCCATGTGGTGAATCTTCAGGGTGATGAATGAATGCATTATAACCTTACCACTTCCATAGACTAACCAACATGGTGTTGACAAACACAGATCATAACAGAGCAGGGATTCTAATCAAAGACCAAAGAATCCCGGTGATCATACTCGCAGACATGGTTGACACATATCATTGTATCCCAAATATGTAGATCGATGATCTAGCTGTTCATCACTGGATTGTCAGGTCCAGACCAGACTTAATTATTTACTGACCGCTGCCATATAACTAGAATGTTGCTCAGTGCAGTGTAAACCTCACTCACTCAGACAGAATATTAAAATGCTGTTGATTCTAGTAGATAATGAGCGACAGTCAGTTGGATTTAGCACTGATGTGATCTAACTATATCCGGGCAGGTGGGTTTAATATGTGAAGAAAGCTTGGAGTGGTGCAGTCTCACTTTATGGAAACTCATGAGCACTGGTATGGTGCTGAGAACATTTTGGCATGCCCCGCAGGGTATCTAAAAGGAGATAGGCAATGCTTACTGATGTGTGATATACATAAATGTGTACAGTTTAGATTATCAGGGGCTTGGTGTATTGACCCTACACCATTTGAAAACTGTCAGTTTTGCACTACTGACATGTATGGGTCCCTTGGTCCTATCTATATAAGGAGAAGAAAAAGTCCATGGTGAGTGAGTGAGTGAGCGGGGAAGCGAGCGTGAAGTAATGCAGCTAGGTACATGACCACAGAGAATCAGTGAGAATCAACTGAGGTTGAAGTTGATGCAGATTTCAAATATATCTGTTTAAAAATGTAATATCCTTAACACAACAAAAACATCACTTAGAGCTGACATTTAGAAAAAAACATGCAGGTAAGCAACATACTGGTATTTTTGTCACATCGTTCCTGAATCAACAGGTAAGAAGAGACCTGTCCTACCTCTCTAACCCTAATTAACTGGTGCATTTACCACCCAAATATTATCAAAGTGCATAGCAGACATATTTAACAGAGCAATTAGTTACAGTTTCTTATAATGACACACACAGAGTTTACGTAAAGCTGTTGGTTTCATTACAAAAAGGTTCAGCTGGCATCCAAGCAATGTGAACTTTATGAGTTAGGTCAGGCTAGGTCAGTGTAGGGAGCAGTTATTTATCTACAGGTCAGTAACATCAGGGAGAGCTCATTTCACAAAAAGTTAATGACAGTACTAAAAACTGATAAACAATTTATCTGTGTTTACTTTAACATGATTAATAACAGGTACTTGTTTAAGTACTGAGGAACTATACACTTTTATATCTTATCTCCTTGGGGTAATATGTCGGGGAACGATTTTTAAAAATGATGGTCTCTACATACTCTAACCAGATTTGGAGTTCCCTTACAACCACAAATCACTGCCACGCCTACAATGAGGAAGGCATTTTAAGACATCTGTAATGTCATGCTGAATGATATCTACATTAAAATATGACAGGGACAGAGATAATTTCTAGTCACAAGTTTCAACAGAATTATTTGCTATACAGCTCTACTTCATTTTATGATAAACTTAGTGAAATCTCACAAATCTGTGTTAACGCTGGACACTGTCACTGTGATGATAGGTGGATTGACATTATAACATACTAGTATTAGGGTGAATTACAGTAATGTTAGCTTGTTGTCTCACACACTTTTTTGAAAACGCTTTCTTTACATATTTGCATATTTATTTTATAATACTATATAATAACATAAAATACAAACAATATGACAAAAATGCCTCAATGAAGACAAAATACGTTTGAAAATTCTTTTGATACATCAAAGACAAATTCTAGCATGACAAAAAGGCCAAAATAAGTTGAAACATCATGAAATTAAAACTTCATAAATCTGTGCTCTACAAATTTATAGGTAAACACTTTCAGACAAGCTGCTACCTCTCTCTTATGAGCAGACTCGATGCAAGGTCACACATTCCAAAGAGTGATGACTTGGACTGACCTATTTTAGCCCATCCAGGTGACAGCCCAGTCACTTGACCCAGTTAGCTGTCACAAGAATCTGTTGCATGTAACATCGTTTGGCCCAGACTCAAAAAGTATACCAAAGTTTTCACATTTCGTAAGTCTATTACCCAATCTGCATGGCTACACCTGCTCCAAGGTCATCGTTTCATCAGACAATAAGAGGCAACCTACATTCTTGTTCCGTGAGTGAATGACTATTGTTTTACAGCCGCTTTGAGCAATATTTCCCGGAATAGTTTACATAAGATATTATTGATGACTTAGTTTTCATATTGATAATTTGGAATAATTCTTACTACAGACAATAAATTTGATCATCTGCTAAGTTAGTCAGCCCTTAAAACACCCCTGATGACATCCTCCTCATGCAACCCATAATATTAACATGAGATCATGAAAACATTACAAATAACACAAGAACAATATAATTTCAAACCACAGATTAACATAGACACTTCAACTTCAAGGAATGCAAACTGTTAGGCAGCACTTGTTTCTTATTAGTAATCAAATTCTACCGTAAAGCAATGCCAGTTTTGAAGAAACCTAACCCAACTTAAATCTGATTCAATACTCCTGAAAACGTCACCATCTTACAAGTTACATAGACTGTAGCAATGTTTGTATGAAGTTCTTACACTCTCTGTCCTCAGATCAATAACGCATCTCATTACGCTGATCCATCCGTCCAATTAAAGGTTCAGATTTAAGGTTATGAACTTGATTTCCTCTTAATACAAACATTTGTGTTGGGACGTTGTGCAAATGTTAATCCTTAACCGCAAAAATTCTCACCATTATGTGCAGCAGGAGAAAGAAGAGCAAACATAATCAATATAATCAACACTCAATAAGATGATAATAATTACAGTAATGGTTGGTTCAACGCTTACTGCAAGTGTTGACAATCAATAAACTGTGTTCCACATCACTGCGTTACAAGGTAAACGCTGCTAATGTATTTGTGTCAGCTCCTGGCTGTGTGTCACGTTAAATTCATCTTCACCTTGTGCACTGCTTTCCACAATAATCAATACCAGAGTCCATATACACGTCAAATCATGCCTCCTTTCCGACTAACAAGACAACTTGCACAAATGTAGCCACTTTGAGTGAGTAAGTAAATGAATGAGGTTTTAATGCCATATTTAGCAACAGCAGAGACTGCCTCCAATATATATTCTCCTTCCAAGCATCCAGAAGAGTTAGCTTTTATGTCAGAAATTTGGAGTAGGATTGTATACTCCAAGGCTCCACACAAGGATAAGCATCTACTGATCTTGTGCTGCTGTTCAGCAATGAACAATATCAGGTTACAACTGGAGGAACGGATGATTGAATATGGTTTCACGCCACTTTTAGCACTATTCCAGCAATATCATGGCAGAGACACTAGAAATAGGCCTCACCCAATGTACCCATATGAGGAATCGAACCCAGGTCTGACGAGTGACAAGTGGATGCTGTAAATCACTGCACTAGCCCACCGACCTGGGGTAAATAAGAAAACACCAGCAGATGGCGTTAAGACTTTTTATGAACTCCATATAACCCAGCTGCCATGACGATGAGTTCATTACTTAAGTCGTTCAAGACTTTTAACTGTGAAGAATCTTACTGCTACAAATCCTTACATGCCAATAATATAACTGAGAATTCCAAATACATCAGGGTTATCAAGGACCTACAAATAAGTAGAAATCTTTGTTGTTAAAATTGTTCCCTTAGATCACTGGATTACCAATGTTTCAAATAAAGATCCACTGCTCATGCTGTTACTGGCATTCCTGATATTGTGGCTGGCCAATACTTTGCAGTCAACCAGAAATCAACATCCATAAGCCGCTGCCACACATTATCGGAGGTAACGCCCTGTATTGCATCTGTTTGTCCCAATCCTCAATCAATATTTCATGTCAAGAGCAATATTGTAAAAAGTTGCAAAAAATAGTAAAGGGTCTTTTCCCAGCTGTACAGCGCTCAACATATTCTTACTTTTATTACTTTTTGTCAAACACAACTTTCTTCACTTTACCAAAATAACATGGTGCCATTTGTCACGCATGAATCCTTGATAATACTTTCTTTAACACTGACTACAAAGTATGAGGGAAAAAGTGAAACAACACAGGAAGCAAGGAAATCTTCAAAGAATTTGACAAAATTTCAATGTGCAACAGATATTTGCACATAAATATAAAAGTGATATTTCATGTCAGTGGAAACATTCTTAGTTACACCCAACAATCATGAAAGTACCATCAGAGCTGAACGTGCAGATTGTGAGCAACAGACATGTCAATGGTTGTATTGGTAATGTTGTATACATTCACAGTGTCTCTTATTCTTGGTGAAATATCTGTATCTACAGTCAATGACGAAGAATCAAATCAATTTCTTCAGTAATCATGGTAACCAATTATGGACATTCTATATTTTCTTTAAGACAGGAATACACATGGTCCTGTGTCCTTTGATATTTATTACCTTATTATTCTTGACATGTAGCCATTTTAAGTAGTAATCTGAATTTGACTATTGGTGTCTCTCCTGAAGGAGCAGTAAGAGTACCCCAAAATGTTGACTCATACTTCAGAAGCTGATATTGATACATCTTTTTTATTTATGTGGATTACTTATAAATGCCATTCAAAATCTTCAATGACGTAGTCCTGACATCACTGAAAACATTCAGATTTCAGATGAAGTGTCTTTGTGAATGTATGGCACCAGCATCAACATCTAATTTTAAAATGCACCATACTAATATCTGGACGTCCATTTTCTTGGACACTGATCCAATGTCAATTTTCCCAAGACATTAAAATTGGGTCCAAATATAGAGGAATGTCTTATCAAAAGTTGATGAAATCATGACAATGTCCTGAAGCCATTCAACTTCAGCCATTTAACTGTGTCTGGATCAGGTCACCATGGCAACTAATCCCCAATACTAATACATGCATGGAGGACACTACCGGTGGAAATTGCTCTTACAGGGATCATCAAGATGTACTGCTGATGCGTCTTCCAGCAGGACATCACTAACGATATTTCTTTGATCAGGTTAATTGTAAAGTAAAATGTTGCGGTTAGTTTCAGTTATTACTTTCGTTTGATGGTGACATTTTCCTCATGGTCATGAGGAACATGGCGTCCAGATTCTATTGATTCTAATGCTACGTAGCATACACTAACCAACAAACTAAGAAGCTCCACCTGAAATTATGTCCATCACACTGACAGCTCTGGCAACCGAAATGATCCGTCAACACTCCATATATTCAACTCCAGAAACTCCATAATCTCCTACGCATGACAGGTCAGCCTAAGATAATATGACTATTAAGGGTTGGTTTACTACCACTTGGCTGATCAAAAAAGATTTTATTAAATCAAACCTGATTCAATACCTTAAAATAAGCACTAATTTGTCACATACCACATGACTTAAATAGCACGTTTATTTTTGTGTACAAATATCAACACCTTGTCAATAGCCGATGATAAACTTCATTCATAGACATTCATACATAACCTGATCTCACTGAACAAGAATAGAATCTAATATCTCCAGCCATGCTGCTTATAACACTGTCTCAGATGAAGCTTCGCAATCTGCCGCTGGCTTTGCCAACATAAATCACTTACTGACTGGCTGACAAGACATTAGACAACAAATACACTGTGTCTAATGGACACTCATCACTCAGTGATAAGGAGTTTTGCAGGTAATTAATCTCTGATCTATGGCACCAAGTGAAGGTGAAGACCACTCTTTCATGACGTTACACAATTCGGCATATTAATCTGTAACACTATCAATATCTTCTGAATGGCAAGTGTTGAACACAGCTCAATAAAGGGTCATTACTGACCACAACAAACCAATGCCTTAAGTGTAGTTATGTATATATCATTACATATAAAATGTACAACTGGTCAGCGTGCAAAATAGTAGCCAGTGGCTAGTAAAAATCCAGTTGGGCCAGTAATTCTCCACTTTCAAGCTACTCGTAAAGTTTTCATGGGTCATTTTGTAAATATGGCAATCTCTCCGACTTACAAGTTACAATACAATACTCTTACCTAAGTTAAAATAAACTTTTAAATCATTCAAGATTATGGTCTGACAAAAATATTTATCACATCAACAGTTTGATGATGACAATATCCTTTTCTGGTCTATTTTTGTGATCTTTTGCTCAGTTTCTACATTCAAATTTCAGGCTAGTGAATTATTTTCTGGGATAATAAAGTTTTCAGGCATCGCTAGAACAACTGTGTAACAAAATTTGGAAACTATTTTGCACACTGTATCTGGCATAAACAGCTTATGTGCAGTAACTGGCAATTGTGTATGATGTGTTCAGAACCCTTCCTGCTGCTTTGGTCCCTCCAGTTTCTGGGGTTGAAAAAAAAAATACCATGTACAGATTAAGTGCAATACATGAAGTCCCAAACATATTATTCATAATGACCGAATTATTTTATACAGTATAATGCAACATTACATCTTGTTTAAAACAGCTATTGGTATTTGTGTCCATCCAGTTTCTTGCATAATGAAGCTTTGGCAGCTGTAAAAGTCTGTAACTTTTTTTCATCAGTCCAAAGCCCTTGTCAAGTAAATTACTCGTAAGATCAGCTCATCCTTGTCCACACACTGAGACCAATGACAAACTACTGGATTCAAAGCCACGTTTAAAGGTTCCTGATGATCCCAACACTGCACAGTGAACTGCTGTACTTTGAGAAGACTATAACATCTATACACCAGACGTATATGATAGCATGCTTTTACACCCCCATCAAGGTAGAGTTAACATTAAACCTATCACGTATCATAATAACAGAACAGTTGGAACATGTTTCAAACATCTTGAAGGCAAATGTGCTTTCAACAAATGCTCTTCCTTTTCTTGACTCACAAAACCTTCTGCAGAATCAGAGGGGATAGTGTTGGAGAAATGCAAATCAGGTATTCCATGCTCAAGTCAGTAGGTGAGCATTCCACTGGGAGCGACACCACTACCTCCCTAATGCATGAACATGCATGGATAAGCTTCAGTATAATCCACTTCAGATGTACTGATCCGGAACATAGACCAAGTAACCATACCATGTGAATAATATGTACAAGAGACTTAGGTCAGCATGACCTTGATTAAGCTAGAGCAATATCTCTATCATGTCCATACAGGACCAGAAATTTGTCTTTACATATTTTAAAGTGCTATGCTCTTGATGAAAAGAAATTAACGCTTAACATTACTGAAGTTGTCAGAATTTAGAAGTCCCTGGCTTGAAGAGCAGCAAGGATTTCAATGGCTATTTTTACATCATTAATCTGGAAAGAAGTAATTGATTAAATACAGAGAAACAATTTGTGAAATATGTTGTGACTGTATCACAGCATGTAAACATCAGGGTGCAGGGTCTACCAGATCCTCAGTGTAGGTCCAAGGATGCAAAAAGACGGTTAGATCATTGAAACTGATTCAATTGTAGCCATGGCAGAATGCACATCCATTTAATTGTCTGATTCTCTTTAATCCATTAGCAAATGAAGCATATCCCATTAGTGAGTGAGTTAAGTAAGTTTTATGCCACACTCAGCAATATTCCAGCTACTGGTAGACAAGGATAAGTTAAGCACCAACCTGACAATTGACCTCTAACAGCATGTATAAGTGACATCCAATGGGTGCCATCACCACTGTGAACGAAGGGGCCCCAGTCTGCTATTAAGTGTAGCTGCCACACCAACCATGTTCATAAATACATTCTCTGTGTCCGTCCAACTTATCCTTGTTTGCCAGTATATAATGGCAGTATATCACATTAGTAGTCACTATATTGGAAGAAACCTTCTGCACAGATACAAGCTACTTAAGGAACAAGGTGGATCCAGTGGTCAAACTGGGACCGACTTCAAGAATACTTTCGGGTGGTTGAGCGATTGTTTCACACCGCTTTTGGCAATATTCCAGCAATATACGTAATGGGTTTTCCACACTGCACCCAAGTTGGGGAACTAACAGCCTTTCAACCTGACAAACGAATGCTTTAACCACTAGCATTTCCCACTACCCCACCCACTAAAAGAGCCTAAAGCACAAACAAAGGAGGGGGGAAGGGGAAGAGAGGTGAGAGAGGGGAACAACTAAATGCATCACCTTTCTTCTGATTTCACACATTCAGTGAAAACATGTTTGATCACAATACTTATGATTCTTACTGACTATACCAGGGCATATGGCGTCGGTTTGTTAGGAATGTTCTGTACTGCCTTTCAAAAATTTGTTTGATTTCTGTATCACATAATTGTTATAAACCTGCCAAGCAAGATAATTACTGATGTGCACATACACTCAGCAAGACCATTGAAGGATCAAGCAGAGATAAAAGTATTAAAAAAAACTCTGCCAATTCAACTTTCTAGCACGTAGTTCAACTGCACCCGGAATACACCTTATAATAACTACACTGTCTGTTTCTTGTGTATTGCATGTGCATGGGTTAACAGCTATGTGTTGTGGGAAGATTTTGTATGAATTTCAGTCTTACTCTTTCCATTCCTTATAAGGGCAGTTACACCATGTATAGCAAGGTGCCAAACAAGGGTTTTTTCATGATGACCACCTGCTCAGACTGAGGTAGACACTTGTGAGATGAAGTCTGCAAAAGCCTCCAGTTTCATTTTAATTCAAGCTCTTTGAACTATGTATTCTCCTAAAATTAAGGTAAAGGAAACTTACTAATGGAAGGCTATGTGGCAGTACTTACTAACCATGACAGAACTGTGATCTGAAGGAATGGTAGTTCTTAACTCAGAAGTACTCATAAAACATATCACATTACAAATGATATATACTACACCCAACCCACAGCATTCCAAAAGTCAGAAGTACAAAAACATACCAACGAGTGAGCTGATATAAACTTTCTGCACAAATACACACAGAGTACTAAGTCCACAACAAGCCCCTGCTATGTTGACACACACATAGAACACTTCAATACCAAACCTTCTCACTGATTCTAAAGGGATATGCCTAGGTAGGAAGAACTGTGAATCCATGGACAAGGTGCGATCACTTGAGGAAAACATAAACGACTGGCTGATTATCACACCTCCAGTAGGACTCAGTTTATGACCAAACATTGGTCTGTTAACTGTTGTTTGAAGGAACAGAATCTGTTTAACTTCCATAGCTATTTGGCAAATTTCAATGCATCTTTTAGGATGGAATTTGTGATCAAAATATTGTAAGTTATGTGAGAAAATTTAAAAAATATGTTCTTATAAACATTGATCAGTCTTTTTGTCAAGCAACAACCTTCAGAAAATGTCATCATATGTTCCAGGTTAGTTAATGGCATCTCATAACTGAACATTATACACTGTCATGGACTTAACCTGTAGTGCGCTGAATAAAGTTTGGGTCTGGAGGATGTTGCTTTTGTGTGAACTGAGAATGCAAGCTTGCATTTGATTAAATCATGTGTGTAGTGCTAATCATATTTAAACTTTTTCCTCACTTTGCATTTTTTTTCAGCCTGGCAGATTCTCTGAACCAATTAATAGAAGCCATGCAAAACAAATCGTCTTCTTGACACACAGTGCTTCATGATGATGACAAGACAGTCCATGTGACTGTGAGTTTTCCTATTGTCTGCACTGAGATGTCAAATGCATGCTGTCCTTAACCGTCAGGTGGTATAAACCTACGCATTATTTGTCATCATTCACTTGATGCTCAGTTAAGGAATTTATAACAGGTATAATTAGTGGTAACGCCACTTAGATTACCAGACTAAGGTCCCCATTTGGCATTTCTTGTGTCTGTATCAATACATATATATATATATACACATATCTATGGATTTCCTAACCTTTAAATTTGTGTCATGATGCCCCAGCTTAGAGATCACCACTCAAACAAATATTGTCATGTTCTGAGAAACTGCAGAATGATTCTATCTATGGGGGACATACTGGACAAGGAGGCGTTCCAATTTGTAAATACCAGGAAATGCTGATAGACAATAATCAGACACTAATAGAATTTGTAGCTACGCAAAATTCATATTCCTCCACAAAACTAAATGGCATCAGAAACAACACGATGACTAGAATCCTCGGAGTCATCAACATGACTGACTGCGTGAATACACAAGATTCCTGCATGGCAACACATGAATTGTCAAATAATGTCTTACTGAATTAACAAACAGGGCCATTTAGCTGTACAATTTTCATTGATGGAAATTAGCTCAATTGTCAAACAAGCCCATAGTGTCAATGGGATCGTTTCTGCTAAAACACAAAAGGTTACTAGCTCTCACATTATAAGACTTTCCAACATAATTCTCTAAAGACACCCCAAAGTCAATCATGTGAAGCTGATAGGGCATCGAGATATGAAACACATCCAGACCATACAGGAAAGCAGAATTATGATTTTACTGGCCCTGGGTAACGTCTACTCGCCTAAGGCATACCAGGGAGCATTTACTTCCATACCTGGTCTCATACTGATTTCTAACCCTCCATCATTGTTTGTCACTAAGACCAGCATGAAGAGCTCCTTACTGTCAGAGGATAAGACTGGCTTAAGGGATAATATGTTAAGATGGGTTTGTCATGCTTGTATAGGAGGAATGACAAGTATAAGACAAAATATTATGGATGTTAATCTGATGAAAGGGTAAGTAAAAGCCCTGAAACATTGCATATACAATAAACAAAAAGTTGACATCAATAATATTTTGTCTTACACTTGAGAAACAACTTCTATATTCCTCTCTAGACTATGGAGAGAGTACAGGTTACCAGAATCTGCCAGTCAGGTGTCACTCAAACATCACTATTTGAACATCTACTGAGTAGATGACTCAACAAGTCATATAATTATAAGCTACCTAACTTCCAGAAGATCACTTTCAGTTATGCTCACAGAAAACTGAAAATGTACAACTAAATTGCCTACCAATAATTCTAGATGAAGGCACAGTCTCTGAACATATACAGAAAGTTCACTTATAACGTACACGCTTACAACGAATTGCCGGTTACAACAAACAAATTCAGAAGTCCCGACTGCTTTCCTATATATTGTTATGAATTAACTACTGTATACACTGATAGTACAAATTATCTGTTACAACAAACAAATTGACAGGTCGCTCTGTGCTATTTCACACGTTGATTGACGTGTTTACAACGACGAACAGCTGATCCGAATTCACTTGCGTGTCATCTCACGTGTCAACAATTAGCTTGTGAAAACAAACAGGCTTCCTCACATGGGATCAAGAGGATAATAAAATAAACTTACCTGTGAACTTTTATCATTTATTTAATCTTGTTAATCTTGTTAACATTGTCAAGGCATAAATAGCGAACACTTCACTTGAAAGGGGACAAATGCCACAGAGGAAAGAAATCTAAAGAACGCATCACTGTTACCGATTTTGTTAAAGATGCACAATAAAATACATGATCAATGAAGAAATGAATGATCCATGACAATTACATTGGTTTTGTCTTATTTTATTTTCTGTGTGAACATGAACTTGTCTGAAATAAGTGGCATGGTGACGATTCTTGGTAATTTCTGAATATTAACGAACATTCACGAATCGCTTAGAACGAACTTCACTTACAACGAACTGAAAACAACAGTCCCTTTGAGTTTGTTATAAACGAATATTACTGTATAATTTTGATAGTAACAAACAAACCCATTTTAACAGAAAAAAATACTCATGGAGACCAGAGATTCAGAACCTAAGGAAATCTAGACTTCATTCATTTAAGGCTTTAGCACTGCTGAGAAGGTTTGGCGTTAGGCAAAATAATGTGCTTCAGGGACTGTGAGACAGGCTACAATACTTCCTGCTTGCTCCCTTGTAGTCTTGATTAATATGCCTTGCAGCAACAGATTAATGGTTCATTTTACAGTGCTCTTGTATCATATGACTGAGCATAACTACACCTTTGTACAGGGTCCACTGCCCAAGGGAAAGCATATAGAATTCTCATCACATTTAATGGTTGAGTGTACACATTGTACTTAACAAACACCCAACAAAAAAAGATCATTTTTAAAGAAGAGAAATAAATATCTGACACAAATTGGCAGTGTAGAAGTTCTGACAAGCCTACTGTTCCCACTAGGCTGGACTGTGAGTGAAACACAGCCAACATGGAATTAATCCTAGTCCTATGGACAGCTGCTTCCTGAGCTGGCTCTAGTTGATAGTTCGGCCATTATTGGTTCCTGATACTTCAGGAATAAGTGGTTCTGAGCAATGAGCAATGAACAATAAAAAAAATACAGAACAAAACAGCACGTTTCCATCTGATTTTCAATGTTTGTATCAAACACAACATTGTGCTTTGCATTAGTTTTTAAAAACCTGCCCCTTACTTAAAATAGAAATAAGGAATATTTTTGTACATCTACAACTGCTGGTGCCAAGAATATTTTCAAGAACATTTAGTGAGAACAAGATTGTGTGGTACTTCCAAAGGGTTATCGTGGTCTTTTGACAAATGTACCTATCATATTTAGTTTAGGTCTTTACTGATTTTAAGTAAAAGAAAATGAAATTCATACAGACACTGCAACACTGACATAACAAAATCATGAGTTACGCATGCTGTTATAAGTGGAAGCTGTGGAGTACTATTGTTGATGACGACTGCTTTTGGACCACCTGTCTAATAAAAGACATCCCTTAACAGTTATTAATGCTAGATACCACTTTTAACAACAAAGAAGAAAAATTATGCATAATTTGAGGACGTATCAAACAATATGTTCAAGTTTTGAGTTTTATGGAGAAAATGGCCACTGTGCATACACAGAATATGATCTGGAACAGATGACCTGGAAAACTAATTGTTTGTGATACTACAATGGCTAAATGTGACCAAAACAGAGAAATATCTATGACCATTTTTCTGTATGTGTCAAGTTATACACGAGTTGTGGCCATAAAAACTCGCAATATTTGAAAAGGGAAATACCAACTAGAAGAGCAACAACATTGTCAAAATGGGCAAGGGAGAGCAGATGACAGATGATAAAATATATGCAATACATTGTTCTACTTAACAAGACATTATACATGAATTGTTATTGCAACAAATTGCAATACAAAGGCTGGTAACCATGAATGAAGTAAAGTAAGAAAGGAATCAATTTCAATTTGTCGTGAACTGTAAGCGTAAGCAAGATAAAGTTTATGTGTTTTGATACCGGCATGCGGTGCAATGGGAAACTGGTAGACTTCGGCTTGTTGAAAAATAATGCAATTTTCTAATACAAATCACAAATACTTCTGCGGCTTATTAACATGAACCAATAAATCGACGAAAATGGGAAACACTACAGCAATGACTTACTGTAGTAGCTTGAGAGGTGAACATGACTGAATATGTAGAAGTAAGTGTAGCCGTAATTTAATTAACACCATGAATGCTTTCAAGGTTGTAGTTTAATTATCAGTTACTAGCTAACTAATTTATGACACAACTGCAACCTTTTGCAATAAAGCATATGTAAGGTCAGACAAAACCATTGCACATGGTCTGGAGCAGTGTGAATGATTGATGATAGAGATCTTACAAATTGATGCTAAAAGCAACATACTGGTGAACTAGGGAACAATGGTAGATTGTCTGGCATTGGTCATCATTAATGGACATGGTGAGAAGGGAAATGGACATGGAAACATATCTTTGTAATATAAGGTCAGTCAGGGTTTCTTGAAAATGTAGTCAGTACAGAGGTTATTGATGATATTAATCTCAGTACTTTCATCTGTTCAAATCTCTATGTGAGCATTGCTTTAAGGACATGGCCTTTTATCTTAGCTCACACATGAATGTCGCTCTCTGACTAAGCAGCCTTGTATTTTTTTTCAATGTACCATGCTTACAGACGATGTAGTTTTTTTCAAATTTTGCAATTGAAAGTGAACGGAAAGGCAATGTCTTAAAATGGATTTCCTTGTGTCGTCTGCACAATGGCGACGAAATGATTTGCCTCACATTTAAAAGAATTGTTCGGTGAGATAAATATGTTGTTCACTGGTCCCTCAAGGTCCATGGGCTCATGTACCTTTGAGGTTTGTTTATGTTCACCGAGCCCACAGTGAACAACTTACAACGTCACATCCTTCAAAGAATAACTGATTGAAATATCCCAAACAATCTACATTCCATGTAGACTCCTGTTTATCAAGTTAATCTGTTCACAGACCTCTAATGCAGTGAGTGAGTGAGTGAGTTTAGCTTTAAGCTGCACTCTGCAATATTCCAGCTATATGGCAGTGGTCTTTAAATAATCGAGTCTGGACCAAACAATCCAGTGATCAACAGCATGAGCATCGATCTGCGGGACTGGGAACCGGTGACATGCCAACCAAGTCAGCAAGCCAGACCACCCGATCCCTTTAGTCGCCTCTTACGACAAGCACATAGTCACCTTTAATGGTAAGCATGGGTTGCTGAAGGCTTATTCTTCCCCAGACCTTCATGTGTCTCTAAAGTGGTCGTAGTACTAGTAGCAGTGAGCAAGTTTCTTCGTATATGTTGGGGTCACTATAAAATCACATCTGGACCAGACTATTCAGCGATTAACACTTTGTGTCAACCCGGTCAGCAAGCCTGACCAGATGATCCTGTTAATCGCCTCTTGCGAAAAGTGAGGGCTGCTTAAGACCAACACTAACTTGAAACTTCAGAGGTTGAAAGTTTTACTGTCTTAGCACATGGTATATTAAAATTTCATGTGAAAAGTTCCAGCACAAACAAAATACCAGGGAGTGAATTGTGAGCCACATTATCTATTTTTATGCAGAGGCATTTACACTAATCAGAAGCTGAACCCTCATACAAGACCTGATGCACTGAGTTCACTTTATACTCTGTGTACTGGGAAAGCACATATTTGAACCTTGAGCTTAAAAATGTGTTCATTAACCATTTCGTACACACAATTCAATAAAAAAAAATAAGAGCATGGTGCTAGTACAGAAAATTTGCACATACATAGCCTTTATTTCATTCAGTTTTAACAAATCTTTTCAAATGCAAAAGATTTACTCTAAAGCACCATTTAATCATAAACAACATGACATAAAATAAGACACTTATTTGTTTTATAACCTGAATATATCAGGTTTAGCACAAAAAAATTGACACATACGTCTTGAAACATCTGCTAAGGAGAATCACTCAAAATAGTCTCAAACAGTAAAAAACTGTTGTTCTTATTCCCATTACGTAAGAAACCAGGGGCTTAGCCATAAATATGTGTATCTCCAGCACCACATGGCAAGTGAAGTGACAGCATCAAGAAGATAAGGCCTGGTGCTTAGGGACGCATGCATATACACCAGTACAATATCTACATAACTAATACCTAAATAAACACTCAAGACATTTCTAACAAAGAGGGTGTCACTTCAAGTACTAGCACATGTAAAGTTTTGATAAATACCCTGCATAAAGTGGTAGGAGATCTGCACCAACCTAAAAATAGATTCCATTGGAATGTTTAAATCATTAAGCATATAGCCACTTTCGCTTTACAGCCAGTGCAAGTTTCTATCCAGACTAGAAATACTCCCTGAAATGCTATGAGTTTATTTGTTATCTTATCAAGGGGTGTGGCAGAAACACATTTGTTAACAAATCATATTCAGTGTCATGGCATATTACATTTGGAGGCAGACATTCACATTTCTCCTTTTCACACAGCAAACTAGCTTAGGTAGAAGACTTCTGATTCTGATTGAACACTATGATATTGATTCTGACTGAACTGGGATTGAATTGACTTTTTTATGTTGAAAAACTAACATGGCCACAAACATATTGCAATACTAACTGAATCGGAATATCATCAATACAACCTTTGTTAGGGAGTTATGGATTGGTTTGTCACACTTCAATGTTATTACAAATGTTAGGACACTGTCTCCAGCTGATACATCCACGAAGCTACGGCTATTATGAGACTTCGATCACTTGGAATTCTTGTGTAACAAGCATTTGTTTCTAATATTTGACAGAATAAGTGACTATGGTTTTATGCAATATCACAGTGAGGTACACCAGAAATGGGCTTCACATACTAGTATTGTACCAGGGGTTCAATTTTTTTCCTTTAGGCAACTTGCCACAGTAACTTGTCCTGACTAAGTTTCCACTTGCCCTGATTTTTATGATACAGTCATGATGATGTAATTATGGAAGAATAAATCAACATGGTATTTGATGTTAATGTTTAGTGGACTATTTTTTGAGAAGTGATAAACAGCAAAGAAGGATAATTCTACTTTATTATCATTGTGAAATTTAATAGCTACATTTTGAGCAAATTTGAAATGAAAACCAAGTTTATATACAGTTTAAAAAACATTATCTAGCAGATTACTGAGAAGTAAGAAACCATTATTTGATTGCTCAAAACGAAAACTGACTAGTCGCAGACGTCAGGTGTGGGATTTTTTAACACCTGTGTACCAGAGTGAGAATTTGATCCAAGGTCTTTGATGTGACAAGTGAGTGAGTGAGTGAGTTTAGTTTAATGCCGCTATTAGCAATATTCCAGCGATATCACGGCGGGGGACACCAGGAAATGGCCCTAACACATTGTGCCCATGTGGGGAATCGAACCCGGGTCTTCGACGTGACGAGCGAACACTTTAACTACTAGGCTATCCCACCGCCCCTTGATGTGACAAGTGAACGCCTTAGTTTAACCACTAGCAGTCCTACTATACAAATGGTGAACAAATCTTCAAAATCTGCACTTGTATTAACCAAAACAGAACAAAAATCACCAAAATATTAAAAAATAACTTTCCAAAACTATAACATACTAACAGTAACAATATCCTCTGTAACCAAAAGAAAAGCTCTGTAACAGAAAACTAATTCACTGAAATGAAATGAAAACAAAACTCGCCAAGAGTAGTCCGTCGTACAGATCCTGAATCAAATATATCCAAGAAAGCCCATGCAAGTCAAGAAAATGTGGCAAGTCTTGATTTCCCCAGGTTCTGAAAATGAAGAAAGTCTCAGGGCTCCATTTCATTATAATATTTTTTCACCATGAACCTGTTTCAGTAAAATATGTTCATTTCAGACACTAGATGTTAGTCTACTACAAGAGCAAAAACTGACACAAAGCGTTCACGACAACAGTCACAGCATCCAAAAACATCAGTGATTGCATCCCCAAAATGGCATTAACCACCAGGCAACCCCACCACCCATTGAAACAGTAGAACCAGCTGACTGCATCAAAATGTCAAACCAATGTAGGTGAGGAATCAAATCCATAATACACACAAACAGAATGAGTACAAATCAACACACATAAACATTTCCCAAGCTGTATGGTCAACGTACACACAGCAGTGCTCAACACAACCCAGATGCCGGGCCAATGTTAACCCTCCTTGCTATCATCCAAATTTTCTTTTCAAAGCGTACACATTGTTCCTACAAAATACAATTCCACCATCAGTGAGCATGTTGTTTTTAGTCCAGTGAACAAGAAGCCTTGATTGATCGACCAAATACACCCACTGTGACATGTACATGACAACATCTTCAAGACTGTCAGTCACACTGATTCTCACACTGTAATGTGACAATATTTACCGACAAGCAATGTCCGTTTTGCCCCCCTCTGACCGTGTGTTGACAATGAAGCCTCTCTCCCAACCAACCTTTCCCATCTCAGCTCTGTGAACAATCAATACATGCTGGCCTATGTAACGATAGTAGGTGTTGTACAACAATCGGTGGAAACCGTGGAGATAGGAATCCAGGGGGACGACTCCTGATTCAATTTGTAGCCACTTGCTGTACATACAAAGCAAACGAAACGAATTAAAACACTCAAGTGGAGTTTATGTTCTATTCCTAATCTAATGGCAAAGTTGGTTTCAATATTAGTGAAGTATAACAACAAAGAATTCAAGTACCAGTGGTGACAATTCAACTCTTGAACTGGACACAAGGATGTAGGTTCCCCCAATCTGCATTTCACTGTGCCATAGTGCACTTCCACGTACGCTCTCAGTCTCAAACAGTGGGTGGTGAACATGGTGAATATGGTAGTCTGACAAATTCAGAAATACTCCACCAGCAGACCACACCAGAAAGGGTTGCACCATGTGAGGAATCGAACCAAGTCCACTGGCATGAAGGAACATTTAACCACTAGGCTACACCAGCAGCCCTCATTTGAAACAACTGTCAAACTAACGGCCTTTCAATACCACTGTCATAGATACTGTATCTCAAAGAAACAAAAAATATTATCAATATAAAAAGTACATCCAAATGACCAGTTACTTACTTTTGGTTTTTAATCCACAAAAAAAAAAAATCTTTTAATTTGGTTTTTTTTATAACCATTACCACAAGCCACAACAACAAAAGTTTCAAGAAGTCAAGAAGTCAAAACCTTGTTGAACTGGACACATCAACAGCTTAAAACAGTTACATTACTTACAAGATGAGAATCACAATAAGCTTAAAGTGCAGTTTCATCAACATTTGGATCATTTAAAATATTTGGATTTTCCTGTAAAACATTCAGCCATTCCTAACTTTCCTCATTTCATATTTCAGAGTTAAATGAGAGTCAGTGTTAACTTACTGATTCAAGCTTCATTCAATGATATTTCAGTAGTTTCCTAGTCTGAATCCAATAATCTCCCTTGGTGTCCTTAACCATCTTTTCAAATTTGCTGTTGAAAGGCAAGCTCAAACACAAACAATATCCCCAAAAGTCATGAAAAAACCCTGGTCACCATGTTTTAAAAGAAATCTAGATACTGAATCATTTTCTGACAGTTTTAACACAAAAACAAGAGTAATAACAGAATGATGACAAAAGTCATCATTAATCAATGACTGACTTTCATGCACAAAAGATGACCATAACTGGCAGATTTACACAAAGCTCATTTGTGTGAGATTATGAAAATACTGACAGACTAATTTGTTCTCGCAAAATCCAGTTACTGAATATATCAAATAATCAAAAGGGACCAGTGGACTTGTGGGATACGACCAGTTGTGTCTAGCCCTGAGACAAATTGGAAGATACCGCTGCCCTACGTCCTCCCTGATATATTGATTCCTTATGTCACCATCATGCCACAATTTCTCTACTCGATAACCCTTCCACTTTCGGTTTACTGGAGGAGAATTTGGCAATAAATACAGAAATTCATGACCATTGTGTATGTCCCTTGCATATAACTAACAGATCCAATTTTGTTTGTACCAGTTGTCATGGTTACTCACAACAAAACTGCTAAACACAGGGACAAGTATAGTGCATGCTGCAGTACTAACTGCCAACAATTCTGGAAATATTAACTGCAACCATGTCATAACAGTTACTCATTATCAGAAGACACCAGGAACTCAACAGCAAAGCCTATCAATTTCATGAGACTGAATATCATTAGTTCTTCTAAACGTTGGATAGGAAGCCTTTGATTTGTACAAAGATAATAATCTGTGATTAAAATTGCTAATAGGGACACTGAGCAAATTGCTATCACGAAATATTAAACATTGCTTGAATAATACACACTGTTATGTTCTTTTCTTTTAAACTACCGGTCACCTTTGAAAACAAAGACTTACATCAAACCACATGTAGACAGGTTTTAATATAATCAATAAACATGAATAATCAATACATATGAATGCTATTTACAGTTTAGCTAATAGGCTTCACAAAAGTTTCTGAATCCCAAACTCAAATACAAAGAAGTGAAAAATAGCTTTGCCTTATTTTTGTCAAATACA
This sequence comes from Haliotis asinina, assembly GCF_037392515.1. Classification (NCBI taxonomy): domain Eukaryota; kingdom Metazoa; phylum Mollusca; class Gastropoda; order Lepetellida; family Haliotidae; genus Haliotis; species Haliotis asinina. Next base: position 21,862,063 of record NC_090282.1, on the reverse strand, counting down.
AACCTTCTTGTTAACAGAAATAGCATTGGTTTGTACAACTTATAACTACTAACGTGACAAACAGCTTTGATATTGTGTACATGCAAACATGTAGAGTTTATTTTAGGGCAAAATTATATTCTTTGAAGTGACTTTTAAAAATTACTCTGGATTTTTTTTTTTTTTAAAAATTCCCACCAACATTTCTCAACCTGACATTAAATTACTTATTAAGAAAAGGTACAAACTGGCCAACCATAACTGCCACAGTACCTCAGTAAATATCCATCAGTAATAACTGCAAACATTGACAACAGATGTTTATACATACTTATCACCGTGACCTTCACCTTGAATGACCCAGGCCATGTCAACCTAATCCTATGTATGCATTGCATGTACATGAAGTGTATACAATTACAAAACAGAAACACAATCCAAACTATACTACAGTCTTTGCCAGCCTGCCAAACAGTCACTGTAACAGTGTAAGACTGATAGTGTTTCTGGTGACAACTGATTCCTTGAAAACACTGTACAGTGGCAACATGGCAGATTCAATTCAGTGACTGGGTTTGAGGAAGGTAGAGCTAAGGAAGCAGTTTGCATGGGTACAGCAGACATAAGGAAAATGGATATAAATAACAAACACCATGCTGAATGTTACACTTTTGAATTCATACAATGGCTACTAATGTCAGTTAGAAACTATTTCACTGATTATCATTGCTATGACCGTCTACACAGTCTTACAATACAATATTACAACAAAATTATTAAACTACACATGTATCTCAAATTCATATGAAATTATAGTCAGTCTGACATGGAAAATGGCCAACATTTTAATGTCCTATTGATGTACACATACAACCACGCTTGTTTTCAGTCTAACATTTAGTGGACCACTAGGGTTGTGTACTGGCAAGTTAATTTAACTGGCACATATTGCAATTGGGTGCTGAAGTGTTTAACATTAAGTGGCAATAACTGCACAGCAGAGTATATTTGGTCTTGAACATTTATATTATCTTTCTGATAACATATATGTTAAATGTTAAACAACAATCTCAAAATGTAGTTGAATAGTAAGGGATCTTTTCATTTTAATTCAATTTACGGAACGTAAAACATGCCTTTGGTCGTTTGGCTATGAGTAAGTTCACTTTCATGTTGCCTAAAGCAATAATCAAGGAATATCATGGTAGGGGCATCAGAAATGGGAATCACAGATTGCATCTATGTGGGGAATCGAACTGGGGTGTTTGAAGTGATGCATGAACTCTTTAACCAATAGGCTATGCTTCTCTGACAGCTATGAAGAAAAATATCAGTTGTGAATAAGGACATTTGTTGATTTTGTCTCAAATTATAAGAGATGATCACCAGACGAGAAATGTATTTTTATCCAACATACTTATACACAGAAAAAGTTATTTCATTATGTATAGTTTTTAAAAATGAATGCCAGTATTTCAGGAATAAGGTGCAGTCGTGATAACTGGCTAAACTACTGCTCGCATTGAATAAAGGACAAGCCAGAGTGACAGAACAAACATTCCACTAAAAGCATCACCTAATTACATATTATACACTTCCCCCAAATCCTGAAATTCCCTATTTTCTTGCTGACATTGAATTGCTAATTAAGTATCATCTAACAACATGCAAATTACAAAATCTTCCCAAATCCTGAAAGTTAAACTCAATATTCTTGCTGACCTCTTACCATTCTAATGATGAACACGTAATGTGGATGTTCAGAATTATTTTGGGAGAAGCTCCAAGAGTATATCAAAGCAGTCCTCTTGAAGCTCACATCCTACACATCTGAGGGCTTAATGGACATTCCTTGAGTGATAGGTCATGATTAGTATTGAGTACACACTAACATCCTGTTACCCAAGGGGCATATGAGGAGCCCAAGGACATGAAAATTCAGGTCAAAGGTCAAGTCAACTCATGTCCCTTAACTTTTCTGATAAACATCCATCTGTTTAATAAGACAAGGAAAATTACATGAGTACTACTACAAACATATTAACAATCTGCTGACATATATTATGATATGTGTATATTTATGTGTATAAAATACAAACAGCAAGCTCATAACTGATGTCTTACAACGATTTGGCCACAGTGACCAAACTACCATTCCTAACATCTTTCAACTCTGACAAAGCAGTCCCTTCAAATACTCCAGTCAACATAATCAGAAAAAGACCCGTATTTATATTAAACAAGTTACAATGAAAGTTTCAGTAATAAGTAAACATGCGTAACGGAACAACACAATTAATCCAAAGTATATGATAAAGGTATTCCTATTCATAGGATTCGTTTAAAAAACTTTAAGTGCTGTTCATGGGTTTTACAAAGGCACATGGTCTGTGTGGCATAAGGCTATACTTAAATGTCTGGGTATCACATTTAGGTACTAGTAATTACTTTCATTCAGTAATGTGTAGATTTTAAAATTCCCATTTTAAGCAAAATGTTTCATGTGATCTCAATACATATAATTAAAACAAGTTATATAAATTATAATCCACTTGCATGCAAGTAAGCTGACATAACGCATTTGATCCATCAAGGTCAAGCTCTGCAAGTTACCTGTTGCTTCCTGGTCTAATAACAGCTTGATAATAGGTAGTTAACATCACATGAAAGTTGAATAATGTTTTTAATCTGACAACGGATTACAGATAATGAAAACTACACCCCACTATGTCACATAAAAGTGATTATCACAAACCAGACTTGCTTGAAAAATACATCAAATGTAACAACTTTTATCTTCGAGCATGTAGATCCTTTCACATTTAGAGCAATGGTTCACGTGCTAAATTAATGTAATATGTGGGTTTAAGTTCTGTATACCTGTAATATATGAGGAAAATATACGATTTAAGTTATCACAAGCAAAATTACCAAACTGTCAAACTTTTGCCATTAGTTTGTGTGTCTTGTTTAGGTTTGTTTACATTTACTGGAGTTTAGTCAGATGGTGTTTCATCTGTCTCAGACTGATTACTCAGCATTTTTGTAATAATGACGGTTTTCATGACTGGAATGTTGTTGAAGGAGTACGTGTGTGCGTTTCGATCACCCCCGTTCTGTCATTTGATCGCATACCTCTCAAACACGCCCCGCTTAGTAATACGCACCGACTGTATGCGGCTGCAAAGATGGCCGCCGCCATCTTAGGAAGTGTCAGTCTACAGTCCTCAGGTAAAGAGGGGTTTCGGGCTAATCTAAAATATACACACATATATTTACCATTTTTGCTAATATCCAATTCCATGAGATTGACGAAACTGCCAATATCGGGCGACAGGCGTCCGATTTCATTGTCACTAAGGCTCAATTTCCTCAACTGCACGAGACGGAAGAAGCCCTGAAACACACAGATCACAGTTCAGACATGGCCCGTATACATGCGATCTCGAATCGATCAAGGTGGTAGTTTCGATCATACTTACTCGAGGAAGATCCTTTATTTGATTGGCATCTAGTAATAACTCCTCCAAGCTCCTGGCATATCTAAAAACATCATCAGGGACAGTGGTTAATCCCCAATGTCGACGATCCACGTACTCGACCTGGCGATTACAAGCGCGAAACAGGGGTATACACTTGAGCATTTTGCCTCAATTTTAGCCTATTGACACCCACATCGACACGTAATAGTTGCTATAAATCCTTTAAAATCCAGAGAATGAATATGGGGTGATCGGGGCACATATAACACACTGTCTTTGCCAAACAAACTCTTCATACAGAAATTCGAATGCTGGGTTTGCACCATGTGACGTCATGAATCGCCGATATAGACCATAATGCACTACGAGCAGGTACGCGAATTTCTTCCGCTAGATGGCTCTGTGACCAAACGGAGACTAAGGCGGGCAGGTGTTTTCGTACGGAAATTGCATTCGATGTCATGTTAACAAGATTAAATTGATTAGATTTGCATTAATGATCGGATTAGGCGCGGGCGTTTATGAAACGTGAGACATCATAACAAGACCAGACATTTTAAAATAAAAACAAATAGCAATGTATTTATTATGTATTTTTAGCTCTACAGTGAACTTAATAAACCTAAATTCTTGAATCAGGTCTCGTTGGCATTGTTTTAGACAATTATTGATATTATGCCGTGTTTGAAGTAAGACTGTGTGTAATTCTACCAAAACTAAAATGCATTATCCCCGTATATGTTTGCTGAATTTATTGAAACAAGGTTTTTAAATTATGATGTGCAATAAAGTCTTCGCCGCGTAGTGAAATCATGTTAATTTTGCCGCAAGCAATATATTTATGAAAATAGGAAAATGCTATCTAGGTTTAGTATGAATTGTGTAAAAGTTTCATCGCAAATACACCCATTTCTTTCACACCCACCCTCCACCCGTACCCAAACCGCACCAATACTCGTAATCTTTGCCAAGACTCTTATTGAGATATTGGTTTAATCGTTGGTGAATGGAATGGAAGACATCCTATGAATGAAACAGTACACGGCTGTAAACATGATATGTATCAGCATACACAAGCAATGAAGGAGCGTTAGTCTCGGGTGATACCAACCACAGCCCCCAGCCGTCCTTGAGGAAGGTGCAGGGAGCGTGAGGCTGCATGTGTACCGTGACATTCAGTCTAACCTTTGAACCCTGATCAATTATAACGATGAAAATGAAAGACACACTTGGCTACATGATTGACAAGCGCTGACTTGGGAAATCGAAACGTGCGCGTGTGTAGTTGCTAAAATGTCTGTGCGTATGACACAAATAGACATCTCTGCCTTCCCTTTCGCAGCAGCTTGGAGAGTGTGAATATGTTTTTACGCCGCTTTTATTTCATTGCAATATTCAAAAACCACTTCGTGGAACACCAGAAACGGACTTCACACATCGCACTCACGTGGGGTTCCTGTCCAGTCGAACCCGTGTCTTCAGCCTGACGAGCGAACGCCTTAACCACTAAGCTACCCAATGTCCTAAGAAGCAAGCACGGATGAACAAATATAAATTCTTCGTCTTCAATACAGAGTTGCTTCCCCTTGGCGTTAGTTCGAATCCTGAATTCCCCTAGTTATGGTTGTAGTTGTAAGTTCAATAAATACCTGTGTTCGTGGGTACCCCAAGGTGAAAATGTTTGAACGCTCTTTGTGCTTTCTTCCCCCTTCAAATTGACAGACCGTGATTTCACGGTATAAGGTTTAGTCTCTAATAGCCTACATCTCTATTCGCCTACGTCTCCAATCGCCAAAAAATAAACCAAAGCTGACTAATTAGGATGAAAACTTGCAACCCTACTCCTGTAATGAAACAGCCCGACCAGGCTAGCTAGTGTCGAAACGTTCGTAGCCCTACGAACTTCTTACGCCCATACTTAACACATTGGCTACGATAAACGTTAAGAGTTCTTAGGGCTACGAACGTTTCGAGAATAAGGGCCCCGGGCTATAGTGATTATCTGTTGTTTATTTACTTAGATGTGAATTGGCGAGTGAACGTTCTTCTTTAAGTAGGAATTATTTTTATAAATGGCCGAAAATGTCAAAATGTCAGCAACTTTGTTTCAGAAAGTTATTATTTCCAAGAGATACAAGTTAGCTTGGTGGCCACGTGCAAAGTCAAGAAATTTACCTGATTTTTGGTATTTTATATCTCACCTTTGATCTGGTTAAAGGTATGTTTAACTTCTTTTCTGCTCATAGTGTAAATATTCCTCTTCCCTATTAGGCAGGGAATGTTTAGAGGGTGTTTATTTTCCTCCCTTAAAACCAAGTATTGTATTTTCTAATGTTAATTCAATTTGTCCTTCGCCAAGTATCCCGAGGTATGCGGACGATTCGATCCACACTCCCTTTACAAAACTACATGCACTCAAACAGTCAATGCCATACAACTCTCGTGCCTGTATACAAAATGTGCATGATGGTGACTCTCTAATTCCAATCTTGTGTAAATAAGTATTAGTTGTTAAAGTATTCTTACGAATCTTTCATTGGATATATTTCCGATTTACACTCTGTGTACATTTACTGGCCATTAAATGCATATATCCCAGTCACTTTGGGGAAATCATCTTCCTAATATTTCTTCCCATTAAGACATTAAATATAGTTTAATATCGACAAATGAAGTCATTTTATAGATCTGTATCCCTCTTTTTCTTTTTTCAAATAGAAGAGTCCAGTTTCAGATCATATGAGGACGTTCGTTTATCATTGCGTAATCTGTGGTCAACAGACCATGAAGTGTTGTTTTGAGAATGTAGGGGAATAGAAAACAATGCAAGCCCACTCATCACAGCAGTCTAGCTCTGTGGGCGTGGGCCTGAATATGAATACACAATAACATTAAAATATCGATTTCATTATACAACTGCAATTGTTCGCTACGCTCTCTTGCACTTTGTTATGCATCAGACTAGACATCACACCACCATGACGTCATTATCAGACAATGTTAGGAACTCACCTCATGTTCCAGTATTTGAAGGTATCTTATTTTTAAATAACAAATATAGGGCAATATAGCCTAGTGGTTAAAGTGTTCGCTCGTCAAGCCAATAGCTCGGATTTGATTCTCCACATGGGTACAGTATGTGAAGCCCATTTCCAGTGTCCCCTGCCGCGATATTGCCGAAAAGCGGCATAAAACTCTACTCGCTCATTCACTCTTTCTTTCCCTGGTATTAGTTTTGCCAAATACACATTGAACCATGTGAGTGAGTGAGTTTAGTCTTAATCCACACGCAGCAATATTCCAGCGTTATGGAGGCGGCTTGTTACTAATCGTGTCTGGACCAGGCAATCCAGTGATCAACAACATGAACCTCGACTTAGTCAACAGGGAAATGATAACATGTGTCAACCAACTCAGTGAACCTAACCACCCGAGCCCGTTAGTCGCCTCTTACGACAAGTATGGGTTAGTGAAGATCAGTTCTAAACGGGATCTTCATAGGTCTCTGTTGAAATATCAATACCATATCTGCATGAAACTATTTGACGGAAAGGAGACACTAACAGGTGTGAAGTTGAAATCACCACTCTTTCCATACAGTATAGCAGATGTAGTTATCATTCTGATTCCTTAAGGGCATTTCTGCGACTATGCTTGCGTACGAGGCGACTAACGGGATCGTCTGGCCCATACTCGATTGTTTACAGACCGCCACCATATAGCTGGAATATTGCTGAGTGTGGCGTAAAACTCAACTCCCTCACTCACTCACTTTCTAAATGTCAAACGGATGGTCGTCATATAACTGGGATGAACAACAACAAATGACGGGGTAGCCTAGTGGTTAAAGCGTTCTCTCGGCAAGTCAACCAAAGACCCTGGTTCGATTCCCCACAAGCGCACAATGTGTGAAGCCTATTTCTGCTGTATTCTTTCTAGTATTTCAGGATACGAGGGGATGTCAAAAGTAGAGAGCCTCACCGCGGCAATGACATAAATGCAGTTGTTTTAATGTTTTATTTTTCTGCATAATATCAGGGAGCCTATATAGAGAGGGAGAAGAAACTCCTCGAAAAGCCGCTGAACGTATGTCTCGCCAGGTCACGTGACCAGTGTAGACACTATGGCGGCAGTTTAGTATTTAAGATTGAGTCCGATATATTTTGAACAGCTGATTACATTCGCTTAGCGTTGCATGTGACAACTGAAAACCTATATGTAGAAGATAAGTTAACTATTTTGTCACTTCAGTTTAAGACAAGTAATTGTTGTTAGTGTCAGTATTGGGACAGTAGATTTGTAGTTAAGTTTCAAGTCGGTATGCTATAGCTCACTGGCTTCCATTCTCGATTCACCGTTTAATTTTTAGAAGGACGGATAGTACCTTTAGTTGAAAGGTATTTGCAAGTAATAGTGATAGTTTTATGACTTAAAATGGTTACTGTATATTTGAGGTGTGTGAAAAATATGACATATCGCCGATCTGTTCTGATGAAATACTATACGACGTTGTTTGAGTGTTCCTAGTTATTGCTTCAAAAACATCTTTCACATACACCTTTAATTTTTATGAGGGGAATATGCCATCAGGTGAAAGGTGTTTGCAACTAATAGTGATAGTTTTATGATTTTAGAAAAATTGTTAGTGCGTATGTGATGTGTGTGAAAAATACGACGATCTGATCTCGTCCTCCATTGATACTAGTGATGCTTGAGGGTTATAGTTCTGTAACTTCTGTCTTTCTTGTTGATCTTAATATTTTTTGTTGATCTTATTATTTGGCAAATCTGGAAAGGTGTTTATAATGATTTGTGACAATTTTCCACTTTCTGTTTTTGAGGGATGTGTGACAGTGTCAGTTAACATTTTGTTAACATCCATGCCATTCCCCACGTGCAATAAGACATCTGAATTAATTATGAATGTAACCAAAATGTCTCAAAGTCGATTTTTTCAAAAGTACAGCTGGTGTTAATACATGTGTTCTAGCGATACCTTTGCGTTCTTAAACGTGTTTTGGGAGGGATGGCCGTGGTGTATCATTTATTCTTTCTTTCATTCACACATTTTCATCTTTTTTCTTTACTTCTTTCATTCATTCATTTATAATTCTTGCTCTACTGTAATTCATTCATTCATTGTAAAATTCCGACTGATACAATAAACAGACTGCAGTACTGTTAAACACAGCTGAAGTTGCGCTGGGAACGAGCCAAGTCACGGTGTGGGTTGGAGCATGACGAGGCACACGTTAAATAGTACAAGTGGTAAAGAAAGCAAGGGAGTGACCCCCGTGTTGTAGATTATCCCTGATAATATCTGTCAACCTCAAGCAATTCGGTTTGCTATGAATCTGCTTCACGATCCCCATTTTGTTTGACTTTTTTTCTTGGTAACCCCCACCCCCAAAACGCAAAATGTGCAATAAGTACATCACAAACGCCAGGAAACAAAATATGCAAGAAACATTTTGTGTGTTTGAGGAAGGTAGAGGTCTGCTAATAAAAATCAAGCTTAAAAATTAAAGTGCACCAAAATGCATTTTGAAACTACAGTCGCTTGTTAAAGTGACTCCTCACTTCATGTTTACTGAAAGAGCTTGTTTTGGAGACGTTAACCCCCCACCGCTTCCAGATGACTTCATCATAAGGACATAACCGATTCTAATGTTTTCACTGTTCATACATGGGGCCAAAGGTTTGAGGTAAATACTGAATGGTTACACAAGTGTCAGTTCCCAATATATTGTAAACAGTGCCAGCTTGAATATCTGGACACAATTTTTGTGAAAGGTCAAAGCAGAAGAGTCCTTAAAATAACAACCCCTGCCTAACCCTAAATCAAGCAATCCAAATCTGTGGCTGTTGATTTTGACGGGAATACATTCAATATCATTCTGAACATATTTTATATTATATTATCTGAGGACAAACCATTATCCAAGAGGTACCAAATGACATATCGGTTTCATTACCAGCAATTATTTTACAAATATTATACCCCATTGTGTTGTGATAAATCATATCTCGTGATCACATTACTCACATATGTGAAACTTTGGATGTGGCTTTGTTAATGATCCCTTCAAAATAAAATGGAAACTTTACAAACATTGGACATCGAGTTTGTAGTTAGGCTCACTACCTTTTGACATCCCCTCGTAATAAGAGGCCACCAAATGTATTGGTTCTAACTTGGTTGTGATCCTTTACCGACGCCGTGGATTGCTGCTATCAATCACCCGATCGTCTTGTTCAGACTAGATTATTTAGAGACCACATCATTCAGATGGATTGTTGCTGAATGCGGCATAAACAATACAGAAAACATTGCATTTAGTACATGTTGTGTCACTGATATATCAATGACAATGAATGATCAATGATAACACCAACTTGGACTCTCAGTCACTGCGTGTCTATTTCGCACTTGCACCATGGGCCATGTATTCGTGGACGCACAATGCATGGCGGTGCACAGTCTTATCTAGTCCCAGAAGAGCTGTTGATGATAAGAGAATTATCTGCATTCCCAGGGAGTGTGCTGTTCAGCGATGCGTCACATTCTTTATACACACACCGTGTGTTACACGCTCCGTGGCGCAGACAACACAGACACAGGGATAATACCTGCTTGATGCGCATGAGTTGAAGAATTTCTAGGTGTGATGTTTCTACTTGAGGGATGTGTGTATCACGTCGCATTGAAAAGTATTCTAGTTATTCCATCGTGTCAGCGACCCGTGAAGATCCGGGTTGGATGATCCCAGGGAGCTGAGATTGAAAACACGACATGCCTTTGCCATGGACATCCAATGATCACGTGAAAACAAGAGCACCTTCGAGCAGTTGAACTGATATCGGCGCTATACAAATGTTTAGAATAGTATAGTTCGAACTGGTCTTCAGTAACCCATGCTTGTCATAAGGGGCAACCTACGGCATCCAGTGGTCAGGCTCGCTGACTGAGTTTACATATATCATTGTATCCCATTTGCGTAAATTGACCCTCATGATGCTGATCACTGGATTGTTTAGTCCAAACTCGACTATATTTACAAACCGTCGCCATACAGCTGGAATATTGCCGATTGGAATGAAAAAGCATACATGCAACGCAAAATACTTTGCTAATTGTGATACCTTTCTGTATGGACTTAAAGTATCAAATTGTCAAAAATGCAAATTCAACTTATGAAGTTGAATAATAACACGTTGAAAAAAACCCGAAATCGGAGTCAAAACGAATCGTTAATTTCAACACAGCTTGAAACGATATGGCCGGATTTTACGGTTGTGAGCAGAAGAAGTCTAATCTTGGTTGCGTACGCAAACATGTAAATAATCTACTCGTTACCTAAATAAAACATGCTGACTGTGATCAGCCTCTGTCACAGACAAAACTCAGTGTCTGGTTTATTGAGACCTTTGTGTCAATATGTAATGACAATACGCAATACACAACTTCAGGCTATACGCCATAAACAAAGAGCCCTGAACGTATTGGCAACGAACCAGTCAATGAAAGCCTTCACTTCACTTGAGTGCTCATATTGACTGGGCTCGTTATCCCAGGTGCTTCGTTTCGAGGGTAGCAGAAAATATTCCACTTTTGATCTGCGACGTTAAGCTTATAGTTTTGTATGTTTCTTTTCACGACCAGCCATGTGTATTATATGTCATGAATAAATGAAAATTGTGTTTTAATTAGGTTTACTTCTTGGTTGCATCTGACCGTCAAACATCCGACGAGTCAGGTCTTTGAGGCAGAACATGGATCATGTCGTAGATGTGAACATTGGTCATGATTCTAACGTTGACATACAAGGATCACAATCGGAATGTCACTGGATGTAAACTCACAATCAATGGACCGGTAATCTGTAACTGGGAACCAATGGACACAACGTTGTATATGTATAGTGAGTGGCCTCGTCCACTGGGCCACGCATGCGAACCTCGATCATTTTAAGGATATTTCCTTTACGTTATGGTTAATATTCCAACATTGCATGTGCATAATTAAATTTTTATGCAAGATATTTTATAGTTGTTTTATAGGTGTGAAAATCCACAGTAATCCGATAACTGGAAAATGAAAAAATAATAGAACAAAAAGAGTGTGACACCCTCACCACCTCTCGCCATCAATATAAATAACTAATTTACCCTTCCCATCCCCTACCCCTCCTTCTCCCTAAAATTCAAAACTTGGTTGACACATGTCATCGGTTCCCAGTTGCGCAGATCGATGCTCATGTTGTATATCACTGGATTGTCTGGTCCAGACTCGCTTATTTACAGACCGCAACCATATAGCAGGAATATTGCTGAGTGTGGCGTAAAACTAAACTCACTCACTCACTCACTCACTCACTCCATGGTCCGGACTAAGACCGGGACGAGCCAATGTATCTAGTGGTCGGGCCTACAGAGAGATCAACGTGAGAGAGAGTGTTTAGGTTCGAGAAAACCATCATTTATAGTCTCTACAAACGGGTATATCCAACGAAGAAAGGTTATAATGATCACACGGTCTGTTACCTTGTGCTCATCGAATTAGAAAATTGCTGACAATAATAGCAAAAAATCAGACATCTCAAACAATTGGCACTATTCCAAGAATCAAAACCAGTAGTCGCTAAACTTTATGTACATTGTGAGTGACGTTTGTAAATAAAATGGCCACAGTATTTTTGATTTATTTAATTGTTTCCAACTTGCAAATCGAAAATCGACACAATTTAACGCCCCGAAAAGACAAACGTAACTTGTAATGTGAAAATATTTTTATTCTTTAATCAATCAAGGACGTCAGTATCCAGGACCCCCCTAAAATATCCCCACCTCCTCTGAAAGAGTCGTCTGCCTTGCGATCTGCTTATTGAGGAAAGAGGTAAATGTTGGCGTTGGTGAAGAATCTATCCACAAATTGTCAGACTGAATTAGATAAAACTGACAGAATTAGAACAGACACTACGGCCGAGACATTCTCAGTCCAACCTTTCCATATTTTTAGGGATCGCGGACCCCTTTATAGCCCGAATCCGGAGGAAGAACAAGAATAGAAATGAAATGCGGAATAAAGAAGCAGTTAATGACGTAATTGTTTCGTTTGATGGACAGGAAATAATGCAAACAATGTTAAGCGGTTTTAGATCTTAAGCTCACGGGCATGGGAGGTCCGGTTGCCATAGGCAGCAGTTCGCAGAGCACAGAAGGTGGAGGAACCTTGGTTTGTTGTGGCGGGGTGAGAGACAAATGTGGCAGAATCTTGGATTATATTGTTGGAGTCACAGAAGAGAAGGGGAAATCTGGTATACCTTGGACCTAATGTAGTTGATGAGAAGAACTGACACATTGGACTTAATGTAGGGGTTAGAAGAGCGGACACCTTGGACTTCATGTAACTGATGTGAAGAGCGGACACTTTGCAGTCAGTGTAGGGGTGAGAAGAAGGGACACCTTGGACCTAATGTAGTTGATGAGAAGAACTGACACATTGGACTTAATGTAGGGGTGAGAAGATTGGTGAGAGTGGGCGTCTTAGTGTAGGGGTCTAGAAGATCGATGAGGGAGGACACCTTGGACTTAGTGTAGGATGAGAAGAACAGCGAGAGTGGACACCTTGACAGGTGTGTAGGAAGATGAGAATAGTGGACACCTTGGACTGTATTGTAAAGGACGAGAAAAGTGGACATCTTGGACTATAGTGTATAGGGCGAGGAAACTGGACACCTTTGACTGTAGCGTAAAGGGTGGGAACAGTGGACACCTTGGACTGTAGTGTAAACGTGAGAAAAGTGGACAACTGAACTGTATTGTGAAGGGTGAGAATAGTGGACACCTTGGAATGTATTGTAAATGGTGAGAAGTTTGGACACCTTGGACTGAGGGTAAAGGGTGAGAATAGTGGACACCTTTGTCTGTAGTGTAAAGGGTGAGAATAGTTGACACATTGAACTGACTTGTAAATGTGAGAAAAGTGGACTGGAATGAAAAATGCGTGAACGGATGAGGTTAAGATGACTGGATGCTTTGGGCTGTAATGGAGGTGAGTGATTGGTGTCGGAGGGGTAGAAAGGCAGATACCCTGGGATTTAAGGAAGGACAGTGAGAAGAGAGGACACCTTAGACTGTTTAGGGCGAACACCTTGGGCAGTAACGAAGGGGGCTGAGAAGAACTGACGCCCTTGACAGTAACGAAGGGTGAGACGAGTGAACACCTTTGCAACAGAGATGAGTGAGAAGAGAGGACACCCTTGATTTTAATAGGAGGATGCGACGGGAGGACACCTTTGACTGTAACAGAGGTGACTGAGAAGAGAGGACACCCTTGACTGTAATGAAGGGTGAGACAAGTGAACACCTTTGTAACAGAAGTGAGTGAGAAGAGAGGACACCCTTGACTTTAATAGGAGGAGGTGACGGGAGGACACTTTTGACTTAACAGAGGTGACTGAGAAGAGAGGACACCTTGATTATAACTGGAGGGTGGGACGAGATGACGCTTTTGACTCTATCTAATGAGGTTTAGAATGACGGGACATCTTGGACTGTTGTGTACGAGGCTGAGAAGTGTTAGACCTTAGACTATTGGGTGGGAGGGTGAAATGTGAGACATACTGAACTGGATGTAGTGCAGAAGGGAACAGCTGAATGGAGCATCAGTGAGTAAAGAGGGAAGGGGTTGAGAAACATTAAGCTGCAGTAAGGAAGAGAGACTGTTGTGAAACCTTGGACGATAATATGGGAGAGAGAAGGTTTGCGAATTTTGGACTGAAGGACGGATGGATGTTGCTCAGACGTTTCAAACGTTTTCATGTTTAGGGAAGAACACTTTCTTCAGACTGGTATATACCTTGGACAAACATCATGTGTAGCGACCTTGTGTTCAAGGTCAATGTCATACATTGGTCAATGATTCAATAGATTTATACGATGACGCAACACACACTTTCAACACGATACCAGGTTGGGCTTGAGTGTGAAGATAGATGATTCTTGGCAAACGTTAATCTCGGGCCAAAACTAATAATAGAGCAAGTAGTTTTCTGGCAAAGAGTTCTACGAGCACAGACTGGCAGCGTTCCTTTCGTTACGCACAAATAAAATCAAGTTCAGAAAGCATGTTAATCAAGTAAGAGATTTCTCAGAAATGTCAGTAATGAGTAAGTTTAGTGTTACTCCGCTTTTAGCAATGTTCCGCTATTTAGCAATATCTCGGCTTTGACACCAGAAATGGGCTTCACACACTGTACCTATGTCGGGAACTGAACTCGGGTCTTCGGAGTGACGAGCGAACACATTCACCACTGGGCTACCCCACCGCCCTATGTCAGTAGTGATCAGTGTCACCACGACCCTGACAATTTAACCTTGTAAGGAAATCTACCGTTTGTTGTGTAAACTATAGTCAGAAATGTTTTCACAGAGGGTTCCAAGTGTGCACTTCAACGCTGCATTCAGGGATGTTCCATCTGTGTGTCTTGGAAGAACCTATCCAGTGGTTGATATTGTAATGACATCATTCTGGCAACTGTGGACCCAAGTGGATGTCCTGTATGTTTTGTATGTTTACATTTAATAGTCAACCCAAAATGGGTGAGAAATCGATAAACGCTTCATGCGCGAGTGAGTGAGTTTAATTTTTCGCCGCTTTTAGCAACATTCGAGCAATATCACGGAGATGGTTGCCAGATATGGGTTTCATGCATTGTTCCCATGTAGGAACTCGAACACCGGTCTCTGGCGTGATGAGTGAACGCTTTAACCATGAAGCTACCCTGCCGCCCAAGGTGCTACATGACATCAACGTAAATATTTCTTGTCGTAATACATACTATGGCACAGTGTTACGCGAGTGTCCCGGAATAACGGATTCCGGATTTATGAGATTTCGAGTGCAGAGTTAAGCAACAAACACACATCAGTTTTAGTTTAAATACATAAACGTTCAACGCACGCATAACAGTGTCTAATCCTTCATAGTTCGTGATTTTGAAATAACAATAATCGGTGCACGTGTTGCATGCATGATTGTATCTATTCACTGATTTGTATCTTACACATTGGCACTTTGGAATCATATGTGTCCGTGTTGCTGGCGTGACTTTGATCAACAGCCGTGACTCCGTGACGTTCATAATTATTTTTAATGGTCACTGTCACAGCTGTTGAGAATGTGGCAACCGTTCAAGCGAGACTGAACTCGACATGCATCGATGTGTATGCAGCTGCCAATAGGGCTATTTTATAGCGAGAAAATGGACGATCTAAACTGTATGCAAGTTGCGTACATATCTGTTGCAAGCTTGTCACTCTCTTCGTCCTGTCACGGTCGAACATTAAGAAAGCCATTAGTTTTATTGCAAAGACCAACGCACCTGAACTTCCATGTTGATGGTGAGAAAAAACTTCAAGCGTACAATATACGACGGTGTCTGAATACGATGGCAGTGCCTCGATTAAGAAGGCGGTGGTTAGGCACACTGAAGACACGCTGATGTTAATGTTGCACTTCAACGCTTGGTGCAATAATAATATAACCCATGCGTTTAAAGGTGGAATTAAGGTAATATGATGCACTCTAACGTCATGCATATATACATATGTATTCGAGTTCGCTAACCTCATGGACCACACGTGTCTGAATCACCACAAAAAGAGGCCAAAGAAAATTAATATATTCGAAAAATGGCATGCATATAAAAATGAATGTATATCAATATATTTATGCTACAGCTACATATTAGGTGTAACGAACACAGGCAAGGGTGTACGTGCATTCATGCTTAACGCGGTCAAAGTATAGACATGTAGCTTGTGAACAGTGGTGAAGGTTTACACGTGTGGTTGCTGAACAAGGGCAAATGTTTACACGTGTGGTTGCTGAACAAGGGCAAATGTTTACACGTGTGGTTGCTGAACAAGGGCAAATGTTTACACGTGTGGTTGCTGAACAAGGGCAAATGTTTACACGTGTGGTTGCTGAACAAGGGCAAATGTTTACACTTGTGGTTGCTGAACAAGGGCAAATGTTTACACGTGTGGTTGCTGAACAAGGTTGAAGGTATACAAGCGTGGTTGGTGAACAGGGGTGAAGATATACAGAAGTATGGTTGCGGAACCGGATGGGAAGTATACAGGTGAGGTTGCCGAATGGGATGAAATTACACTAGTGTGGTTGCTGTAGTGTGCTGTAGTGTGC
Source organism: Haliotis asinina (assembly GCF_037392515.1). Taxonomy (NCBI): domain Eukaryota; kingdom Metazoa; phylum Mollusca; class Gastropoda; order Lepetellida; family Haliotidae; genus Haliotis; species Haliotis asinina. Next base: position 21,845,392 of record NC_090282.1, on the reverse strand, counting down.
TGTAGTGTGCTGTAGTGTGTGTGTGTGTGTGTGTGTGTGTGTGTGTGTGTGTGTGTGTGTGTGTGTGTGTGTGTGTGTGTGTGTGTGTGTGTGTGTGTGTGTGTGTGTGTGTATGTGTGTTTGTTCGTCTGTCAGCCTGTTCGCATTTATCTGTATGTGTATGTGCCAGTGTCTGTGTTTTCAGTGTTTGGTGTGGTGCCAGCTGAAGGTAATGTGTCCCTTTAGGGTGTAGCTATAGGCAGTAGTCACGCAACCGCCAGACTGATATATAGACACAAGACTGAAGATACATGACAACGATTTCCTTGGTCTGTTTATCGGAATGGCTATCTGAATTTTAAACCTTATCTTTGCTTTGTATGTTTTTGCTTGAGACTTGAACTGACGTCAAACGCTGTTCTGGTCTTTCGGCAAACCTCACTAGTCGGGGTGTTTTAGAAACATCCAATGCAGTCGGCTCATCAACCAAAATAAGATCTGAAGCATAACGCTACCAATATACACTCTTCAAAAAAAGAAACGCAAAACCCAAATATCACTGAAAATTTTACGTTATTCAAGGATGTGTAGATCAGCAGAAAACAAAGATACATGAATGAACGTTTGTGGAGCGATGCATTTTATCCATATTTCATGAGAATAACAGTCATCACATTACTGCTGTCCCCCAGGTGGTGTTGAAGTTAGTACCTCCTAGGACCACCTCCAGCTGTTACCAATGCCCGTCACCTGGGTACAGATCGAATCATTCGTTGGAGGTTTCGTTGTGGATTCTCCATTCCTCCTGCAGCATGTGGAACAACTGTTGAAGATTCTGTGGTGGATTACGACAATTTATCGATTGGCCGTCAGATTGCCTTGGAAAAGCACAAGTTCTGATCTGCGTTAGTATGAGATCTCCACGTATTCCTACCTCTCGGAGACAGTTCCTGATTGTCTGATCGGACACTCTTCGGGCTCCAAACTGCTCTTGTGCTGTGTCCCGGGCGGTACGATGGCGGTCCCGTGGGTGGGTTACCCGGATGTTGTGATCTTGTGCAGGTGGAGTGACTCTATGTCTTCCTGATCTTCGACGGTGATTTGTCGAATTTGTTTGACGAAATCGATCCCACAATCGAGTTATTGTGCTGGGATGAATTTTGAAGATCCTTGCCACCTCACTCTTTGATTCGCCAGCTTGCAATCGTCCAAATGCCTGATTTCGATCGGCAGCGTTAAGACGTCTCATTTTCGTGTACACTACTTGCAAAGATCGTGGACGAAATTATGAGATTCATTCGGGTCTTTTATAGTCACATCCAGTGCTCATGCTTTGCACGTAAGAAACAATCATTGTGCCTGATCTTCATGCTGCATGACATCCATGCACATCATGACAATCCTGATTGACAAAACCGTTGAATCAATCATTGTTGGTTGCGTTTGGTCAAGCATGATCTTCATGAAACAACGTGCAGCCCTAATAAAATTTTGCGTTAACATATGTGTACAAAATTGTAAGTATCATTTTTGAATTTCAATTTGCGTTTCTTTTTTTTGAAGAGTCTACTCGAAAGAGTACAAACGGTAAAGTGGGCACGTCTACACGTCCTATTTCACAGCATTGCTTTGATTGTTCTTCTTTATTGTACATTTTCTTCACACTCGTGAAGGTCAGGGGTCGAATAGGCCTCCAGCAACCCATGTTTGCCATAAAAGGCGACTATGCTTGTCATAATGGGCGACTATCGGAATCGGGTGGTCAGGCTCGCTGACTTGGTTGACACATGTCATCGGCTCCCAGTTGCGCATATCCATGTTCATGCTGCTGATCACTGGATTGCCTGGCCCTGACTCGTTTATTTACAGAGCGCCGCCATATAACTGGAAAATTGCGGCTTAAACCTAAACTCACTCACTGACATTTTCTTCAAGGCGTCAGTTTGATGCCAGAATGTATTACAGTAGGTAGCTGTACCTCACCAGACTCGCTGGTCTAATGCTGTAATCATAGATACCTCGCGGTATGACAACTGATGCCAGACGGTGCCAGTACCGCAGCAGCCTTGTTGGTCCACATTTGTATGTCAGCATATCCATGCAGTGTAGTTATAATCTCTATGGAGCTGGGGATACGTGCAAGTGATTTCAAATTCACAAAGTATATCGCAAATGTTTTATGAGAATAGACGAACTGAGAAATCATTTTGCCGGTTTTGAATTATGAAAGCGGGTGTTACGACCGACAAGTTAACGTTCTCCATCGATGACAACAGTTATGAGAAAGTGACTTTTTCGGATTATAAAATTCTTTATAGGGCAACCAACTGTCAACCATTCATTTATTAGACAAGGCCGACTGCCTATGAACGTGTCAGTAATGTCAACCTCCTCTTTCAGCGCCTTGCCAAGTTCCGTAATGTCGTTGGAGCCTTCAACTTCACCTCTCCCTATCACGTTCCAGACGTGTATAATTAAAGGAAGATCATGGAGTCATTGCGGGCCGGGGCATTCAGTTGTAAACGGCAGTACAAACGATTCGTGCTCGGTGAGCATGGTGTTGATATCCTAAGAGAGAAAACGTCCGCCACACGCACTGCCAGCGGGTGTCAGTTTGCTACCCCTATTATTACTTTCCAGTGACCCTTCCTTGCAGAAACCCGATGTTAAACTTGGGAGGGGTGGCGTTCTGTTTGTGTACGCGCATGCGTGTGTTTTTCTTGCGGTGTGGATTGGTTATGTTCTGAATAAGGTTATGCATGTAGATTCTGGTTGTATTATGTACAAAAACACATGAAGTTCCCTGAACTTAAGTGAGTACTCCCTAGGACCGACAGCGGACAGCCGATGAGTGTGAATGTGTTGACCAGAGCAAAGGTACTTCTTCAGACTGTTTGGCCAAAGGGTAGACAGGCAGGCATGTGACTAACTAATGTTTCTATATTGGGCCTGCCAATGACACCTACGCTCTTGGAACACGATGACATGTGGCCACCAGATCCCGTTTGTCACCTCCTATGAGTGGCTTAAGATCAATTCTAATCTTGACCTTCAAGGGTCTGATGACATACTGAAAGAACACTGAACAACTGCTGATTGTTGTGGGCCATTGTACCCAGGGGGTGGGAGTGGGTGTTTGCTCATAATATCCACCACTGTTTTTCCATGTCATCTGCAGTCTGTTGTGATAGGGACTGAACAAAGCACTGATAAACATATATATTAGATGATGACTGTCGCATGATAAGGTCACTTTCCCACCTGGTGAAGTAGGTAGAGCGTCCGCCCAAAGAGCGGAAGGTCGCGGGTTCGATATCTGGCCGCGTCATACCAAATGACGCTAAATGTGGTACTTTCTGGTCCCTGCCTGGCGTTCTGCATTAATGGCTACAATAAGGACTCTTTGGCTCGGAGTCAATATAATGTTAATGAGTGGGGTGTTCATGCTTAACTGCAGTATAGTACCTCAGTGAGCTAGTACTATAGAAACAGTTTACGCTTGGGCAGCCACACATACACACGCTTGCATATCAGATATGAACCAAATGTTCTCAAATACGATGTTAAACCAAATTTCACCTCACCTCAGATTCCTCCCATATTGATCATATTACTAAAGCATTATTCACATTATTCTCCTACAATCAGTTCATATATCCCCAGAATAGCATAAGCACATTACATGAGTGGCGTATATAGGAAATAGACTACCCAAATGGCCACGTCAGGTTTTCCACACCCTCTTACTTCAGTCATGTGCATTATTCTATGGATTCCTTCCTTGTGTGAGTAAAAACCGATTCCCATGAATACGCTGTACATGAATACCATAATCAGAGCTTGTCATTACGTTTACATGACCTAGTGTGTTGAGTCGGAGTTATTGGAAGTCAGGGACGCATCTCACATAATTACCTCACTGCCAGTAATTGCTGTCGCCATATGAATCGGCGCTCGAATTAAATGAAGTTTGGTAAAAACGAACTGGAAAATAATCAACAATTTTATCGATTTTATTCAGTCTGTTATACAAAAAATGGATGAAAAGAATTTGTAATGAAATTTGTTTGTCAAATGCAATAGCAAAATGTTCTGCTGTACCCATCACTGAACTGTTTATCGATCGCGTCTATTTTGGACTTGCCAGTTCGAGAATGCCTTACTTCATGACAGTAGAGGGGGGATTTCATAAACTGCATCACGTGACTTGCCAGTTCGAGAATGCCTTACTTCATGACAGTAGAGGGGGGCTTTCATAAACTGCATCACGTGACCTGTCACTGTGATGCAATCATGGTTTCTTCGCCTAATTTTGAGATGAAGGATGGGGATGAAGGAATGGGTAGCAGTTGCATGGCCAAGATAATCGTAACAATCAAACCAAAAAATAATATGTGTGTTTAAACATTTTTAAACTATGCATCGCAAAGGGTGATCCAGGAGTTTTTAAAGGAGGTGAAGGATAGGGTGGGTGGGCTCCCCTTAACTAAGCCAATGTTAACTTCAAAGTGGTCTTCGAACCCCCACTCCCTTTGGATCCGCCAGTGAGTCATAATGTGAGTTTCATTCTTGGGGAAACTGATGTGTATATACCGATAGTTGTAAGTCATAATCCGCTTCGGATCCAGAGGAGGACGTGTGGTGTGGTGTGGTGTGGTGTGGTGTGGTGTGGTGTGGTGTGGTGTGGTGTGGTGTGGTGTGGTGTGGTGTGGTGTGGTGTGGTGTGGTGTGGTGTGGTGGTGGTGGTGGTGTGTGTGTTGCCCCTCTTCAGTGAGTGAGTTGAGTAAGTGAGTGAGTGAGTGAGTTGTTCCTTTGACTAGAACACGCTGTCTGTGTCGTAAGTCAATATGTACACAATCACCCAATCGTGACAACACGGCTGATTACGTCATTGCATGTCATCTCCATGCATGATGTCAATCACTGGATTGTCTGGCCCATATACGGTAATATTTACGGATCACAAAGACAGCACGTTACTTGCTGCCTCGTTAACAAGCAGGCGTAAAACAAACACTATAGATGTTACTATCACATCACGAATCCATGATTATGTACACCTATTAGAACGGAATGGCGATGTTATTCGACGACTTCTCGCTGATAACGGTGTAACCAATGTGTAAGATAGGGCGGCTTAGAATATATTTTACTACCGCTTCTTTTGATGTCCCATTTGCGCCGTTAAACGACATTCTCAAGCGTGGAGGAGTCACATACATAGGGGCGTGTATCGATTAGAAACAGTCTCAGAAAGACGTGTAGGTGTGTGGACCCTACCCTAGTACTATAGGCGTGTATCAGTGTTAGAAAAGGACATTGTGCTAAGGTAGGGTCTATACACCTGTATGTGGTCACGTAGAGTTTATTAACGTATACAGCTTTAAAATGTTTGGGAATGGGGAGTTCGGCGTTTTCGTTTTCACAAGTTTCAATGATGAAACAAATAACTTTATGTGTGAGAACTTCTTGCTTGGTGTGTTTCCTTAAAGTCTTACATCGTTTTCAAGTGAAACATACAACTTTATGGACGACAAGCTCTTGTTTATTGGGTTGACGTTTGGATATATGAATCGTCACCAGACTGGGTGACAACCTCTTGTTTATTGGGTTGACGTTTGGATATATGAATCGTCACCAGACTGGGTGACAACTTCTTGGTTATGCACTAAGCGACGTTTCGATGTAAGAATCTACATGGAATTGTCGCTTAACACATTAAACAAGAAATAATACACACAACTTTGTGGATGACAACTTATTGTTTATTGTGTTTCCATGAACGAAACGTGTGAGGCTTACTCGTAGTGAGTTGTGAGACATAGTTCGTGAGGCGTGAGATATACTCCTGGTGAGGTGAAAGACATACTCCTGGTGAGATGTGAGGCATACTCCTGGTGAGGTGTGAGACATACTTCGTGAGGCGTGAGACATACTCCTGGTGAGGTGTGAGGCATACTTCGTGAGGCGTGAGACATACTCCTGGTGTGGTGTGAGACATACTTCGTGAGGCGTGAGACATACTCCTGGTGAGGTGTGAGACATACTTCGTGAGGCGTGAGATATACTCCTGGTGAGGTGTGAGACATACTGCTGGTGAGTTGTGAGACATACTGCTGGTGTGGTGTGAGATATACTCCTGGTGAGGTGTGAAATATACGCTTGGTGACGTGTGAGACATACTCCTGGTGAGGTGTGAGACATACTTCGTGAGGCGTGAGATATACGCTCTGTGAGGTGTGAGACATACTCCTGGTGAGGAGTGAGATATCCACTATGTGAGGTTTGACAGTTTCTTAAGGAGGTGTGACATATACACCAGGTGAAGTTTGAGATAAACTCCTGGTGAGGTGTGAGATATAATCCTGATGAGGTGTAAGATATACGAGCGGTACGGTGTGAGATATACTCCTGGTGAGATGTGAGACATACTCCTGGTGAGATGTAAGACATACTCCTGGTGAGATGTAAGACATACGTCTGGTGAGGTGAGAGACATACTGCTGGTGAGGTGTGAGACATATTCCTAGTGAGTTGTGAGAGATACACCGGGTGAGGTGTGAGACATACTGCTGGTGATGTGTGGGCATACTCCTGGTGAGGTGTAAGACATACTTCAGGGGAGATGAGAGACATATTCCTGGTGAGGTGTGAGGCATATTCCTAGTGAGTTGTGAGAGATACACCGGGTGAGGTGTGAGACATACTGCTGGTGATGTGTGGGCATACTCCTGGTGAGGTGTAAGACATACTTCAGGGGAGATGAGAGACATATTCCTGGTGAGGTGTGAGGCATATTCCTAGTGAGTTGTGAGAGATACACCGGGTGAGGTGTGAGACATACTGCTGGTGATGTGTGGGCATACTCCTGGTGAGGTGTAAGACATACTTCAGGGGAGATGAGAGACATGTTCCTGGAGTGGTGTGGGGCATATTCCTGGTGAGGTGTGAGACATACACCGGGTGAGGTGTGAGACATACACCGGGTGAGGTGTGAGACATACCCCGGTGGTGTTTGAGATATATCATGAATGAGCTACAATTCAACATATCACCCTGAATCATTCATACCAGACACATTATATTCGAACAGTAGAATCCCTGTGGGTGGACCATAGTACTGACCCCAGCTTTCAGTGACTGGTCAAAGTGTACGTTTGACTATACTTTGTGGCATAATACTATATAATAATACCCTGTGGTTCAAAGAAAGACTTCTCATTCGATCCAGCGCTCATTTCGTTTGAAAATATTTCAGACTTTTCACTTCGTAAATTGAAAAACGTTTTATTACTTAACAACTGCATGTAATACAAATACTCAGGCACCAGGGAAGGGTTGAGGTACCTGCTCAGCGACCTTAATTCGCATGTGCTGTAAATTTCTTTTTCTGATAAGACTATTGGAGACAACAACACATCGTTTAGTTCTCTTCCAAAGGAGACAAATCTTAAGGAAGGGAAATAACTCTTGTGAGCCTAAGTTGACGCGTGCTCACATCAGTGAGGTTGCAAGCAGATTGTCTTTGCCAGAATTCAAAACTGTAGACATTGACAGGAGCTCAGTTATCATTACAGAAAACGCCCGAGCTTACACATGATATTTGCTGCGAAAGCTGGGCAAGCCCTCAATACTAAATATTTACTTTGCAACCCATCTGGCTTACAATTATATAAGCCAGATACATACACGAAAAAATGGTTTGCTACACACCTGGATCAAATTATCATAACGCCAATGATATAACGATGATGACGACGACGATGTAGTTGTTTGTTGTTGTTGTTGTTGTTGATGATGATGTTGACAGATATCGATTTACATACACGCGGAGTTCTAATTATGGAAATGATCTATTACAAGGGTTTACCAGGTCTTTCGAAACCAAGAGATCATGAATGAATATGTTTTTAAGTCGCTTTTAGCAATATTCCAGCAATATCACGGCGGGGGACACCAGAAATGGGCTTAACACATTGTACCCATGTGGAGAATCGATCCCGGATTTTGACGAGAGTGACGGGTGGACGCTTTAACCTCTAGGCTACCCCACCGCCCCTCTGAAACAAAGAATAAAATTAGGCTCGTTGCGATCATTATATGATGGTCACGTGCATTTGACAGTTTCATGATCAATGTTTATATTACAGTTTCCTTTCATATTTATCCACTCTCTATATTCGACATGTTGTTTGGGATTTGCAGAATTCTTTGTCTTCCCCCTAAATTCCCACCTCGTCATTCCCCACAAATATGACAACACACAACCACACACACGAGGGTCTGTGCACTCGCTGCCTGACTGTCCTTGGCTATGTAGGCCTCTGAGGTATATCCGGCTTGTTTCACCCAGTTCTGATCACAGCAGATAATGATACAGACGATGATGAATCGTGCTCCAGATGACATGTGTGTCAGTAGGGGAAGACATATCGATGCACTGCCAAGGGACGGAGACGCGTTTTTTTGGCGTGATGTACTGCACTTGAGAGTGAGTTCGTGAGTGAGTTTAGTTTTACGCCGTTTAGCAATATTCCAGCAGGTATTCCGGAAGTTGGAGTTATCTGCTCTTGACTTTCTATTTGTTTACTTACGGGAGATTATTCTAGAGCTCTCCATGTTAGTGGCGATGGTCGTATGTGCTCGAACTTTCAGGATAATTACTCACACACACACACACACACACACACACACACACACACACACACACACACACACACACACACACACACACACACACACATACTCACACACATACATACATACAATACCGATTTATACATATACACACACATTCACTGGAGTATGTACATCAACGCCAACACATCCGTCAACGCCTGAATGTTCATAGTCGCCGTCAGACCTCTCGCTGTGTTACTGCATAACTGTTTCTCTCTCGCACTAAGACTTTGGTGAGTTTGCTGTATTGTATTTTGTGACCCATTGCCTTAGATTTTGTCTCACTTGTATTGTATTTGAAATCGGTATTGTGAAATTGACTTGTGACTTTGTATAACTTGCTCACTTTGTTTAATACAATAATTGGATGTTTCAGACTTGTCTTTGTTCTGTTTTGCTGGTTCACAGGGGATTTCTTACACCCTTTGTCACGGCAAATTCTTAACCCTAACAAAATAGAGAGAGACAAAGAAACAAAACGATAGAGGGAGCGACACAGGAGAAACAGAGGAAGAGAATGAGGAAGAGGGGAGAGACAGAACGAGGGAGGTAGTGCATTCGAGAAAGGGTGGGAGTATCAGGGTGAATGAATGAAAGAGAAAATAACTAATTGGGTGAAGTAGGGAGAGAGTGAGGGAGAGATTAGGGGAAGAGGGGTGGGGTGAGTTCGTGAAATGACTAAAAGAGTAAGTCACAAGGAGGAGAAAACAATGAATCTATAATTAGATATGGAGAAACAACCCAGATTCGATGTCGTCAGTGTGACACCGTTGACAACGGAATCACGATTACCCAGCTGAACTAAACTGTCTGTGACAAGAATCGGTATTCTAAAAAAAAAATAAGCACCTTCATTTTGCAGGAGATGGTAGCATTCAATACCAGTTGTAAGACAACCCATGTTAACCCATTTCAAATATGAACTCGTTCACCTTAAATACATGATTAAGTTTGTCATATGTGTAATCTTTTCACGGGGGTGTCTCAGCACTTTACAGACAGCACGTAAATCTGTAAAGATTACTTAACAATGAAAGGTGACTTTCAGCCGTTCTCGACACCTGACGTAATAAAGTTGTGTAACATGTCACGGTGACCTAGGTAGGGGGAAAGAAGAAATCCGGCAGGCTGTAATCGTTTTTATTTTTTTTAATGATACAAGACGCACAGGTATGTTTTATGCAAAAGGAACTAAACATCTTCATCATATTTCAGATATTTACCCAATGTTGATGAATGCCTGACAACAGAGAGAAAATGTATGTGTGTGTATGTGTGTGTGTATGCGCGCGCGCGCGACTGTGCGTGCGTGCGTGTGTGAATGAGTAAGTGGGAGAGTGAGTGAGTGAATGACGTATGGGAGTATTTGGGCGAATTCTATATAGCATGTGTGTGAAGAACGGAAGGAGGGAGGAAGGGAAGAAGTATTTTGGGGAGGCGCACTGTAGTGAACGAGTGAATGAGTGAATGAGCATGTGTCGCTTCACGCCCCATTCAGTAATATTCAAACTATATGACGACAGCCTGTAAATAATCGAGTTTGGACCAGCCAATCCAGTGACTAACAGCATGAACATCGATCCACACCAATGGAATACGATGACATGTGTCAGCCAAGTCAGCGAGGCTGACCTCCCGATCCCGTTAGTCGTCTTCTACGACAAGCATGGGTTCCTGAAGATCAGTTCTAACCCGGATCTTCACGAGTGAACGAGTGAGCAATATGTAGACTATTTATATTGTACAAAAAAAATGAATTTGGCGTAAATTCGCTTTTGTCAGATACACTGGGAAGAACCTTATCAGTAGCAAATCAGTTCCTGATTTGATGAAACAGATAAGCACTGGCACCTGGTCCTTCCTCCGACGCACACGTCGCCTATATAAACCGATCTGCGGCCATGTTGGTGGCGGAGAGTAGTTGGATGGGTAACCTTATGGCAGCGTGAATTTCGAGGACTTCAGTTCTATGTCACGCTGCTGGGCGGTTGGGTAGCCTTGTGGTTATGGCGTTCGGTGGTCGTACTATTTGTCCCAATGGGCACAATTTGTGAGACTCATTTCTGGTGTCGCGATATTGCTGGAATTTTGCTAAAAGCGGCTTAAATATAAACTCGCTACTCCATGCTGCAGCACATGTAGCGCGCGGAACGTTTCACTCCACAAGTGATTTTGTTTTAACTATTCCTCGCCCATTAGTGAATAGGGAACTGTTAGGATGGGATAGTGATCTTCCAGCCTTCACGGGCAAATCGGTTGTATTATCCCCAGGGAGCTGAAAGAATATGGAATGTGTAAGCAAAAGACTCGAAATCTTCATGGCTTCATACATTGTTTCCCATGTTTGTATACCTCACACGTGGTAGCGTTCATCGCAGTGGAGAGATACCGGATAACAGTTGGTTTGTTGTTTAACGTCGAAATCATAAATATTCCAGCTATATGGCGGCAGCCTGTAAATAGTTGAATCTGGACCAGAGAATCCAGTGATCAACAGGCTGAGCATCGATGCACACAATTAGAATACGATGGAATGTGTCATCCAGTGTGAGAAATAGATTTTAAATTATGCTAGCCAGTCGGACTAGTTATATCTGAAAGTTACTACGCAACAAACAATTCACTACCCCGTAACATGAATGTATGTGTATTTGAATGTGGAAACTAAGCACAAGATTGTGAAAATAGATGAAAATAAATTATTGTCTTTGTGACACGGATTTAAGCTGCAGTGTGAAGAAAACATATTTAGCATTTTAAGTGTCGTAAAAGTAACTCAAGGAGTCGAAGAGAGTGATAAATTTACAAATTTGATTCGCGGGCAGGCCAGTCAATGTGCAGATTTAATGGCACGACTGGAATTTACTAGCCATGGGCCAGTGGGCCAGTGGGCCAGTGGGCCAGTAGCTATTTCGCACGCTGGTATCACCCAAGTGAGCGACCCCGTTAGTCACCTCTTACGCCAAGCAGGGGTTGCTGAAGATTCAATTCTAATCCAGATCTTCACGGCTTCGGGAGAAAGGAAGGTTTCACCTTGAAAATTGCGCTTGACACGTGATTTAACAGTATTATCATCATCAGTTTTTGCACGTTCTCATTTCAGTTAGTGAGAATAATTTGTCGCTACTTTTTGATCAATATTCCAGTAATGATTACACGATGCCATTTAGAAAGTGGTCAAATGCAACATATGTCATATTTGGGAGTTCACTTTCTTAGTAATGTACAAATTCTAGTACTTTTTTCGGTTGAGTCCCATCCGGGATTCGAACCCGCACCCTCAGAGTCAGGCACCTAATCGCCAGCACACAAAGTCAGCCGCCTAGCCCGCTCAGCCACTGCGACTTCCACAAAAATGAAAGTCGGACAACTGGTAGTCTAGACTGCGTACTTTGTGTACCCCTCTGATGAGTGTAAATTGGCACGGCTCCCACGGCCGAAAGCTATGATTACACGATGCCATTTAGAAAGTGGTCAAATGCAACATATGTCATATTTACTAAGAAAGTGAAATCCCAAATATGAAATGCGACTCTGAGGGTGCGGGTTCGAATCCCGGATGGGACTCAACCGAAAAAAGTACTAGAATTTGTACTTTACTAAGAAAGTGAAATCCCAAATATGACATATGTTGCATTTGACCACTTTCTAAATGGCATCGTGTAATCATAGCTTTCGGCCGTGGGAGCCGTGCCAATTTACACTCATCAGAGGGGTACACAAAGTAAACAGTCTAGACTACCAGTTGTCCGACTTTCATTTTTGTGGAAGTCGCGGTGGCTGAGCGGGCTAGGCGGCTGACTTTGTGTGCTGGCGATTAGGTGCCTGACTCTGAGGGTGCGGGTTCGAATCCCGGATGGGACTCAACCGAAAAAAGTACTAGAATTTGTACTTTACTAAGAAAGTGAAATCCCAAATATGACATATGTTAATATTCCAGTAAGACTGGGGACACGTCTTCAAACGTCGCACCCATGTTGGGAATCGAACAGGGTCTTCAGCTTTATGGCTGGACGCTTTAATCATCAGCTCCGTTTTCATTTCAGCTTCCAACCAGTGTGTATCCTAACTTTGGGCTTTCAGATTAGTGCAGTAAGTTAATGTGTTTCGTTTTCTGTTGTAAAGAAAATAAACATGCCGAATCTATTTCTAATCCTATCTGGAACCTTTAAATATCAACTTGCATCACAGACATGTACATGATCAATGCAAACGCGTACGATGGCTTTGATCTGCCGCGCGAGATCTCCAAATTTTCCGATCTTAGGAATGTCTCTTTCAACAGATCTGTTTTTTCTCTTCGATTTTCAGCTAACGACAGCTATGCCAGTTTTGATCTGCCGTCGCTATCCACAGTAATGTCGAAACTGTTTAAAGTGAAAACAAAATTATCACTGATAGCGTGAAAACATGGAGATTTCGCCCCAAGATAACTGTGATAAAAACTTCAAGCCTGTCAGTCGTGCTTCCATCACTGACATTGAAACAAAACGGAAATGGAACTAGGCGGGAATTGTAAAAAAGAAATTTGTCCTTCTCCTTTTGTCCGCAATTATTTCTTAAAAAAGAACCTCGACGATGATGATTTAAAAACTATCACTTGCGTCAAAGCGAAATCTAATTTTCTGCTTGCTGACATTTTGGACGCCACGTGATCACAAGCGACCATCCGGGATCTTCATAAGGTATACGATCACGTTGATGGTGCATAGATGTGTGAGGGAGATGTTTAGTATCTCTTACAGTCGATACTGTAGCGACCGTTAGCGACTTTGGGTGTTGTGTTTATAGATATTTATGGCTATAACAAAGCAATTAATTAAAAAGCAGATATACGAATATAGAAATGCAACTTTTAAGAAGAAGAAAAGGTGATCAGCGTTTCTTTTCCACTCTCTGTCCCTACTCTCTCCCTCATCCCGTTCTGTCTCTCCTCTGCCTCTCCTCTCTTGCTCTCTGTCTCTCCCCCCGCTCTCGCTCTGTCTCTCCTCTCACGTTCTGTCTCTCCTTTCCCGCTCTCGTTCTGTCTCTCTCTGTCTCTCTCCTCTCTCGTTCTGTCTCTCTCCTCTCTCGTTCTCTGTCTCTACCTGTCTCTCTTCTCTCTCGTTCTCTGTCTCTCCCTCTGTCTCTCTCCTCTCTCGTTCCCTGTCTTTCCCTCTGTCTCTCTCCTCTCTCGTTCTCTGTCTCCTCTCTCGTTCTCTGTCTCTACCTCTCTCTCCTCTCTCGTTCTCTGTCTCCCCCCACTCTCGTTTTCTGTCTCTGTCTCCATCCCTGTGTCTCCCTCACGGCAGTAATCATTAATTCTCAGCTGCACGGTGGTAGGTTCCTCAGATGTCATGACATGCAGCACCACCCGCGTCACGTGTGTATACTTATGTCGATATAACAATCATGGGGAACATACATAAACATGCAGTGGTCGATTTAACAATGAGCTGAAGTTGAAAAGTAACGCGTTGAAAAAAGCCCGCGAAATCTCTATTAAAACGATTCTCTAATTTTTCCCCAGCGCTGGGGGAAAAATTGGTTTCACCAGCTGTGTTTCCCCATTTCCTAGTAATTAGGTTCGCGCGGCTTGAACAGGGAAGGCGACTCGGTAAAACACGGTTAGTGATGCGTGCAAGGATTATCGCTAAGTTGGAGAACGAAAGATGTTCTTACAAGCATCACGGGCTTGCAATGATAAATATACACACGTCCCATACATGCAGATTTGCAAACCAATTTTTCAAGAAAGTGTAGTATAAGAAATACTATTTATTTCATTGCTAAAAAATATCTCAGCTTTCATACATGTCTATGGAAACATGTTGATTGTGACAAGCTGTCACTGTCACTGGCAAAATTCAATGTCTGTTTTATTGACAACTATATAAAACTTCAATCATTGACTTAACACCTATCAAGCTATAAGCCATAAACATAGTGCACTGATTTATGGCTCGTGCACCTGTGTTCTGCCTCTGTCAAGTATTGTAATTACAGAGACAGGCAGGTGTGATACTTGTACACATGACATGATATTATATCTGTGGGTTGCAAACAAACTGCACCCATTTTCCCAGATGACAGGATTGGCCAGAAACCGGTGCAAACTCAAATATCAGTTTCAAGTTCTGCCTTGTAGACTTACGACCGACATTTTCCACCCACGCAGTAGTTCACTATTTCTGTATTTGTTGATTGGATCAAACTCAAATGCATGTATTTACAAAACCCAACATTTAGATAAACATTATTTATGGTCAACTACTTCTTTTATGATACGACGTTTCGGTAAGGATTGTCATAATTCTTATACCGTTATCACTTTTGCTTGACAACAGTATATGAATCCATAGCGAAACGCATCATAGGCAAAAAAAGAAGTTGTTACCCATAAAAAATTCTTACTTTCTTATTGCTCACCAAATTTCTTAAATGCCAATCAAACTGATCACCTCTGTATATGCACAATGTCTTCTGGGTATAGGCAACTAACCAGCCAAAGAAAAATCTTCGTAAGACTGGAATGCACACCCACCCGCTCCGACCGGGTTCCGTCTCCCGGGTGCTTCGTTTCGTGGGAAGTAACTCAAGCACAAAACATTGCACGTTTCATTCGCGATTGTTCGCCAATAATTTTGTTTATTTATTTTTTACAATCAGCAATGTATATTATGTGTCATGAATAAGCGGTTAGTGTGTTTTTAATTAAGTTTGTTTTTGGGTTGCATGTGACTTTTAGCGTTTGTAACTGTATCCGATTCCATGCGCATACTTTCTTTTGTGCGTGAGTATATGTGACACCGTAAAGATAACTTTATCATTAGTAACTTCAAACGTATGTCTAATTCTTTGAAGATATAAAGCATACCGGTGTTTTCATAAGGGTTAAACTGAAATTAAATTATCATTCGAATGTCCTTGTTATGTTCCCTACCCAAGGTGGGATCAATTTGTATCCCAGTAAGAGATATTCTTTAATTAAAGGGAAACAAAATGTGGGTTTGATTATCTTTGAGTCCCTCAACAACAAAATACATCGCTGGTCTCGAGTGACAACACTTGCATCAAGTGAAGTACTTACAAGAGTTGGCCAGAGGTCTGTTATTATGTGTCTTTTCGAAATTCATGTAAAGCCAAGTTAATCTCCAACAAATATCCTGATCTATATTAGTGTTATCGATAACATATCAATATGGTCATTGTTTGTTTGAGTGGAATTTTGGAAGTTGAGGTGTACAAATATCACAACTTGGTATTGATAACAACTTCTTTATTGCGTGACTGCGACGTTTCGATACAGATTCATGTACCGTTGTCAAGCAGGAATGATGCTATTTGTGAGATTGAGGAAGTAATGGTAACGACAAACATAGTCACCTTAACGACAAGCATAGTTTCTACCACGGATCTTCGCGGGTCTCCAGAATTTTGAGACCAACTCATGCAGCTGGATATATAATATTAATTGGCATTATTTAATAAATCTAATCACTTGTATATTGCAACACTATGCTCCTTCTAATCCGTGCAAACACGTCGTGCTCTGACAAAGGGAAATCTTGGAAATCTGTAAACGAGGCACGGTAGCTAGGAAAGGTTAGCGGTCTGGTCCGGACTTGCTGTTATATCAGTAATATTGTACGTTGCAAAGAACACAACAGGTGTAACCAGTGAGCCAGATGAATTGTAAATCATTGCACGACCTCTGCAAACAGGGGCAGGCTGTCTATTTAAGGACATGCTGATTAAAGCATGCTACGACGTTTTTAAAACGTTACTTTTATGATTAAGTTCTAAATTCCATTTTCGTATGGAACAAGGAATTGGAATTCAGTGTAACCATACTTGTTTGTAGTGTCTCCTTCCACTTTCACACGAGAAAATTCGGACTGAGAAGAGGGATTTCTGTCATAGTAAAGGGACACAACTCTGCACAGTACGAGCGCTCTTGACTGCTGGGCCACCCATTTCCCCTTTCAGATTATTAGACGGGATCCCGTTCTAGCTCCTGCAATGTTCTACAAGACTGAAAGTTTAAGAGATACTTGCAAAACTAAACCATTCGTATGTTTTTTAGTGTTAGAAAATGTCAGCTTGTCGCTCTTGTCAGTTAATGCAAACATGACGTTAAGACCCTCAAGCCTCGTTTTCGAATTATCTCCAATAAGGCATGAAAAGGGTCACTATTTCTGGATGCAATAAACAACGTGTGAATCAATGTCAAGTCTAGAACTACATCTATACCTATAAGATATTAAGTACCGGGTTTTACTGATTGACTTTATTGAATAGGTGTCTTCTGCTCCAGAAGGAAGGGTTAAAATGACGTTTGCATTGCAGATGGCGGCGATAAATCACACGAGATTGCTAGAATTTGTCTAGACGTCTGGTAGATATAAAACACTGTTGTAATGTATGAGTTATGTGAAGTCTTGCCAGGAGATACACTGACAAGCATGTAACAGAAGGAGACAAGCGGTGTGCGGAGTTTGTAAACATTGTGAAAGGCACAAATCGTAAAACCTGAAACTTTATTCTCTTCCTGGTAACACGTGGCCGCTCTGTGAATGTCAAGATGGGAACTTTACTGTTGTGAAATAAGGTATCTTAGACGATTGAATGACACTTGTTTAAACATATCGACTTTTTCAGTTTGAGTTTCGTTTACCGTTATTACTGAATAAGCTAGTACTTGTGGATTCAGGTAATAAAGTTGGCTGTTGCATGAGTAAAGATGTTTCATTATCGGTTGCCCTATCTCTGGAGGGCATGGATGGTTCGTGATGTTTAGTGTCATAGCCGCCTGCGACAAAGACCTGTTGGTTGCAGCCGACTACAGAACATACGTAACTCTCAAGTCTCTGTAGTTGATGACTACATGGTGCAGAAGTAGGTAGTTGATGACTACATGATACAAAAGTCAGTAGTTCATGACTACATGGTACAAAAGTCGGTAGTTGATGACTACATGGTACAGAAGTCGATAGTTGATGGCTATATGGTACAGAAGCAGGTAGTTGATGACTACATGGTACAAAAGTCGGTAGTTGATGACTACATGGTACAAAAGTCGGTAGTTGATGACTACATGGTACAAAAGTCGATAGTTGATGACTACATGGTACAAAAGTCGATAGTTTATGACTACATGGTGCAAAAGTCGGTAGTTGATGGCTGCATGGTGCAGGAGTCGGTAGTTGATGACTACATGGTGCAAAAGTCGGTAGTTGATGGCTTCATGGTGCAAATGTCGGTAGTTGATGACTACATGGTGCAAAAGTCGATAGTTGATGACTACATGGTGCAAAAGTCGGTAGTTGATGGCTTCATGGTGCAAATGTCGGTAGTTGATGGCTTCATGGTACAGGAGTCGGTAGTTGATGACTACATGGTACAGAGGTCGATAGTTGATGACTACATGGTACAGAAGTCGATAGTTGATGACTACATGGTGCAAAAGTCGGTAGTTGATGGCTTCATGGTGCAAATATCGGTAGTTGATGACTACATGGTGCAAAAGTCGGTAGTTGATGACTACATGGTGCAAAAGTCGGTAGTTGATGGCTTCATGGTACAGGAGTCGGTAGTTGATGACTACATGTTACAGGAGTCGATGTTTAATGGCTACACGGTGCAGAAGTCGGTAGTTGATGGCTACATGGTACAGAGGTCGATGTTTAATGGCTACACGGTGCAGAAGTCGGTAGTTGATGGCTACATGGTACAGAGGTCGATGTTTAATGGCTACACGGTGCAGAAGTCGGTAGTTGATGGCTACATGGTACAGAGGTCGATGTTTAATGGATACACGGTGCAGAAGTCGGTAGTTGATGGCTACATGGTACAGAGGTCGATGTTTAATGGCTACACGGTGCAGAAGTCGGTAGTTGATGGCTACATGGTACAGAGGTCGATGTTTAATGGCTACATGGTGCAGAAGTCGGTAGTTGATGACTACATGGTACAAAAGTCGGTAGTTGATGACTACATGGTGCAAAAGTCGGTAGTTGATGACTACATGGTGCAGAAGTCGGTAGTTGATGACTACATGGTACAAAAGTCGGTAGTTGATGACTACATGGTGCAAAAGTCGGTAGTTGATGACTACATGGCACAGAAGTCGATGGCTAATGACGACTGACTGGTTGGCTTACAGCTTAATTTCTAGTTTTGATGGTTTCGGTCCCATCCTAAACCTAAAACCTAAAACCACAGGCAGTATAAATATTCTTCAGTAGTTATGAATGGGTACCCGAAGGTCATACCCCAAGGTCATACAGACAGGGTTTATTGATGGAATTCAGAGAGAGAAACTCGAGTGCCATCTGATCCATTTACCGGAGTTATACATAGAGCTGCGTGATCCAGATCTCTGGTGGCAGCACACAGCAACAAGCATATACTACTACACTCTTCAAAAGAGTTGGCCATTTTCAGAATCTATTATGTTAGTTCGCGAGCAATATATGTCAAGTAATTTCAATGGTAGAGAGGTGAGTTTACAGACATTGTTCGCTAGCACAACAGTAGCCTTATTGTGTTTCCGTTTACTTGAGTCCACAAGACGGCGACAAAGTAAGAAGTTTGGTAAGTATTTTGTATGGCCACCGTTGGCAGCAATTACTTCCTGACACCGTCTCGGCACAGACTGGATAAGCTGATGAAATAGCTCTTTCGGAATTCTTCCATACTCTTTCTGCAATGTTCTGGCCAGTTGTGGAAGTGTCTGAGGCGTGCTTTGGCGTTGACGTACACGTAGATCGAATTCATCGGAAAGGTGTTCTGTCGAGCTTAGATCGGGTGATCATGAAGGGCATGGCAAGATATTGATGTTAGTATTGGCAGTATTGTGGACCGTGACGGGTGCTGTATGTGGAGTAGCATTGTTATGTCGGCCCATCATCGGATGCACGTGACGTGCAATGACTTCGTTGATGTACTGATTTGATGTCAAATTACCCTGAACCACCAATATATCTTTGTGGGCTTGACATCTCTCAGTACACCATGACACTATTTCCATCGAATCTTTTAATCTGGAATTGGGGGCAAAACGTTCAATTCTTCCTTTCTTCCATCTTGCTGGTGAAGACGAAATCGTGAATCATCACTGACAGAGACTCCACTCCAGTTTCCAAGGTTTCAGTTCCGGACTGTATGACACCCGAATCCCCACTTCTGGCAATCGATTCCTGGCAGTTTGGTCAGAAATTCCTCTCAAAACCAGGGATGTGTTGTGCAGCTGTGGCAAGACGATCACGCAAGCGAGCAATCCTGTAGCCGTACTGGACTTTGGTGGTAACTCTTGGACAGCCGCTTCTTTGACGGAAATAGTCTGAACATAATGCAGGGCAAAATTAAAAACTACTGTTTATTGCGATCGATGCTTTTCCGTTCACTTGCACATGCATTTTGCTTTGCATGTTTTCTGGGCGACGCTTTGGCGAATAGAAGGGCTGATCAAAACGTTCTAAGCTTACATAACTTCTAGACTGGTAACATGATCTAATCTTAGGAGTGTTGTTAGACAGTATTCTTCATCGGTATTTCCAGTTATTTTACTCAAATAGATCAACTAGTTGGAAAGCAACAGGTCCTTGAAGCATACTGGGGTATACATATACTTATGAGTACAGCGTGAGAGGTGTTGAGGGCTTGAGGTCTGATTTTACGTGACAATGCTTCGTCTCACACCTCTCGATTGGCAAAGTCTACAGTACATCAATGTGGCTTCGAAGAACTTCCTCATCCTCCATATTCACCTGATCTGGCACCAAGCGACTTTCACTCATATTTGAGTGAAATAACTGGAAATGCTGATGGTGAACACTGTCCAACAACACTCCTAAGATTTAAGATTAGTTGGTGTCACCAGTCTAGAAATTATATAGGCTTAGAACGTTTTGACAGACGACGTACTTTAAACGTTTCTAAAACAAGGGGCAAGTTAAAATGAGCTCTGAAGCTGCTAACAATCTTGCAAAAATAATTATTCTGGAATGAAATAGTATTTGTATTGTTTTGGCTGTAACTACATGAGTTCATTATTCTCAAGATCACCTTAGCGTTCCTTTTTTGAAGAGCATCAGACTAAGTCACTGCTGTGAGCGTTGTACGTCAGTTTACTTTATACAGTATATATGAAAGGGACAATCTGTTTTACATGATTACTCTGAGTAAAACCTATTTTCTCTGGGTCAGTCTTACCAAAAGAAGCCAGTCGAACACTGTTAGTCTGAGTTCCAGTCTCTCACTTTCATTATACAGGCAATTGATTGATACAAAATAAATCAATCCATACATGATTGATTTAAAGAAACAAGCCGGAAAAAACTCACTTCCCAAACATTGTTGCATTTTTAGGCTAATTAAGGACTGTATTTATTTTTTAGAACAGGAAATTAGATTAAACTTTTTATTTGTATCCAATTTCAAGTGGTAGTGTTTTGGGACAAGCTGTATATACTTTCAAAATGACATCCTTTTCCTAAGGAAATAGTATTTTTGCTGAATCTGTTCAAATCTTAACAATACCAAGGAAATAAATGTTGATCCAAAGTTAAACGATAATAATCTCCTAGCCGATAGAGAAGCTGAATGTTTCAAGGCTGTCCCCGAATTCTATAATGCCCAACAATAAGGTTATTAGCTCGATCATCTCATTGACATAACATGAATGCAGAGGTCAAGCCCAGAGGCCATGACTGAAACCATTCCGGGTCGATTCCAAATCTAATCTAAGACGGGCCTTTCTGCCACGAATAGATACAAGAGATCAAAGCAGGTCCCCGGGGTAGTTTGGGAACTCGGATTGGGATGCGCGCACCCTTTCGCCTTGACGAGGGAAGCGTTGACAAGACTGATTTGAAAAGGGTTAGCGGAACCGTTTGTGGAGAAGCCAAGCATTCTTCCGACGATGTTGCTATACACTGACTGGAGTGGGTTTGACAGGCGTTTATAATGAGGCTGATACACAAAATATTAGCAAGGTTATGGCGTTGAGTTGAGCTAAGTGTGTGGTTCGATTCTCCTCATGAGTATAATGCGTGAAGCCCACATTGTCTCACCTAAATATCGGTGAGACTTTTCAACCGATGTGAGCGTAAAACGTTACAAGAATCAGTCTACATATTCACATTTTTTCGTTGCATTGAGCAATTTCAGAACAGGATAAGGGATTTTCTTGTTAGTGCTCAGTCACATATCAGACGAGGTTGAGCACCATTGATCATTGAGAGTAGGTGGGTGTGAGTGACCACGTTGGTCATCTATGTGAATTCCCTTCTACGGGACGGAGAGAGAGTATTTTTCCTCGTCCCCACGAACAAGGTGTAAATGTTGCATCCGTAATATAGAACAGGGTTCACTGGCCTGTCCGTGGATGTCTCGGGGGCATGCGTGTTGGCATCAGCGCAATAGGAAAGGGTCTACTAAACCAGTCTATGTGACCTGCAGACACGAATACGGTATGGTATTGGCATGGGGCTGTCCTAGAAATGATGCGTTAACTTCGACTTACAAGACTAGGTGAGGCACGTGGGGCTCATGAAACGCCCTATTACCATCATGTCGACTGTCTCGGAGTTGCTTTTAGCCCAAACGATTCCTCCGGTCGTGTTACATCTCAATAAACCCCAGACGTCATTCCCAGACTAAACTAAAATTAATGTCTAGTAGTTGGTTTAATAAAAACTAAACGCGTGACATATGAAGGATATATAAAACAACCGTGGAACACGTACTTCTCTACATTGCCACTGTTATACTGAAAATTGAGTATTTCTTACGTCAGTGCTCTTACAACCTTGACCTTTACAGCCAATGAGTGTTTCCGGTATGGCAGGACTTCCGTTTAGAAAACACCTCATATCAATAGAATTCTTGGACGGTGGTGGCGGTAGGGTAGCCTAGTGGTTAAAGTGTTCACCTGACACAAAGCCCCTCTATTCTCCACATGGATAGAATGTGAGAAGTCAATGTCTGGGGTCCCTCGCGATTTATTCGAAACTCGGCGTAAAACCAAACTCACCCACTCGCTCAACTCTGGACAATGGTTCGCCAATGCAGGTTCTGTTCTGTTCTTATGTTTTTAGTTTTGTCAATACCAACATGTTTTCTCTTTTGCTGTTAAGGTTTTGGTGACACACAGGTCTCCACATTGCTCAATAATGGCCTTGATCTCACGATCTTACGTCAATTCGCTTTCATTAATTCATAACAAGTCTCTTTAAATGCAGCGCCGACTGTCCCTGAGTACATCATGAACATACTCCTATGTCCAGAGATGATGCGGCGGTGTTCACTGACACATATCCAGCATCGGCACCGATGTTGCTGACGAAATGGAATTCGTATTGATTACGAAATCGGTGAGCAGTGTGAGAAGAATATCTTTTAACGACATTGATTTTGGTGATGCCTTTACTCGTTAAGTGAATACCACCCGTCAATCATGTGCATGACGTGATTGGGTTTTTATTGAACGGAAGACGTGAATCAAGGCTAAGTGGCGTATTTTGTATTCATGCATACACTAGGAAAGGGATACTGATCATTAGCTTGTAAGCTGAGAGAAAAATAAAGTTATGTTTGTAGATTTTGTAGGGTAAGGAATATGTACAACCGTGAGCGTTTTAACATCAAATTGATTACCCTTTCTTAATTCTTAAGAGGGAGTTCCGGAAAGTTGCACAGAAGTACTATGGGACACTGGAGATGTACACAACATGTAAATATCTCATAACGCTACAGCTGATCATAGTTGCACGACGTTCTGTTGGCTTATTTAGGGACGGGACATAAGTGTTATTAAACATCAAAACGTACGGATCATTAGGATCATTATGATCATAGAATCCTGGCTAAAGAAGATTATACGGTGAAAAGAGATACGACCATAACATACTGGAGCACAAGTAGTGCAGATTCTATTTGTAGTGAAATACAGCAGTCTGCTGTGAAAAAACACGTTCTTTAAACGTGTCATGGTTCTCGTTTGAGCCAAGGTTGTGCTCTATTTATCATCAATAGTCTGACAGTACCATACAAGTGATTCGTTAGCTTCGTCCAAGGCATATAAGTTGCCTTACTTCCAACTCCCCTCCGATATCAAATGAACGCTGGGCTTTAGCCGGAAGGGTGGACTTTTTCCTTTGAAATGTGACGTCAACCGGAAGCTAGTCACATTTTGCTTACACTTACACTTGTTCAGGGGTGCACGGTCCATATATATTGAGTCAAAAAAGACACTTCACAAAATCTATGTATCTGAAATGGGATCCCTATCTTTCGACTCTAGAAGAACGTTAGCAAGACCCAATCAAACCTATCCATTCGTAGTGGAAATGACGTTAGTGCCAAATCAAGTTTTGCACGTGTAGTCGATCACGTGATCTTCGCATCGAAGTTTTCTTCATTTGCACATGTTTGTATTGGCCTCAATAATTGAAAAAAAACCACTTTCAAACCATAATTAGTTCAAACCAGTGTATCAAATGCCACAATTGTCAAATGTGCAACGTGAACGTGCCGTTGGCATGCTGCAGGCGGGAAGATCAGTTATTGACATCGCAAGAGCAATGGGATACAGTCGTCGTACTGTGTATGACTTGCGAGGTCGTCTACAACAAACTGGCGCCACTTCTGATCCCCCAAGGTAGGGTCGTCCACGTGTGACGTCACGAGCAGAAATCGTCCTACGTCACCTACGTGACAGATTGTTTCCGGCTACACGAACCAGGGCTGAGATGTTTAGAGGTCTGTTGTCCTCACAGACCTCAACGTCTGCTGTGCTCCCAACGTCACCTCCAGTGGACCCAGAGAGACTGGAATCGAGTCGTCTTTAGAGATGGATTCATGTTTACCCTCAGATTCGCGGACGGCAGGCATAGTCTGGAGACGACGTCGTGAACGGTATGCCCAATGTTGTGTACCGGAAGCCGACAGATTCGGGGGCGGAAGTTGCATGGTTTGGTGTGCTTTCTGTGGGACCACCCGTTCCCGACTTCTGGTCATCCATGGAAAACCTCACAGCTGCTGCTTACAGCGACCAGGTGCTCACCCCTGAACCCGTTCATTTCATGGCGGCTCACTTGGCTCTGCCTTGCAAGAGCAAATGGCGCAGAATCCATACCACGTGTTCACAAGCATTAGGCAGTCGATGAGGAGACGGTGTTCGGCAGTGGTGAATGCGCGAGGCGCACAATACTGAACTGAGAAATTTTGAATATTTATTCTTGTGACTTGACATTTTGTATACCCATGTTCTGGAACGGCTGTGTAGCCTAACGGAACTGACTGTGGCACTGTCAGTGTATCGAGCACGTCACACAGATCTCAGCAATGAAATAGCAGCAATCTAACCATCTTACCATCTCTTGTTCTTTTATAATGCCCTGAATATACATATAATGCAAATGATGTTGTACTCATCTCATGCAAAACCCGCGGCAAGCTGGATAAACTATGTCTACCACACTTTACAGCCCCACTACAGGCAGAACCGAGGAGGGTGGGGGTAAGGGTGGGGGTAGGGTTGGGGTTGGAGTTGGGTGTGCGTTGGGGTGTTCAGACCCAATCTTGGCATTAATTTCAGTGTGATCTTTAGTCATAGTCATCAAAATGAAAAAAGTGTGTGTGTGTGTGTGTATATATATATATGTGTGTGTGTGTGTGAGAGAGAGAGAGAGATCAAGAGAGAGAGATCGAGATCGAGATCGATCGAGATCCCTTTGAACAACCCCACCCCAACCCACCCCCAGAATCCGCCAGTGACTGAGCATTGATGTTTTGAATAGATGTGAACTATCAATGTGACGTTCAGTCGTTCGCCTGTCTTTATAAAGCAGGGATCATTTTCAAGGCCTTTCCTGCTTCTATAGTTGTTTGATCCCAGTGTAGTCCCCAAAATTGTCCATGTTCCAAAGGTCATGCACTATCTTGTAAGCAATGTTCAGAGCTCAGGCACCAGTCGTATTTGACGGCGGTCTGTGAAAGCGACAAATCTGGCACACCTGGGAGACGGTGTGACCAACCAGCTGAACAAACATCATCACCGGATCCGTTTAGTTGCCTCTAAGGACAAACAGAGGTCTGCGGGAACCCATAGGTGAATCACCCACAACTTATCTTTGAAACTGTTGAAAAGAACATGCTAAACTACTGATTACAATTATAGCATTCCCTTTCATACCGGATATGAGTTTTGAGTTGTCTGCCCCTGATTACAGCTCCATTGTGATTCGGGTCTACCTCTGATGTTACTTCGGAGACTAACAATACCAAGTGGATTTTTTAGAACGAATATTTTAATGATTAATAGAACCTAGGTTCTGAAGTTGGCCAAGAGCGACATTTGTATAAGGATCAAAAGAAGGTGATATGAACACGACAAAACTGAACCTAACTGTCATGTGCAATGCGTATATAATTCTGGAAGTCAAAATTGAGGATGGCACCGGACATCATTTTGTCAAATTTTGAAATTCCCTCCTCATTTCAAGTCATGATTGGTTTGTCTTCATCTGAATGAGTCACGCAGGTGCCTAGATGCCCTGAGTAGATTCAAAATATTTCAAATGTGTATTTTATAGCTTCAGCCTTGTGTATATGCCAACGTTCAAATCCACTGGGAACGTCTGGCAGAATATAAACAGACATATGAACATGTCTGACGCTACATGTTATTGATTTTAACCCTGTTTTCCGTGTTGACGCTTTCAACTACTCTCCCTCTGGTCGTTAGAAAGATATATTAGAGTGCACTTCCCCTGTGTACAATAAATTTAATCAGTCACATTTCCGTGTATATTATGAAACTGTTCAGTTTTCTCATGTACTATAGTACTTCCCGTCATGGCGTCACCCTATTCAGTGGACCAGACGTGTGTCTAATCGTCCATAGATGTTTAGTAATAACATCAGTGCATCAGTGTGTGTCCTGTATTAGATTTCCAGTGCTTTGTTCATACTTGTGCATTTTTACATGTAGTAACAATAGAAATAGTAACAGTAATAATCGGCATTGGCTGATCACGGCGCTACGTGCAGCACTATTCCCAGTCATAGCACACTTTCCGGTACTATTTCAACTCCCTGGGGATTATACAGCAATGCTGCCTGTTAGGCGCAATGAAGTAAACATTCAATCTGCCCGCACATCCTCACGAGTACCTTTTTTACAGTTGGGCGAACTGAGACAATGTAGTTTCATATCCAAGAATACTATAGAAATGTGTCCACCTCAGGACCCGAACATAGGTGTCTCCACCGGGGATCGAACCCAGGCCTCCAACGTGACAGGCAGACACATATATCATCATGATTATTGCTAAGTCATTGTAATGTGTAAAACTATTATTTTTTCTGTCATTGGATTTGGACTTTGTATTAGGACTGCAAGGTATTACCGGTATCCCGGTAAATCGCGATACGCTTTTCAAACGAGACGTATTGCAATATGTTTTCTGGGAATCTGTATATTGGGTAACGAACATGTAAGAAGATTTATAAGTATCTTTATATTTTCAGTTAAAATCTCCAGAGACAAGCGACATGTAATATTGCGGCAATACCATATAAATTGTGTAAAAGAGACAATAGAATCCCTGACTATAAAACCTATTTTTGAGATTGCTGTTTTCAGAACCAGACTTACGTGGGCTGGTCAAAAAGTTCTAAGCCTATATAATTTCTAGACTGGTGACACCGACTAATCTTAGGAGTGTTGTTGGACAGCGTTCTTCATCAGCATTTCCAGTTATTTTACTCAGACAGATCAACTAATTCGAAAGCAACTAGTTCTAGAATGTATACCCCAGTATGCTTCAAGGACCTGTTGCTTTCGAAGTAGTTAAGATCTATTTAAGTAAAATAACTGGAAATGATGATGAAGAACGCTGTCCAACAACACTCCTAAGATTAGTTGGTGTCACCAGTCTAGAAATTAAATAGGCTTAGAACTCTTTGACAGCCCTCGTATATGTGTTTAAGGACTTATAATGAATTTAATAGGATTGACATGCACTTTTAGTGTCCCACATTGCCTAACTCTTAGGTTTTCAAACTATCGCAATACATATCGGAATAAGGGTACCTAATTCGCAGTATATATCGCAATACAATTTATTTGCCAATACACAGCTTCACGTTATATAGCTGACTATGTAGACGTACTTAAACAAAGTAAACACTTGTTCCTTTTCCTTTTCCTTTGTTTTCCAGAAACGAGTTAATATTTGAACAGTGTTTTGATTGTGACTCACAAGTCACACACATGTTGCCAGAACACAAGGTGTAAACTTTGTTCCAATAACAATTACACCTTAAGGAGCTAACTAAATAAAACTTATACTGAGTCAAAAAAGAAACTTCACATTCTTTCGCCAGGGCATTATAAATGAACAAGAGATGGTAAGATGGTTATATTGTTATCATTTCATTGCTGACATCTGTGTGATGTACTCGATACACTGACAGTGTCACAATCAGTTCCATTAGGCTACACCACCGTTCCCAAACATGGATATACAGAATGCCAAGTCACACTACGGACGTCGAAAATGGTGATTGGCAGGCTGCAAACGATTTCGAATGATCTGTGAGAACAGTCGACCTCTAAACATCTAAGCCCTGGTTCGTGTAGCCGGCGGAAATCTGTCCCGTAGGTGACGTAGGACGATTTGACGGCTTTCTGCTCGTCACGTCACACGTGGACGACCCGACCTTGGGGGATCAGAAGTGGTGGCGGTTTGTTGTAGACGACCTCGCGAGTCATACACAGTACGACGACTGCATCCCATTGCTCTTGCGATGTCAATAACTGATCTTCCCGCTTGCAACATGCGAAGATCACGTGATTGACTGCACGTGCAAAACTTGATTTGTCACCAACGTCATTTGCTTTCCCTCCAAACCATTAATTTGACTTGATCGTCAAACCAAGGACCAGAAAGCGTGATGAACCAACCGACGAGTCCTGGCACGACTTTTGTAGCGTTTGTAAAATAGGCTAGACGTGTCTCCTAAGGAGACAAACATGAATTGTACTGGACACTGTGGAACTGTGGTGAATATGTCTCTGGATGACTGTGACTGTGAAATATTCATCATTTTGAGAAAAAACAGCACACCTCCTCACATCGTGTAGTTGGCGTGACAACATTTTGGAGTAATTATCTCCCGTGGATGTTGATAATTCGATGTTAGCAATGATGAATTGTAATGAAAAAAGGATTTGTTTGACTAAATAGCATGTTTGGTAAGGTTTACCTTGCAATTCCTTCATTTTAGTGAGTTTATGCATGCTGCGCAGATCGGAAGGCCTTATTTAGATGTTGACTGTTCATCTTTATTGCCAGTGACTACGTGCACTGTCTCATACACCGTAGATAATCCTGTACGTAACCCTGGCCATCGTAGGCGTAAAGCACGACTGTAGTGGCAACGTGATGTGTCCTTATACAAGGCTCAAGTACGTTCATCACGAATGAACTTGTTGTGGAGAATTAGGCCAATACGGTGAAGTCATGCTGTCCTAGTGCAGACACTTACACCCAAAACACTGATGATGTGGAGGGGTTTGGTGTCCTGATATGCATGATTAACCCGAAGACAGTTTCGTTTCGGATGGAAATTGTAAACAACTGACAAGTATGTGTATATAATGCGTGCCACCGGTGGGGCTGGATACGCCCACACCTCACTATTTCATAGTGATTCAAAACGCACGACTTAACTCGCGCCTGTTGTAAGAGACGACTTTTCTC